>NC_056748.1:135182415-135282415 GCF_019279795.1 Protopterus annectens | reverse complement strand
TATATCTCATCTCCTCTCTGTTTTTACTGGCTTGTGTGAGTAAGCACAAAATTATAATTTTGTGAAATCACTCCCCTTATCCCGGTTAGGGGTCGCCACAGCGGAACTCCGGTCTGCTAATGTTTGGTAGTGGATTTTTACATGCAGAGTTACCAGCCCTGACACACAACCTTCAACGAAGGCACACCCATTCACACATGCCTCCACACAAATTTATTGGCCATCCTACTGTATTCCATAGTACCAGAATACAAAAGTGACCACCCCCTTTCAATCTATCTTGCTGTTTTAAAAATAGTGACTCCCACTAAACTTAACTTTTTCGACAGGTAAAACTTAAGTTACCTACTTTCACATCTAACTCCTCTAGTGCACACTGCAGTGTTTAGGATAAATCATTTTTTTTTCATCTTACCTTGAAGCATCCCTGTGACTAGCACTTGCTTTAAAACCTGCTGGAAAGAACTAGGAAGTCTTAAACTGATACAAGCACTCAACTCTCCTTGTTAATAAGGAGAAATTAATCGTAGGCACTAAACACCCTATAACCGCAAAGTACCTTGCTAAGGTAAGGGAAAACAGCTGTTGTACTTTACAAAAAAAAAAAAAAAAAGCACCAAACCAGGCATGTCCAAGGGTCAGCTTCTGGTGATTTTTCCTGTCCACCTGATGAATCTGGGCATACTGGGGCAATGCAGCAATTGCCTCATGTACACAGACAACCCTCTCCTCCTACCACCCAACACTATAACCTGTGAGAGATGCACTTACATAGCCAAACTGGAAGCAAAGCTCTCGATTCCCAAGACTGTACTAGACAGTCAAGAGGAGAAGGTTAACACTCGCACTACACCTCAAGCAACACATAGCCATTCTAAACCCACACCACCAATACCCACACATAGCAACACTAAACCCATATATGTGGAGGCCCTTAACAGTAACCTGCCCAAGCAACATGGACCTCCAAAGCTGAAACACAAACAAACACCAATCACAACCAAAGTGTCACATAGCCCACAACATCAGTGTGCTACCCAATAACAGTCCCTAAGGAAAGACAACGTACCCAACACTTTAGTCATAGGTGACTTTATAGTCAGGCACACTGATGTCCCACTCACCAGGCTGAACAAGGAGAAAATTACAGTCAGCTGTCTGTCGGGTGCCAGGATCCGCCACATAATGCATGCACTCAATACTATTAGTCTAAACCTCAAAATGCACTCTCACGAGGCACTCCTAAAAATGGAGAACATCGATATCTGTACAGTAACTGAGACCTGGTTCAAGGCTCCAGAGAGCACTCCTGCAATACCAGGCTACAACTCTTACCATACTTTTCGGCCACCAAACCAGGACCGAAACACTAAAGGTGGAGGAGTGTTCATATTCACCAAGGATATTCACAACACCATGCTAGTTGCCCAACACAATGCGTTTGAAATTCTCCAGGTGCAACTAACACTAGGTAAGACTGCAATCCAAATTGTAGCTTGCTACAGATCCCCATCATGCCCCAAGATTCTCACTACATCTTTCTAAACATACTGGAAAATATTAAGATACAACCAAACACCCTAATACGGGTGATTTCATCTACCCTGCCATTAACTGGAAAAACTACTCATGTACCAACACCTTTGCCCAATGGTTCTTGGAATTCATAAATTCCAATGCCCTGGATCAACTAATTCTTATCCCACCAGAGGCTCCAATATCCTAGACCTGGTCATTACCAACATGGGAAATCGATGTTCCACACCTATGGTCACCCCCTCGTTGGTCAGGTCTGACCATAAGTTAATCACCCTTGGCATCCACATCCCACCCCACCCCCACCCCCCAGTAAGGAAATCTCTGTAAAAAACTTCTCCAAAGCCAACTTCATGCTACTCAAGTCAGAAGTGAAAAACTTCATGACACACATGCAGACAGGAACTGAAAGAGTTCAACTGCTGAATCCTACACGAAGCCACTGTACGAGCACATCCACTCATGCATGAATCATGCCATCCCCAATAGAACCAAGACACTCTCCTCCAAATAAAGGAAGCCAATCTGGTGGTACCTGGCTATAAACAAACTTTACAACAAAAGGAAGAAACTGTTGCAGAAAAGAGCAAAATACCAGGATGCAAAAAAGTCCCTTACCAGCCTCAGTAAGAAGCTGAGGTCCCTCACAAAATCCTCAAAAGCTAGTTACGAAAATAAAATTGCCAAAGATTCCAAAGACAATCACAAAGCATTCTATAGCTGTGTCAAGAATCTAAATGGCAATGTTCAGATCTGCTTTGAGCTACAACAGAATGGCATTAAATATACTGACCCTGAGGATATTGCCAATATCCTGGCAGATCGATTCAGTGCAAACTTCACCCCCCCCCCTCTCACCCACTAAAAGCGCCCATCTCAGTACCAAAAGATTGCCAAATTCCAGTAATACCGGCCACACAGGTAAAACATGCACTCTCCAAAGCTAAGAATATAGCATCCATGGGACCAGATGACATCCCAGGCTGTGCACTACATGAACTACAAAATGAACTGGCACCTCACCTAAGTGTCATGTTTAATCATAGCCTCACCTCAGGCTTTGTGCCCACTGAGCGGCACACAGCTACAGTTATCCTACTCCACAAGGGGGGATCCACCTTGTATCCTGGGAACTACCGTCCCATCATTCTGACGAGCCTGATCTGCAAGGCCATGGGACTTAAACAAAGACATTGGTGACCTTCAAACACTGGACCCCATGCAGTTTGGGTTCGTGAAGGGCCAATCTTGTCTCCTGAACCTGACTGACTTCTTCTAATCAGTCTCCAGAGCCGTGGACAAGGGTAAGGTGGTCCACACAGCCTATTTGGACCTCGCCAAGGCCTTCAACACCATCCCCCAGTCTGGAATCATAGATAAACTTACTAAACTGGGCATTAATCCCTATGCCACTCGATGGGTTGCCAACTGGCTTACTGACAGAACCCAGTCTGTACAAGCAGCTGACTCCAAATCCAGCTCCAGACAACTGACAAGTGGAGTACCTCAGGGTTTAGTCCTGGGACCACTCTGAAGTACAGGCCAACACTAAAGGACTCTGGCTAACAAAGTTCGCAGATGACTGCAAACTGGGAGCCATTATTGAATCCCCAAATTATGTGGATATTCTACAAAAGGGCCTTAGAGAAACAGATGCTTGGTGCCAGAGCCATGGACTCAAGCTCAATGCCAAGAAATGTATAGTTATCTCCTCTGGGAAAAAACATGCACCCATGAATTACCACATAGGTGGCAGTACACTAAACACCGAAAGTGTGATAAGGGACTTAAGGACACAGGTGGACAGTGGTCTCACCTTTGATAACCACATCGCCACAAGAGTCAGGAAATCCTTCTGTGTGGCACATCTCATCACTATGGGCTTTTCATCCAGAAAAAAGTAAGTCACTGTCCCACTGTACTCATCCATCATTAGACCCATTATAGAATAGAACGCCCCGTTTGGTATGTACCTCTCAAAACATCTGCAACAAGTGGAAAGGCCAGAGAAATGCCTCACTAAAAGAATCACAGGCCTAAAGCAGATGCCCTATGCTGACCGTCTAAAAGAACTCCACCTATACTCTGTCGCATATCGTCTACTCAGAGGCGATCTCCGTTTAACATACAAGGCCATGTCAAACCCAGAGCTGTTGGACATGCTACACTTAAAGAAGGGAAGTAAATACTGTGGGATGAAATAACCAGGGAATTGTTATGACTAGGCTTGTATAGGCCCTAGGGCCGATAGCCTAGTAGCAACCTATGATATATGTGGAGGGGGATGTTATTTTCATGCGAGTTGTACTGTTAGATGTTATGAAATTCAATGTTATGGGTTTTAGATGTTCTGGTCTCAGTGTTATGATATTAGATGTTATGGGTTTTAGATGTTTTAAAGGAGACCCATATATTTATATATATATATATATACAGAGAGATCACACACAGACACAGACACAGACACACACACACACACATACACACACACACACACCTCAACTATCCTGAGAGCACTCCGCTGGAGGACTTTTGCAGACCTGCTCTTTGTCTACATATTTTAATCTATTTCATTTATTGTTTGCTAACCTGGCCAGTGGGCAGGTACAAGACCCTTTTCAGCCACTACCTGGGCCAAAAGTCAGTCAGACACAGCAGTAAAATTACAGGAAATAAGCCGTAGATAAGAATTATTTTTTCAAGTACAAAAACAACAAGCAGCTGCAACCCTAGGCCTTCTACCAGTGAGTATTCCTGTTGCAGGTCCAAAACAACTCCCTCCCCCCAATGATGGTTGGGCTAGCATACTCCTCTCACGTCCATTCCTCCCCAGCTAATTCTTTTAGTGACTGGGCACTTGTAGAACCTGAATCATTTGTGAAGGCTTATCTCTCTATGACAAAGTATCATCTCCAAATTTAAACCTCAAAAACTGTTTTGTAGCTTTTCTCTTGTAAAGGTGCTGTTGGTATTATAGAAAATATTGTCTTTCTCTCTCACTCTTTTTTTTCTTCATACACATAGATAAAGCATGTGCCTATATCAGGCTCAGCATAATAAAATGCTGAAGCACACACTGGCTAATGCAGAACAGTAAAATCGGTAAGCACTCCCTGTGAAAACATGAAGCTACAAAGGAGTGTCCCATAAGTTCCATGCTTAGGGCATCCTTTTTGTATTTATTCTTTGTAAATTCAAGGCAGGCCTGCTACAGCAACTCTAAAATATTATGACATGCAGTTTTTTGCTCTGGCACCTCATAACTCTGTAAGACAACCTTACAAATTGAAAAGACTTAGACTTAATTAAAAAAAGAAGACATTAGCCATTGGACTAACACCTTACCATCTATAGAACAGCATTAGTAAATTTAAACCCAAGTCTTTGACTACAGTGTTTGCATCTTATTTCTACTGTCTTGGTTTCAGTTACAGTGATTGATAATTTCTTATCTCTGCAGCAGTGGTGCACAAAGTGCCAAACAGCATTTCTGCCCCACTGGCAAACATTCTCATTCTCTGCTTCAGTTAAGAAGAACTTGTACTTTCACTAGACTCATGCCACTGGGGGGTGGGGGTAAACAGTGAACTTTAACCTTAGTGATATCAGTGTAAGGAAAGTGCAAGGTGTGCCTATAGACAATAAAGGACACATCACCAGGCATGTGAGGAAACATGTCCATTAAAGTCTATAGATGCAACCTTCGTTATTCCTAAGGTGACAACACCAAGAGATAAAATACATTTATTTAAGCTGTGATTTCATAAAAAAAAGTTTATGAAGCTTTATGTTAAAAAATGTCCCAAATAAATAAGGAATGACAATGACACAACTGTGTCACTGCACTTACCTCCACCAAATGCCATAATACACCCAAGAATATCACAAAAACATTTTATTTACTTACTATTTGGCAGCCGGATAGGTGGACTGGTCCAAAGACCCTTTTTAGCCACAACCCAGACTCAGTCAATAAGCACTACAAGTAAACTTAAATTACACATTTCAGATACGACAGATTATATTTACACAGCTGAAAACTTTAAGACAGTTCATATACAGTTATTATACTATTCCTATAAAGTAGAATATTATACAGGTTTTATGCATGTCTAACAAAGTAGTAGAACTACATTAGGTTTTAGCAGTTTGCATGGGTTGCAAAACAGTCTGGCTACAAGACATTACTTTTTAAAGGTTTAAAATTAAATTTTCGTGAAAAACGTAGATTGAAATGAGTTAAAAACAGACTAGAGACTTAGGGATAGAGACTAGGAAAAGAACACAGGAGTAAGAACAGTTGCATTGCAAATGATAGCATTTGAGAAACTCATGTATTTCTGTAATTTAAAGCATTTTATTGAGTTTTAAAAATATCCCTAAAGCATTTATAAGCAAATTCTTTGGAAATATGCTCAGAAAGGGATTTCTTCTACTTTGTAAGAGTACCTTGATGTCTAATTTCAGCTGGTAATTTGTTCCAGAGGGCAGGGCCTGTTCATGTGACTGCAAGTACTGTGACAGACCATTTTGCTAAAGAAATAAATAAGTAAAATTAGCATTCCAGGATTAAAAGAGGGGGCAAATCAATCACACCCCCAAAGCAAGGGCTTTGCCTCTGCACTTTGTTACTAAATGTAACCATTACCTAGGTAAAACTTAAGGGGGAATTAACAAAATTCTGCAAGATGATCTATTCATAGCGATGGACTTGCTCAATGGTCTTTTAATTCTTAAATTCATCTCGATAACAGTTGTCACAGATTCATTAGTAAGTACTAGATAATCAGTCCACAGACCATTTCAATCCTAGCCAAAAAAAAACTCTATTCAAAACTGCCCTGTCACTTCAAGGAGGGCAAAATAAGATACACCGGGGAAAATATGAGCTCTCCAGCCAATTATCTATGTTGACCTTGAAGATGGCAAGGATGCTACTGTGACTGATGTGCAGTGAAGTTGCTCCAGAGGTGAGGGATACTTTGGGATATGAAACTATCGTGTCAATGTATCGTACTTATCTGTTGATGGTCTAGTTCTTTTAAGCAAGTATTTGAGGTAGCATTAGTTCTGCGAAGAAATAGGAGGTCAAATAGGGTTAGATCTTCCATGGCATGAAAGGATACATACAGATCTCCACAGAGGAGTGTAAAAGACTTGGTACAGGGAAACGGCTGACAGACTCTCCTGATAACTTCAATTTTTGAGGTCACTGATCTTTTTAGTTATGATTTTCTGAGGTCTCCCAAGTTGTGCGATATGTTTAAATACATGTATGCCACTACATACACGTAAATAAATAAATGACCATAATCAAAAGCATTCAATACTGGCTGCATTACATGAGGGACTGTCCCGAACACAAAACTACGTGCTACAATACCACCCTGTCCCTATTAACTTAAAAAGAGAGTGATAGTTAGACATGCCAGTGAAGCGGATGGATTGATAATGGAACTAGCTATGCTACATACACAAAGTATTCATATTAACAGTAGGCTTCCCCTCTCCCTACACAAGACACAAAGAAATAAAGAGATGCACATAAAACAGCATGATACAGTTTGCAGACTGCTTCAAAATGACCTTGCTGGCATAGTATGGGCAAGTTCTCGAGTTCATTAAACTATATCAGATGCTTCCACTTGAAAGTCATAGAAGTAAGACTTCTACAGGAGACAGAGCCTTTGCAGCTTATCTCTCTTAATGCTGGAATGACCTACTAAACATATACACAATTCTTGATCAATGATTCTCTTCTGACAAACTGACATAAGCAGTATGAGCATCACAGAACTGAAATGCTAAGCTTTAAATTTTAAATGCTTGCTGCATACACTACATTTTAAGATGACTTAAATGTAGTATCAAAGATGTCTGTGACATTTAGAGACAAGTTAGAAAATATTTTTTTCTTATAACTCTTGCAAAGTAGCAAAACATTTACCAAAGTGTTGGGGGAGAAGACTTTCAATTCATCTTGGAATACAAAAAGATACTTTGATCAACGTCCTGCAATTTAGCTACTTTATTGGTTGCAGCTGTATAACTCCTTAGTATACTGTAAAACAAGCCCTGAGACAGGCACAAATGAGGGGTATTCAAGAAATAAATGCAGCAGTCCTGTTACAGAAGGTACATAACATGACAGTGACTGGCACTAATCTAATTTCATGTCAATGGCATGGGAATGCACCACTACTTCCTTATGTCTAGCATGATTCATATAATCCAGACTTGAAATGGATTATGGGAAAGAGAAAGGCTTAAAGAAAAACAAGATCACATTGATATGGCAAACCCCAATGGTGGCCATTTTGCAGAAAACATATTAAAATTCTACAAGAAGCAGTCAGAGTGATTTTAATATGTTAAAATAGATAAAAAAAAGAGAGCGAGTAAACAAATGACTTTTTTAAGTTGCAAGATGGAGTTTTGCTGACTAAACACCAGAAATTCACCACTGTCTCTGTTCCCTCATTCCATACGCCACTTCACTGGCTCTCCTCAGATATTAGCAGTGTTCTAGCCATGACCTAATTCTTGTAATTCTCTCCTTTGTAATTTATGCTATTTTCTTTGAAATAAACCCAATACCAACTGCAGCAGTAAAAGCAGCACTCCTACAATACCGCTTCAGTTAACTACTGTTGCTGTTTTTTTACATACACCAACTATTCCTGATCACAACCAATTAATGATATTGCAATATCACTCATGCTCACCTGCACCATTTCCATGCCATCGAAATACTGTGCTACTCACTGCAAATTCAGCTTTGTACTTTAGTTCTTTGTAGTACACAGCAAATGTACCAGTAATAAGAATTAAAATGATAATGCTATTAAATTACCACTTAAGCACCTGAAAGACAGTGAGCATTTATAACTATATAACCAAAGTATTTTATCCCATAATTTTTTATTGAACCTTTTCATTTTTCTTGTTTGGTTCTATTCACAGATTTTGTCATATGTGGATCCCATAATATATTTTAGAAACTCTGTTCTGAGTCTAACATAGCTTTCATATAGGATTATCAATATGTCTTGTCCTCAAAATGTTCATAAATTAAGTTCTAGAAAACACTGGAATACAACTGCCCCAGGTTCATACTCAAAAATCAAATTCCAGTTTGATATCTAACAATTCCTGCTTGTTATTGCACATAACAGTCTTAAACATAATAATCACATTTAGCATGTATACAGAACTATGAATAATACTTTAATTTTGAGATTAATCACAGCTACAAAACCAGACATATTATTAGCCCTATGGCAGTGTTAGAGTCGAGGCAGAATTATTCTGTATGATTATGGGTTCCACATCTGAACTAAGAGTAAAAAAAAAAAAAAAACACAATAAAAAGGTTCAGTAAGAAGACCAATAGGATAAAAGATCTTGGTAATAGAATTATACAGACAGATTATCTTGCAGGCACATAAGGGCGTAATTTAATAAGATTTCTGCTGTAATTCTGAGAACCATAACTGCAATCCCGGGATATAGGAGACTGTTATAGCAATTCCAGGAGAATACATAATAAACCCAAGGGTGTGGTTCATCACACTATTCCTAATTACTCCAAGGATCAGTGACCCAAAAGTTAACACACATATTTATAGCAGGGGTGACAGGGCATAGCCTTTCAACTCCAGTGGAAAGTTGTATGGGGGGGCTTGTTCCTGCAGCGTCATCTCCAGTTCAAGTCAGACCTTCACAACTACTACTGTTGTTGCGCTCCCCCAGATTAGAAACAACTGTTACTAGCCATAAGATAAAAGTGTCAAAAAAGATAGGTACTGGTTCAATTGCCTCAAATGGCATCAAGCCACACATAGATATTTCCATTCAGAATCATCATTTCCAAAACCAACAGTCCTTAGGGTGAGAGATCAGATAAGTGAAGATCTTCGTACACCCCTCACACACAGCTAAGCAAGAAGGACCAAGTGTAGGGACACTGGCTCTGCCCCCTCTCATTTCAAATGTCCAAGGACAAGGGTACTATTCTTACTGCAATTCAAATTCTCCAGATCAAGATGATGAATATACATTCTGAGGACCCCATCTTTGGAGTACTCCTAACTAGAGAAAAGAAAACTTAGGAGGAGAAGGCTAAAATTAAATGCAAAGTACAGCAATGTTACCACTGGTAAACAAATATTTAACAGCAGCTTACAGCATAGAAGCACTCTACTGACCGATATGGTCATCTTGGCATCTTTGTAGACAATTCCTTATCCTTTGACCAGCACAAAGGATAAGAAATTCTTGTACTTATCTCAGTTAATAACTGATGGTATCTTATCCAAACCAAAAGACTATGATTGCTACCTATCACTTTGTATTCTATAATTGGTCTGATCAGGTGAATATCCTTTTAACATATATCTATTCAACACATCATGTAGCTAGAAAGATTTTAGATATTCCTAACTAAAAAGATAACTGGACTAAAAATCCTGAGGTGACAAGACAGGCCTGAAGCTTTGTCCTTATAGTTTGTCTCTTCCAGACTCTTGCACTGTGATTCATGTCTAGCATTCTGTGTTGTTAAGGATGTAACTATTCATAATCTCCAACACCTACATAAACACTTGGACTTCAATTTACATAAGAAAATAAACAGGATACACTTGGGACAGATTTATTAATCAGCACTTCCCCCACCTCTGGGATAAGTTTCCATCAAATATAAAACCAAATGCTACCCTCAATTCCTGTAACGCAAACTTTGACAATTGGTGGGCACCTGTAAACTCATCCTAAGCCTGCAATGTTTTACCATCCTGGAGGCAGGAGATGCCCTAAAACACCTGGTACTTGCCAAGTGATTATGGTTCCTAAACTAACTGTGCCTTGTTAACAATGAATCAATGAATATATGAAGAATGAGCATACAGACCAATGTCACATACAGCTCTAGTACCTAAAGACAGGAAGGGCTACTTATACTCTAAAGAAAGTCGGACACTGCCTGTATGTTCTGCTTCTGCAAGCTTTTAACTTGAATAAAAGCATCCTAGTAGCTTCAGTACTACATAAACTTATACTATACCTATCCTCCAGAAATTATTTGTGTAACTTAAGAAGCAGTTAGAATGTGTCAGCAGTTACATCAATTTTGTCACGTTCACCTTGATGGATCTATTAGTATGCAGGGTCTGACCATTATTTTTATTTAATTTATTTGATTGACTGATTGATTAAATTATTATTTAAGACAGAGTGAAAGATATTATTCTAGCATGCCTACCTCATACGTAATGCTTCCAGTGACTTACGTTTGTATATACATGTCACACAAAGTGGTGCTGCCAAGTAGCATTTTCCTTTATTTATACCTGTGAGAGGGGCTATTGTTCTTCCAAGGGCAGCTCGTGCTATCGGCCTGCAGGACTGCAGCCCCCCTGCCCCCAGCTGTAAAAAGAAAGAAAAAAGAATTTTACAAAATAGCATAGCTGCAAATCCAACTGGCTCACTGTTGAAGTCCCAGAACTGCGCATGTGTGCTCGGCAACTTGTTCCTGTAAATCCGGACTGCTGTTAAACCAGTCCAGAGTAAGAAGAGAAGGCATCAGTGTACAGATGCCCAGAGGTCTATATGGTTTGTATCTGCAGAAAGTGGACTGGACTGCCATGGCTGCAGTCACATACGTGACATGGATGGCTACTGACTGGTTCTCTCTCGGCAAGGTTCATTATTTTGAATGAACGAAGCTGTTGCAAGGGAATATTCATCTCTACCAGGAACAGATTCATTATTTTGTGTGATTTGGAATTAACAAAGCTGCTTGTGTGCATGTGTGAAATGCCCCAGTGAAGTATACCTGGTGGCTAGAGTTACTCAGGCTCAAACCCTGTACCTTGGGTACAGGTAGCAAGAGTCTGAATTCCCTACCCACCACCACTTGTGAAAACTATCCAAATTTTGCCTCATATTTTTGTTCTGCAAAGTTCCCTAAAAAAATCTGTGGTTTTCTGAATTTTTGTAATCAGTGAAGGATTAAATTCACTAAATAAATCTCAGGCATTTGAATGTCAGACTTCATGTTCTTCACAAAATACATGGTAACACAAAACCTTTTATTCTAACAAATTTCTAAGTTTATAAGATCAACATTTCAAATTTGTCCCTATTTTGGGGCTGTATTCCCCCATTATTGGCTTTGTCCAGGTTTTTTGTGCTAAGAGGTTGAGAGCTATGGTGATAACTGAGTTAACTAAACGATACCCATTTAAGTTTCAGTCTTCCTGTCTTTCAAGAAACAGCTGATTTGGCATAGTGGTATTTTGCTTTGACTGTAGTGCACAGGGTCCTGGGGCCAAGTCTTGGCAGTGAAATGCATGGTGGTAGCACAACATTTAGTCTAGCAACTTTCCAAGATTATACAAGCAATGTTTGAAATGTGTCCCTGGTGTTTGGGCTTTTGTCCCCCACCAATACATGTTGGCTTTCTCCAGATTTTTTATGCTGCAAAGTTGAGAGAAGTTTAGTGCTGCTTATGTTGAGTCTGCTTGCATTGTTAATAGCATAACAGGTTGAATACTTGCTTTTGATGCAGAAGGCTGTGGGTTCTACTCCCACAATATGTAGATGCATTGCTGATACTGTACTGCGTTGTACTTTTAAAAGGGGTGGATGCTGCAGTCCTGCAAATGTCCTCTTTGGCAGAGATACCTAGTAACTATGAACATGTTATCAGTTTGCCATCTATTCCCTATTGCAATATTACTAGCTGATCATTTTTTAATGTAGCATAGGCAATTTATTCCTCAAGGGCAAAAGGCACTTTATTTGTAGATGAAACAATGAAATATAAAGTTGATTGCTAGCAGCAACCTCTTCATTGGTTATAGATCTCTTTAATGTGGAATTATTTAGACGACTTTTACTTCTGCAGAGATTGTGCATATTTACTGATATTGGTGGATTGTAGAAGTTTGAGTAGACTTTTATGATGGAAATGTTCTGACTTGGGCAGTTTTGTTATTACTGGTATGTGCATTTTGTTTCATTGTTTACTGGAAAAATGTTCAAAACAATAAATTTAAAACGCCGTCTAACAACTGTCCTGTATTATATAATGAATATTATTTAATACAGTCAGGAAGGTGTATCAAAGAATACATGTATGTTTCTTGAGCAAGGGGGCCTATGATTTGAAAACAGCCCAAAGTTAATCTTTATCTGCCACTGGCCAGATGTATTTTCTTTGAATGTGAGTTTCAAGGGCAGAGAAGTTTTAATGCTAAATCTGTTTTCATTGTGAGACTGAACTGCTTTGTTTAGCAGATGTTAGTGTTTGCAATGTAAAATGCAAAATAAAGCTTTTAAATGAAATCCAAATCATTGTAGAAGTAAAGCAGTATGCACATTACGGTGTTTATGATAAATGGGGTGAATTAGCCAAGTAATGGGACACTGGAATGGCGGCAGGGGGGAGGGAACCATTTGACCATGATTTTGTGAGGGGGGAATGGTGGCAAACTCAAAGACAGCCCCGGATGAACTATACCTCTCAACTGTCCAGATTTTCACAAAATGAATAGATTTTTGCTTCTTATTCTTGCTTTGTTCCTCATAAAATGTGTGGTATTCTGGCAAATCATTTAGGAATGAAGTCACTAAATAATGACAGTCACTGGGTTTCAGACTTCATACTCTTCAGAAAAATGCATGCTAAAGCAAGACCTGTTATTCTATCAACTATCTAAGTTTAAACAAGCACAGTTTTTAGTACTGTTTTTGTTCCCCCAATATATCCTTGTCCAGATTTCCTGCATTAAGAGTTTGACAGGTACGTGCAAATAAATCACTTTATAGAATTAGGTACATCCAAACCTCTCAACTGTTCCCGATTTTGGTTCAAAATGTTGCTCTCCCCCTAATAACCCTCCGCAAAATGGCAATTTTGGAAGAAAACGTGGAGGGTTTAAAATTAATAAATAAGTGTAATGATCAGAGTTATAGATTACTTTTATTTCAGAAATGCAAATATATTCTTTTATTTTATTAGCTGCTCAACTTAACAGTACTAATATTAAAAAGTGTCCCTTCTTTGACAGGTTCCCAGCTATATTGTGTGGCTATTTTATATTTTTGCATCACATTTTTGGTCTGTTTTTCATAAAATTGTGGTTTTCTGGCAAATCATTAAAGATTGAAGTTAGAAACTAATGACAGACATTTGAGTTTCAGATTTCATACCCTTCAAAAATTCATACTAATACAAGACCTACTATTCTATTATCTTTTTGAGTTTATACAAGCAATATTTAAAAATTGTGCTTCTGTTTATGGCTTTGTCCAGATTTCTTGCTCTGAGGTTGAGAGGTATGACAAATAGGGGAAGAAAGCACTAAACCTTCAATAAATTGTTTCACTTGAGTTGTAGCTGTGGTCTGTGTGTTAGTCGAAGAAATTCTGGAGTTGGTATTACTGTTGTTCTTAGGTATGACAAATATGTCAGGGCCATCACCATCAGCCAGAGACATCTCAAATTGTGACATACTTGTTGTACCCCACTCCCCCATGTAGTGACTCTGGATGTAACCAAGCAAGGCAAGGAGTAGTTATACAGTATAAGTGTGCAGAGTATCCCCCCATCCAAGGTAGACACAAGTACTATAGTGGCTTTTCATCTGTCCTTGATTTTACAGAATGTTCTGGCTTTCTGTCATATTTTTATACTGTTGATTTATGCGTCTTGTTATTCAGAAAATGCATGTTGTTTCAGTGTCTGTTGCTCTATATTTAAGTAGCAGTGCTTTAATGTCCCTCAGGTAAGCTTGTCTGAGATTGTAAGATGCAAGTAAGCTTTAATAAGCATACTGTTAAAGAATTATCAACATTGAAAGCCTTTTTGTTATTGCTGTGCACAGAATATTTGCATAACATAATGTATAAGCCTTAGGTATTGAAATGCATATGACAGTATTTGTAATAAAGGACAGGATTACAGTATTTTCAGAAGCTCATTACATTTTTTGGAGATTTGCAGTAATCTTTGCAGGCTTTACCCCTAAACAAAAACAGAATGCCAATGTATTGTGTGTGATCCATAACCTGTGTAGTAATCCTTTAAGTAACTTATTTTGTGCTTGTTTCTTGTTTGCTGTTCATTTTTTACTTTGATCATGTTTTCCCCATGAAACAATTATATAGCTGTCAGGCAGCAGTTTTTTTTTTGGATAAGAAACATTTTTACAAATGGGGGTATCACAGAGATTGCTACTTTCACAGCATGTTACTTGGTACTTTTATAAAGCTAAATATAAATTATAATTAGAAATGCAGTGCAAGGAGAAGTGCATTGAGTTGAGTGCTGTTTGTTTTTGTATACTTGATTTTGACTGGCATTCCAGTAATGTATTTAAAAAGTAATTTATTTTTTCATGCCTTACAACCTTTTTGTTTCCATCTAGATATTAAGTAAGCTGTCCTGTAGCCAATGCATTGAAATATTTTTTTCTTCTCCACTTCATTTTGTCTCGATTGGTCTCTCATAATGATAGTTTGGCACCCAGGGCAGCATATTTGAAGTCTCAGTTTTTATGGTTTTGAGCACAGCCCTGCCTCTTTCTAGTTGACCACACCCCTTCCCATTGGTCCCACCCCTCCTGCAGCCCACTCTGATTTGAAGTCTCCAGCCGCTACTGTGTTAGGGTTGCCAGCTTTTCAAATGTCCAAAGTGGGACATCTTTGGTACAAATGTCAGATTTTGCAGGCCAAAACATACTCATGGCCAGTACAAAGGGCAGAACTTCACTTTTCTGCCTAAGTAAAAGATTATTATTGTAGCATTTTAGTTGCTTATTCTGTTTCTTATAACATTTAGTTGTTTCAGATTCAGAATAACTGTTTTATGCAACTATTACATAAAATATTAATAATAATAAGAACATTTTCTCACTACACATTACATAAAATATAGGAAATAATTTTGTCCTAAAACCTCAGGACATTTGCCATTTTTACAATTTTTTTGCAGGACACAACTGGCCAAAGAGGGACTGTCCCTCGCAAAGTGGGACAGGTGGTAACCCTACACTGTGTTCTTCTCACAACTAGTATCAAAGGAGAGGGGAGTTGAGGGGGAGGAAACAAAACTGATAAGAGGCCAGTTCACCATCAAATGTCTCTGAGCTATGAGGACTCCTTTCTAAAGATGTCACACATTCTGTGGACTACCCTATTTACTAACTGTTTTAGGTGGGGGGTAGCTTATTAAAATTACGTCAAGTCTTGCAAGTTGTCTTCCAAGCCACCTTCTCATTTATACCAAATATTTTTGTGCTCTTTTAAAATAAGTTCAGCTACTTAAATCTCCAGCACATCTAAGGCAGAATATTTCAACAAATCTAGTGAGTGTTCACAGATATATTTTTATGCGCCTCTTGATGTTTGCTTCTCATAGTCTCCTTCTCAGTTATAAGCTGTGGTATTTGTCTTAATATCTTTTTACAGAAATCAGTATCAACGTTTTAAAGAATCAATGTACTCATTTCCAGTTTTACAGTACTTATAAATGTAAACACTGATAATCAAAGACAACTTTTGCACCATGTTTTTTATAAAGTGATGATTATCCCTAACCCTGTATCTCCCTGCCTTTTACCATATAGCTGCAGTATGTCAGCTATGCAGACTAGAGGCAATGTTTCACCATGACAGCGCTATTTTGGTTTTAAAGCTCTACTTGGTGGAGTTTTGAGTTCAGTCTCTAAAAGCAAAGACATCACTCGTTACAGACTGACAGGGAGACATATCTGCACACAAACCACAAGGAATGGGATAAAAGTACAAAAAGAGATGACTGATACTTTTGGAATGCTTGTGTTAGTATTCTTACTGGCATCCCAAACATAAATTAAAATGGACTCCAAACTCTGCGTGAATGTTTCTAATAAAATGTCCCTCAAGTACAGGCTGCCTTGAAATTCAGCAATGTCTAAAATGTGCAATCTGTAACACAAGATGCAATTAAAGTTGAAGAACTCCACTAAACTGATGTATTAACATAAATACTTTAAAAATCATGTTTTAACCAATTTAAATGCCTCTTAGCAATAACTTTTGACTGAACACTCCACACTAATACTGATGACTTGCATTTGGAGAATGTATGAGCATCTGAAGTTTAGCCATCCAAAGCCTATTAATGTTAACTGACATGTCCAAAACCTGATGTGTCTGAAAACTAGGACAGGAGTAGGAGTGCAGAGCAGTGGAGATATTGAGTGTTGAGTCATCTAGTCCTAACAACGGTAGGAATGAAACTGCTGCCCATAAGGTGTGAGTAGGGGCATTGTGTGGAATTTTATATTCTGCCCACTTAAGTGCTGCAATTGTGAAAACAGCTGTCCTCTTTTGAGTACTTCTCTGCTCCTCTCTCAGTAACGATACTAACCTTAGACACAGAATTCTTATGTACGAGATGTAGGGACAAAGTCTCTAAATCAACAGCAGGGAACTGTGCCTTCAGTGTAAACTTGTGTGTGTATGTTTATGTACGTATGTGTGCATGCACACACATGTGTATGCAATGTTGTGTTTCTTTTGCATTCTGTAAGAGCAAAAGTGGTATGTTATACCAAAGAAATAGCACTGCTTTTCAGCATGAAACACCTATTCTGCAATCAACAGAGTACCTCTCAAAAAAGGGTACCACAAGTGAACCCAGCATGGTGAACAGCTAACAAGCAAATTAAACAGAACACAAATATTCCCATCCAGACAAATCAACAATGATTCTCAATATAATTCCCAGCATATACCTTGTTTTGTGGTAGCACCATGCACACAATAAATGTAAATGCATTCTGCAATTACTCATGGCACCTTTCTGCATAAAAGTAATTAAACTAGACTGCTTAAATCTCTTCTTAAGGTTCTACTGAAAATGCAGATTACCTTTTATTACCTAGAAATGTCAAAAGAAATATACAAATGTGTTTTACAAGTAACAGGATATTCATCTATGGACAAACAGCAGCAGTTCATGATACCCACCTTAAAACAGAAGCATGGCTTATTTTTACCAAAATATAAACCAAATTTATTTTTAAATGTGTGTATGTTTACGCATTTTTTTTTATAATTCAGCTGGACACGATTTGTGGCTAAATCAACTTTAGAAATGTAACATCTGGAAACTGCAGTGGAAAAGCTATGCAAAAAAGTAGATGACTTGGAATATTTGGTATAGGTGCAAATGCAATGACCTCAGAGCATTATGATTTAATGTAGTAGTGCCATGACTTACCAGTGTATTTACTGAACTCCTGAACTGCCATCACTTAATCATTTGTAGATGTCAGAGAGAATTACTATAGATTTTATAATGCACTTTATAGTTTTTCTGAATTTTCGATAACCAGTGTAAAATAAAACGTGTGTGTGTGTGTGTGTGTGTGTGTGTGTGAGTGATGTCCTCTTTTTTAAGTAGGTTGTAATAGTAAGGATCTTAGCTTTGGTTCACAAAGACCTCCTGCATTAGTGAAGTCCCTTTATGTTTCTGGCTCAACAGCGGTCTTCTTTATTTTCCTCAAATGATAGAGTAACCTTCCTGAAGACAACCTCCTTCCCTTCTAGGTTCTCCTTCAAAGACAACTAAAGGATACCAACATGTCAAGTCTGACCTGAATGCTAGAACATTATTAGAGCTGAGGTGAAGATGTGATTACAGGGGCAGGATATTAAAGTTTTGCTTTTAATGTTAAGTACAAAGTGCACTAAATGTTATGTATTCTTTCAGCGTGACTGTTTCTGCAGTTCATACAATCTAACTTTCTGTTTCTGTTATAATGGCTTAAGTTTATGACTGAAAAATCTTTTGGATTTGTGTACTTCATTAACAGCAATAAGAGGGAGAATGGAAGGACTGGGAGGAGAAGATGAGCAGAAAGTACAAATGTTAAAGTATCTTGAGGGCATTGGGAGATCAATAGTGTCACAGTGGACAGCATTTTCAGAAAACACAAATTGTGTGAGAACAAGAGGAAGTAGTCGAAGCACAGAAGGGGGAGTTCAAGGTAATAGAGGGATATATTTTTCGTAGACTTACATCTGTGTGTAAATGGTCTTTTGTATAAAGTAGAAGGGAAGAAAGTCTTGTGAGTGGTACAGACCTGCTCTCCAGTCCAGTGCTGGGAAAAGAGGCAGCTGTTCTGCTGAATGCCCAGGCCAAGGCAACTGCATAGATTCAAAGCACATCACTGTTGCAAACTGCTTTACTCAGGGTCTCATGCTGGTCTCTAACTACTACATTCTGGGTTCACAAAAAATAGCTGTATACGACTGCTCATTCCAATATAAAGGAAAACCTTACAAGCATTTAATCTAGTTTCAACTCATTAAGTGCTTTTCACCACACCCACTCCCATTACTGAGGCATGAGGAATGTCCAGTTCAGTGTATCATGTCCCCATCTACAGGGTATTCAAGGTCACCTTATGGATCACATTTCAAATAAAGACAAAAAAATAGGTGTCCAGGAAATGTGCAAACATAACTTAATGTTAACATAAAAAAAAATATTCTACTGACACCAGGATACCTAATTATCCACCTTCCACTCCCCATTGTCAGGGGCCCTACAAGTGTAATCCCAAACAAAAAAATATATATAGATAATAAGAAAACAATAAAGCAGCAGCATACCAAACTATTAAAAACAAACTAGTATATCCATCATTCTGGACCTCCAAGGGCATGCACAATATGAAAAATGAGAAGCTTATACAGTAGACCTAATTGATATTTACAGACCCATTAGTAACTAACCAATGAAAAGGGAAAAATAATTATGACACACATAATACTGAAGAATCTAAAAAAAAAATATGATAAAATTATTTAGTTAAAATGCAAATTTTAACCTTTAGGTATGAGGGAATGATCCTTCTGATTAATGTAGCTTCTTTCTGGTAGAGACAAGTGTCCAAACTGACAAAGTTCTGTGCTTGAAATAAATTATCCTCTCTCTTACATGAAACTGTATATGACACTAACATGTATTGTCTCTCCATCCATTTAGTGATGAGGCCCACCTTTTATCCCAATATAAAGACTGAGTTCTGCCAGGTAAAGCAGTGCTGAGCAGTGAAAACAGAAGTAGATATCTAGCGTATTAATCATGATGGAAATTAATTAGAAGTGCTTTGTTTTTTTTATATTTACTCATCACTCAATTTTGTTTCTGACAGCAGGGGTACTGGTAAAGACTGCCACTGCAATCTGTGAAATGAAGGAAACAGTCCTGCTCTGCTTTAAGGCCCTGAAATTTCTTTTTTTATTTTTTTTTGGATAAAAACGATACCATGTTTGTCAGCACCATGACGTATGAGTTAAAGCCTTGATTGCAATACAGGTGACCTGGGTTTGATTGCAGTTTAGATGTCTGGGACACTGGCATGGTAAGACAAGATGACGTGCATATGGGCCACATCAAATTGCTGGATTTTCCTGACGGAGGCAGAGGAAACCACTGCAAACTGCTTCCTGTGGGTGGCTGGGGCAGCTTTCTGATGCCAGCCCTACGTGGAAGTGAGGGGTGAAATGTTAGGGTCAGCTCACTGGACATTTTGCCCATGGTGTGTAACCAGGGACATACACAAGGGCAGAAAATTAGGCCCAAAACACTCCTAGCAGCAGTGTGACAGTGGCCCCTGGAAACCTTGTTCTCTTTACCAGCCTCAAACCTAATCAGAGAAAGTGTGGGGGGGGGGGGCAGGAGAGGTAGGTACTTGCAGTGAATGAGGAGAGGCACCAGGGCTACTGATGGTCAACTGCAAGACCAAAAAAGATCTGCAAATAAAAATGATGCCATCTTCCATATACTACGTGCTTCACTACAATGTGGTGTACTTAATATCTAATTATTATTCAGTTCATTTTAAGGCACTGATAAGTGCCAATGTTGTTAATATCCATCACCCCACAACACCTTTTCCCAAATTTTCACATAGTGTTGGAGTGTCACTTCAACAGTGGCAGTCATATGGAGCCTAGGTTCACAACCTAAAATAAAGACAGATATCTGTGGGCTTGTTCTTTTGTTCATCTATGTAATGTACATTACAATTCATCATTATCTAATAGAACTTCCCACTGCAGCTCCACTTCTCCAGACACACCAGCTCTCTGGAATATGGAGCACCAAACTCCCTAGACAAGATCCTGTCTTACTCCTAAGGAGTTTATGTAAACTATGATTACAATGGAGGTGAAGTCACATATGGAGGTTAAGCGTGAGTGGCAAACATTAGCTCATCCTTTTTTTTTTATTTTGTACATCTGCCTCATCCTAGCCAATTGGACCATTCATTTTCCATCACCACAGTAAGGGTTAACTGGAAGGGGCAATCCTTTAGACAAACATCAGGGGCTGCTAAAGATTTTCTTATTTTATGCCCTAATAAAAGTGCATACCTGACAAGTCCAAGGAGGGGTGTTCCCTACAAGCAGTACTGTCCTCTTCCTGAAGCAGTGCTGGTCTCTCTGATCTCCACCAAGGAGATCACATTGCCCACTGTGTCCCGACATGCATGCAACCCTCCCCAGGAGAGGTGAATGTGCTATTCTTTTCAACTGTTCTCACTCTGTCCCCGCCTAGCCAATTACTGAACCTCTGTCACCTGGGTTGCTGGCAAGACTATGTCCCACTGTACCATGGAATTAAGTTTAGCTCATATATTTTTGAGAGAGAGAGACTGCAGCACTGCTGCAAGACTGACACCTGGTGGAAGGGAGGTATTCCAGCAAGTGCAGCATACTGGAAGAATGAGTTATTCCACTATGGTTTGTTGAGTCTAAATTCTGTGGAGTCAGAGGTGTGTTTGACTAAGATTTGGCAAAAAGAAATGTATGAAAATGTAATTTTCTGCTTAGGAAGTCAGTCCCTCCCGCACTCTTCACAACCTTTTATAAACACAAAGACAGACAGACACGCACATACATATATATGTATAAGGGAGAGCTAAATACATTTAGATATATACTAATTCTGTAGTCTCACAACTGCAGAGAAAAGCTCACTGCAGCAAGCAAACAGAACTCGCACTGGCTGTAATTCTCAATACAAACCGTTATCAGGGAGGTCTGTGTCAGGAAATTTAAGTCTTGCCACATTTCACTCCAACAAAACTGGGATAACCAGGAAAGAGTACTCACCAACCAGAGTGTACATGATGTAGCAGGCACTGGGCTTGCACAGAAGTGCAAACTTCAAAGAGATTCAATTTTTATCTATTTTTTTACTTAGGTTTTTGCATACTCTATGGCTGTTGCTCTGCGCATCTATAGTAGTCTGCTGACACTTGCAATGTTAATGTTTTGTGGCTGATGTTGTGAATATCAACATTTAGGTCTTTTGACCAAAGTCAGTATACCCACACAGATAGATAGCTAAATAGACAGACAGACAGAAAACAGATAGAGACACACTAACTCCATAGTCTTATAATTGCAGAAAACAGTGAAATGTTAACTGTGGCATGCAAACAAAAACTGCATTGGCAGTGATTCCCAGTACAAAAGGTGTTCAGTTTGTTTTGCATTACTAAATTTAAGCACTGTTCACCAGCACCAGGACAAACTGGAAAGAGCACCCGCCAAGCAGAGTGTATGTGATATAGCAGGGACTGGGCATGGACAAAAGTGCAAACATCACAGGGCTGAATTGTTGGGTTTCTGCTACTTCATGCTGCTGCTGTGAGGAAAGGATATATAATATAGAAAACCCTGATAAGTGCCTACATAGCTATTTCCTGTGACCGATTCCTGACCAATGAAGATGAATAGGTCAGGTGCGTCACAGGATGGCTGATGATCAGAAGGCAACAGGGAGGAAAACAAGTGTTTTAGTGTATTTTTACTGTGTTTTTCAATTCAGTGTATTTCTTTGAATATTTATTAAATAGTTACATCAACATCTAATTTTTGGTCTTCTGTTTGGGATCTGACAACATTGCATAAAGCACTGCAACTCCACAAGTCTGTACTGAAAAGTAACCACATGTGACCTGTTAATCATTTTAGTTCAAGAAACAGGATCTCAAGATGAATATAATGCAAAACTGCAGTAAGAATGATGAAATCAATTAATTAATTCATTCATTCATTCATTCACTCATTCATTCATTAACTTATTGACATTTCTTTACCAGGAATGTCCAACTGGCCCAGGGAGAAAATCTCCAAAATAAAACAGAAAATACACAATATCATGTAGCAATGAAACATGCTAACAAGTTGTAAGTGCAAGAGTTTATCACTCAATCACAAAGCAAATAGAGTGGAAAATTCAAAAAGTGGTTACGGAGGAGGAGAACAAGGGAGGGGAGAGTGAAAAATGTTATTTCTTACAGATAATACGTTGACTAGCTATGGCAGGTAAAATAAATAAGTAAAAGAAAGATTAATACCATATTTCCCTGAAAATAAGACTGGGTCTTATACTTTTTCCCCCGCCGAAATACACATTAGGGCTTATCATCAGGGGATGCCTTATTTACCCCCCTCCCCTGTACAACAATCTACATTTATTCATGTACAAAAATCGACATTTATTTGGTACTTTTCCATTATTGGGCAACAGTTCAAAGTAACGCATTAACAGTTGTGTGAGAATCTACATACACAGTGCAACAAACATTTCAACTTCAGAATATCTACACCTTGGCTTTTACAGTGCAATATTGCATGCTTAACAGAAAGTGCAGAAAAATCTCAATACATGTGTACTGGAGGAGGGGAAGAAAACAGATGAATAACTGCCACTTTTTGAATGGTGATGCTTTCTTTATTCCTAACCCAAACTGTAAGACAAGAATGATGGAAAGTCAAAAAAATGAAGTCTGGGAACTAGTGGTCTTATTTTGTAATTACCCCTTGATAATGAAAAGTTACCTTAATACAATAAAGTCAAAAAAACTGACAACAGCTTGCTGGCAGCTGAAAGAAGAAGCAATTCATTATGTTGCCCCAATAACGGAAAAGTTATTCAAATACAGTCATGTCATCTTCTTCTGAAACATTGTCATAAGTCTCCAACCCCCGAATTCCAGTCTGAATTTCTTGTGACACCATTTCCTGTAGAACCATTGGCCCCAACCTGTCATGCCTAGCAATACAGCTCTCCTTAAATAAGCACTGCTTGTCCATGTAGCCAGCTCTTAGTGCATTGGCAACACAGCTGTCAGTGATTTTATCCCATTAATTCTTTGCCCAAGTCAAGACCTCTTGCAGGCTAGGCTGCACAAAGTTTCCATGCTGATTTCTCTCCATTCTATTTCCAAAATAGTCATTAAGTTCCATGTGCAAATGGTCCTTGAATGGCTTGTTTACTGCAATATCAAGAGTCTGGAGCTAGGCAGTCATTCCTGTGGGAATCATTATTTGATCTATTCATCTCTGTGCAAGGAAGTTCTTCATGTCTATAGCGCGGCGAGTGCTGGCTGAATCCCAGACTAGCAGGCCTCTTTTGTCACCTCGCAAAACAAGTGGCAGCATTACATTGACCCACTTCCTTATAACTGCTTGGGTGCACCAGGCTTTTTCAGTTTTAAGAATGTAAATGCCTGAAACACCTTCAATCTTATCTTTCTTGCCCTTACTAATGATTAGAGGTGGGGTTTTCTTTCCATCTAGACAAATTGCTAAAATACAAGTAACACGTGCACTTTCGTAATCAGTGGAGGGAATGCAGATTGATGAGGCACTCCTCTGATCAATTGTTTGAGATCCTTGGCCCATAAACACTGCAGTTTCATCCATAGCAATCATGTTGGAGAGTTGGTATTTAGAAAAGTCGATGCCATCAACAAAGGACTTGAATGCAAGTGCACGTTTAATAACTTCAGTATCTTCCAGCTTGAACAGTGTTGTTGATATTCTTAGAGACAGTTCATATTGCTGAAGGAAGCCATCCAGCCAATGTTGTGATGTTTTGAATTCTTCCGGGGATGTTTCTAAATGTGGTGCCATTGCAAGGGCAAATGCTTGAATATCAGCCCTGCGCACAACCAAAACCTTTGCTCTCCTGTTAGCAATCCATTCACAGATGATGTCTTCCAGCTCAGGAAATAATGGTAGCTGACCTGATTCACACTTGCACTTCTTAGCATTTCCCTCATCTGCCTGTTAACTGGGGTTATCATACACTGCTCGCCATTTTTGGACCATTCAGAGATCCAACTTCTTCTCTTTGCAGAAAGCCATCAGATTCTTTCCCCGGGAGTCCTCCACAACTCCTTTCTTGTACTCGACGGAATAGCTCTTTCTTTTTGCACTCAGCTTGTCTTGGCGGGGTAATTGAAGACTTACGAGATAGGAGTGGCAACACAAAATGGCGACGGTTAAGAAGACAACCATGCCCATTTTTTATGAAGTGCGCATGTTTTACGTGCGTTGTCTGGACTTTGACCAATCAAAGTACACTTGCCAGTGTTTATGGGCCAAGGATCTCAACCGTCAAGTGTGAGTGAGGGTTAGGGTTACACTAAGAATCTTGGAGGACTCCCGGGGAAAGAATCTTACGACTTTCTGGAAAGAGAAGAAGTTGGCTGTCCGAATGGCCCGTAAATCTTATCTGGAGGCATTCATCCAAACCCTGGCCCCTGCCTCTGCACAGACTACTCCATCCCTCCACCCTCTTCCTCTCCCACTATAAATAAGACTTCCTCCCCTTTCCCTTCTCCACCCACTACCCCTCTAAGCACTCTTAAGATCTTCACTATCAATGCCCAGAGCCTTAACAACAAATTTCACCAGGTCCAAGCTTGGATTAATCACAACCAACCTGACATCTTAGCCATATCCAAAACCTGGCTAAAACCCCATATTTCTTACTCAGAAATCTTACCCCCTGGTTACAACATCCTCAGAAGTGACCGTTTAAATAAAAAAGGTGGAGGCTCTGCTCTAATCTACTCCAATCTTTTCTCCCTAATTCCTCTTCAAATCCATACCCCTCAATTCAAAAATTCTGAAATCACAACAGGCCTTCTCAGGTTGAATAAACATATAAACATCTGCATAATTTACATATACATCTCCCCTGGCAACAATATCTCCACCCTTGAAGATATTCTTCACTGGGCCTCAACTGAAATAAAATATGAAACCTTTATTCTAGGCGATGTCAATATTGACTGGAATAAAATCAACACGCCATCTCCTTCACTATCCATTAACCTTTATAACTTCACCCAAGTAATCCATTCAGCAACTCACCCTAATAAAAACCATCCTCCAGGTTCCATCATAGATTGGATACTAGTCTCCCATCCAAACAAAATCAATCTCTGGCGCCATCCCTGACACCTTCAGTGACCATTTCCCTGCCTTCATCCATCGATCAACAAGCTTCATCCAACACCAACATGTCTACATTCAAACTCGTAACCTTAGCAACTTCAACCCTTTAATTTTTTTAACATCTTTAAACAAATTAACTGGTAAATCTTAAACACTCTCCCTCTCAACAACGCTGCAGAACATTTTAACTCTATCTTCCTAAATACTCTTAACTCCCTAGCCCCTCTAAGAAACAAACGAATCAAAGCCAATTCTGCTCCCTGGCTTTCCAAAGAAACTAAACAAATTATGCTTCACAGAGACAAATACTGAAAGCTTTACCAGAAAAGTAAACTGTCCTCTGCCTTGCTCCAATACACACAACTCCGCAACCAAGTAAAAAAACTTATTACCAAGGACAAAAAAAACTACTATAATAAACTTCAGTCCAACAACAACAAGAACCCTAAACAATTCTGGAAATCAGTCAACTCCCTTCTCCATCCTGGATCTAGGAATAACCCCTGCCCTGATCCTAGTTTAACTGATAGTGAATTGTGCTCCCATTTCAACACTTTCTTTACTGAATCCATAGCTAAGCTAACCAAAACATTCCCAAATAAGAATCCACCTAACTCCCACCACACAACACCCAACAACCCAAATAACAATTCCCTAAATTTCCATCTCAAACCTGTATCCACCATTTTTATAAAAAAGCTTTTATCCAAATTAAAGCCTTGCTCAAATGCTCCAGACAACATACCCTCCTCCTTCCTCAAATGTGCAGCTGAAGGTATTGCTCTCCCAATCAGTATCCTGATTAATAGATCCTTAAATGAATCATATGTGCCCAAACTCTGGCGTTCAGCCTACATTCTTCCTCTACACAAAGGAGGCAAAAACACCTCTATTTCTAACTTTCACCCCATTGCCCTCCTCTCACCAATATCTAAACTTCTAGAAAAATGTGTCCACCACCAACTTTTGCCTTACCTAATTCAGAATCACCTTCTAACTCCCACCCAGCACGGCTTCCGTCCTGGCCACAGTACCATAACTGCCCTACTATCCTTCCTAGAAACTGTCAATCTAGCTCGAGACTCTGGACTCTTTGTATCCACAGCACTGCTAGATCTTTCTAAAGCCTTCGACACCATCTCCCATACACACCTTCTCCTTCATCTTGCCAACTTTAATCTCGCCCCTAATACTCTATCTTGGTTCTCCAGCTACCTATTTGACAGATCTCAAGCTGTCAAATGGAAGAACTCCTCCTCTTCCTTCTTGCCTACACCTACTGGCGTTCCTCAAGGATCCATCCTCGGACCCATGCTTTTCAACATCTTTATAAATAACCTTCACACCGTCATCCCTGACACTACAGTCATCCAATACGCTGATGACTCTACCTTGGTCCGTGCCTCCCCCAACATTCCTGAACTACTGACTAAAACTCAAATAACGTTTTCCACTACAGAGAACTAGATGCACCAAAAACACCTTTCCCTCAACTCCAATAAATCTAAAATAATAATTTTCCTCCCCTCCAAGGTTTCCTCCTTTGACAAAAACACTTTCAATGTCCTAAGCCAATCAAACGCTGCGATAGAAGTAGTCCCCTCTGCAAAACTCCTTGGCATTACCTTAGACGAACACCTCAAATTCGATCTTCACATTCAACATAACATAAAGAAAACCCACCAAAAGCTAGGTATGCTATATAGGAACAATCAGTTTCTTTCCAACTCCTCTAGGCACACCCTAGCAATCACCTACTTCCTACCTTCTCTTCTATATGGAGCTCCTCTCCTAACCAATCTGTCCACTTCCAACACCTCTAAACTTGAAGCTTGCTATAATAAGATCTCCAAATTTGCCACTAAATCCAAAACATCAACTCACCACTGCCTCTGCCTTCAATCTCTGAATTGGTTAGAACTCCCTAACCACCTAGACTAACTCCAACTAACCTGCGCTCACAAATTAATATTCTCCCCTGATAAATGCCCAGCCTTAAAGAACATTCTTCCCCCTTACATCCTAAACAAATCTCTGAGATCTGAACACCAAAATCTAATCTCCATTCACAAACCCAAACGTCCATGACTAGCTTCTACTCTCCTTCTCTCTAGGTAAAAAATGGAACTCTCTCCCTCCTTCTCTTAGGACTATACCTAACACTGAATCCTTCAAAAACCAACTTTTCCTACACCTATCTTCCAAATGGAAATGCTCCTGCTTTCACCATACATAACTCTTCCCACTAAGCTCTCCATCCTCCTGCTCTACTATACTCTTAACCTTATTCTAATTTCTCTAAAGAACCTGAACTAGCTGACTTTAAATAAACTCCAAGCTTGTAAATATTGTGAACTTCCCAAGAGTAAAAAAAAAAAAAAAAAAAAAAGTGTTTTGCTTTTTTAAATTGTCTCATGATGTGCATTACACTTGCTATTTTTTTGAATGTATGAATCTTACTCTTGCATTTCATCAAAATCATTATGTAACCTTTTTTGTATTTTGTAACCTTTATTGTACTGTATTACACATGGAGCTTTTCTCCCCGGGCCTCCACTGAAAATGGGCACTTCTTGGCCCAGTGGACTTCCCCGGTAATCAAACTGAAAATAAATAAATAAATAAAATAAATAAATGGTGAACAGAGTACGATAACCTCAGTCAACAGGTGTCAATAATAGTATTATTTTATAATTCAAAATGCCTGTCATGTGTTGTTGAAGATCTTAACTGGGGCTTATTTTTGGGGTAGAGCTTATATCATGACCACCCTGGAAAACCATGCTAGGCCTTATTCTCTGGTTAGGGCTTATTTATGGAGAAATACAGTAGTACGGGATATAAGAATAAGAGAAAGAGAAATAAAAGCATTGAAAAGGTGTGAGAACATACATAGGCATTAAAACAGAGGCAGCTGAAATTTTAGCCAGGAGAGCAGCAATTGCAAAGATAGGAGTCAGATTGCTCAGGTTAAAGTCTGCATAATTTTTTATAATGGAGTTTGTAAGATGGAATATTCAATGTTTCATTTGAAACTTACATTTCACTGGTTGTTGTTACAATTTCAAGGACCTTAACTATGATGCTTCATGCAGAATGCACAGCAAGTCTGAGGTTGCAGTACCCTGGAGTATTCCCCTTTCTCTCATGTACAGCTATCTCAGAATTAGCAAGTGCATATATAGCAGGGGTGTGCGGGGCACAGTCTCCCTCATATCAGGAGTGTAGGGGGAATGACACCTCCATATAAAAATACTTTAATAGCATTACAGAGAATTTAGAGATTCATTGTAGCTTTCTGGAAATCATACTGCAGTTTTATAGTTGAGGAACTCATAATTATAGGTCTCTCACTTCTGACAGAGAGCTCAGTTAAGTTACACTTTGTATTTCAAAACCATTTACTTCCCTAGTTCTACTTTCAGACTGCACAACTATTTGCAGGAAATCAGACCACATGATACATATATGAGACTACAAATAAGCACTAATAATTTAAATGGTTCACTATCATTATAGGTTCATAGGTGTTTAGTAGGCTAACAACCACAAGGGTCTTTTTAAGCCTAGCCATACATCCCAAATCTCTGACAAGTTCTGATACCCTTGATAAGTGTAAGCATGGGCCTGGGAGAAGAACCATTTATAGGTTACCGGTGTCCATTAGAGACATAGGTGCCAAACCATGGATGAATTTCTGTTTTCCCATCCAATTGTCCATGTTGCATATGAATTGGGTTAGGGAGGAACTCTGCTTCACATGGATGGGGAGCCTGTTCCATATATGTGGTGGTCTCTGGGGTACATACCTATCTCTCCAGCAGGTCCTATTTATATCACAGGCAAGGTTTAAGTCTTTAGAATGGGTAATTCTGGTGCTGTTTGTTTTGTGGATATGCAGGAGGTCCATCAGAGTCAGGTCTGACAATGCCCTGTATGCCAGGCATAGATCTCTCCTCAAAACCCTGTAGGAGACATAATACAGGGATAGGGCCTTGAAGTGGTCAGCATAGGACATATTACTTACATTCTGCATTCTTTTAGTGAGGAACCTCTGTGGATGTTCCAATTGTTGGATATGCTTGGTTAGGTACATACCAAAGGGGTCACTGTACTCGATGAGTTGATGAATGCCGAATAGAGTGGAACAATGACTTCCTTGGACTTAGATGCCATACCTTTGTTTATCAGGCAGTCAAGTCCACCTGCATGATTCTTATATCCCAAACACTGGAATTTTGAACACCGACATTACCAATTGTCCAACCTTGCACCCTTCTGGACCCATGCTAACATTAATTCCTGTGTCCTGACTGGTAGGGAGTTTCGAGGTTCGATGTTTGCTTAGAGTATACTGAAATTCAGCATTCCGACTTTCTCTGAAGTGCATCAACCATATAAAAACTTGGCCACCTGTGACTCCAGATAATGATAGCAAACCAATTTAAATACATACACACATAACATATGCCTTCTGTTTTTCAGGTGGAAAATATTTCCCTTTAATCTTTTGAGGTAGAGATATAGCCAATATATAAAAAAACTCGGACTGCTCTTGTTTGATGTGCTCTCTGCATACTAGTTTGACAAGGCTATTTAGTGTCAGTTATGTTTCAAACACATAACATTACTGTTACAATTTACTATTGTCATAAGAATATAAACCATTCTCAGCCATCATTTTAACAGCAAAATTTCAACTGTTTCAGTTCTTTGAGTTCATAAACTGTTTACAGCTGGCTGGCTTTTGTCAGCAATCTTCCAAGCCTAGAAAACATGGGCAATTTTGTGATCTCTACTGCTAATGCTGATGTGTTATGAATTTCATTCTCTGATGACTTTCAAGACAGACCATCGGGACTCTCTTCTAACACTTTCGTTTGGAAATATCTCTTGGGAAACCATTTTAGTAATCTGTCTGGATGCTCTCTTAATACCATATCACCTCTGAAGCAACACAAATGCCATCTTTGTATTCTGGACATTCTGGGACATATCTGTTACACAGATGTTTCATTCACACTATGAACAACGAATGACCTTGGCTACTTGCTATTGCAGAGCCACTCCTCACCTCATGTCCTCCTTTTTGTATCGTTCATGTTATGTTAGTGTACAAGAAGTATAACTTTCCTTTAGTACACTAACATACCTGCATGTCACCATCACTTACTGTATTACACACCTACCCCATATAGCCTCAAATCCTTGGTAATCAAAAACTCGACTTTTCTCTTGTAATTTCAAAATACTACAAACTACATATCAATTATATAGCTCATAAAATTTCTAGCTGAAATTCACTGTATACAAGGCTTTATATGTGCACTGAATTCTTTTCTAATCTGTACTCCTGATTACAATAGGGAAGAGTGACTCGTATGTATTACATATAACTACTTCATTTAATTATTTTACATTTGTTTACCAGGAAAGTCCGACTGGACACAGGTCCATTTTCAGCGGAGGCCTGGGGAGAAAAGCTCTGGATAAAATACATAAATCAGACAGGATGAGATCAACAAGACTTAGACTATGGATATCAAGTTATAACACAGTAAAATGTCCAAGATTACACATAGCAAACAAGATGAGAAACATTAACATTTAGAAGACAGTTTCATGTAGTACATGCTAAAAATAATGTACATTTCCTACAACAGTGTTGATGATACTACCATAGAAATCACGGAAAATTAATAGTTACATTTTTATATTAGCTTAAATATTAACAGATTTAGAGTTTTACCCTTTTTGTGAGTCTCAACACAGTAGTACAGCTGAGATACATTAATATGCTTACACTTACTGGTGTGGAATACTGAAGTTAGTTAGGAATGTTGGTAAGTAGAAGGGTGAAACGGTAACAGCAGACCTGTTGTGGGGTGAAATGGCATATACAAATGATTAGTGAAACCCAATGTTTAGAGGACAAAATGAAAAACAAGATTTCTGGATTGAAACAAGGGAAACAAAGAATAAAATCCTAATCGGTGGGTTTAAGCAAAAAATCTGATGGGTTAGTTCTGTTAGACAGAGAAGGGTTTTGTAGGGCATAGTGGATAAACTGGGGAATAGGCTGTAGATTAAGTGTTTATTCTGGGGAGTCACAGGAGCATAACCAGGTATCCGTATAGTGTGCTTTGAGGAGCTTTTTACATTGTGAGTTAGAGCTAATGGAAGTCAGGTGGCTAGGTATGGTATTCCAAGCTTTAGAAGTAGAATAACTGAACAGAGATTTCCCAGCATCATTATTATGTTTGATAACATCTAGGTGCTTTTGGGAACTAGATTTTAAGGTTCTTGTGGTAGAAAAAGGGAGAATTAGGTTTTGGAGTGCTGGAGTTTTAGTTGGGAAGTAATACAGTTTGTGTGCTAATGACAATTGATTGAGTTTCAGTAGATGAGGTAGCTCAGTCCAGTTTAGTTGTTTGAGAACTACACAGTGCTGGGTCCTATATGGAGTCTCCATAGCAAATCTAGCAATCTTGTTGTAACAAGATTCTAATTTATGTAGGTCAGCTTTATGGAGGTTGGTTGGAATTGGGGATGCATAGAGGAGGGTAGACAACAGATGTGTCATTGTTATAGTGGTTTTGGAGCATTTTGAGATAAATTTCTTGTTCTGGTATAGGAGACCAAGTTTTTTATGAACCTTCTTGATAGTTTGGGCTATATGAATGTCGAATTTTAGGCTGTTTTCTATTTCTACACCTAACAGTTTGGTGTGGGATGTAGGGGAAATCATGGTTTTGTTATTGGATATGATAGTAAAGTTGTCACATGGGGGAGGGGATCTACAGGGACTGAAAAGAAGTTGTTTTGTTTTATTTGGATTTAGGATAAGCTGGGCATTAGTGAACCAGGTCCCAGTTAATGAGAAGCAGTTTTGGCTTAGGGAATGAAGGTCCGCTAGTGTGTGGGCTGAATATATGAGGGTGGATTTGTCAGCATATTGTACTACTGAGGCACTGGGTGTGGAAAATGAGAGCTGGTTGGTAAATAGAGAGAAGAGTAGTGGGCCCAGTATGGAGCCTTGAGGGGCTCCTAAGGATACTGGTAGGTGAGGGGATAACTGGCTCTGCCATTTTACTGATTGCTGGCATTCTGATAGGTAGCTTTTAAACCATGAGATAGAGAGGGTGGTGATGTTTAAGGAGGATAGTGTATTAAGGAGTCAGTTATGGTTGATCATATTGAAAGCTTTGGACAAATCTAAAAAAATGGCAGAAACTAGTTGTCCATTGTTTCTGTGATGGTTGACTGTGCTGGAAAAAAAAACATTAGAGCTGTGGTGGTGCTGTGGAAGGGTCTAAAGCCATGCTGGTATTTAGTTAGTAGACTGTTTTTTAGAAGGTAGTCCATTAGTTGGGTGTAAACGACTATTGTTTTTTAGAAGTTAGTCCATTAGTTGGGAGTGAACAACTCTTTCTAGTATTTTTGATAAGGGTGATAGAATAGCAATTGGTCAGTAGTTGTTGAGTTCTAAGGAGTTGCCACCCTTGTGTAGTGGTATTATGTGGGAGAATTTCCATACAGTAGGTACTTTACACTCTGATATTGATCTATTACTTAGAATAGCAACAGGATAGGCTATAGCCTTTGCAGCTAGCTGGAGGAATTCTGCTGGTAAGTTATCTGCAGCCAGGGTGGTTGGTTTATGCTTGTGGAAGAGTTTTAAAATGGATTTGGTTGATACTGGATGTAAGGTAAAGGTAGATGTATTGTCCTGTGTGCTTGTACAAATCTGTGGGGTTGGTAGGACATGGCAGCTACTGTTACACTGGGATTCTACTACGGCTTTAACTGTTTCGGTGAAATATTTATTGAACCGAGTGAGGATATTATCATGGTTGTTTACTGTTGTAGGTGTTGGGGTGTCGAATTTGCATGGTTGAAGTATAGAGTTTATAATGGCCCAGAATTTTTGAGGGTTGTGAGTATATTTTTCCTGGAGATTTTGGTAGTAGTTAATTTTGTCTAGTTTAATGAGCTTTTTGGCTTTATTACTAAATTCTGAGTAGATGTTTTGTTGACTGGGTTCTCTTTTTATGAAACTGTATCCATGCTTTGTCCCTGTCTCTGAGAATGGATTTTGTTACCTTAGTTAGCCAGGGGGCATACTTTGTTTTTATTCTAATGGTTCTGGTGGGTGCATGATGGTTTAATATTTGTAGGAAAGATGAGTTAAAGTAGTGACTGCTGAATCTAGTGTGTTAGTTATTTCCAATTGCAGCATTTTAGAGCATTTATAAAGTCATCTGGCTTGAAGTTATTTTTGTTTTTGGCTACTCTAAAGGTTGTCTGATGAATTTGGTGAGTTCTATTCCTAAGAAGGAAGGTAGGTTGATGGCTGCTGGGCAGACAGCCTGCTTGAGATGTGAGTGAGGGATTAGCTATAAGAATTCAGTCCAGAATAAACTGAAGTTTTGAGGTTTAATCAGTTCTAGTAGGGGATGTGATAAGCTGGGTAAACCCATGGAGGTTAATGTGGGGGATGGATTGTGGCTACAGCAGTAGTGCCAGTCTACATTAAAGTCTCCTAACAAAATATTTTCTCAAGGAAGGAAGTTTGAGATCCATTCTAGTAGGGTTTCCATACTGACAATGTTATTGCCTGGTGGACAGTAGCAGCCTATAATATTTATGTGTTTCTTGGGATTCAGCTTTAACCTTGTAAGGATGACTTCTGCATTGTCTATGAGTGGTATATTAGCATCAGGGTGTTCTAAAAAGCCGAGGGAGCCCACCAACAGAGTCCAATGCTTCAGCCGTTACAATACCACGGGTATAAAAATCCAAGTGCCAGGTAAAATAGAGCAACCAAAAGCTTTGTTGTGTAACGTTAGGACTTTAATTTTTAAAAAGCACTTTCGGAAGGCTTCGTATCCTTCCTTTCTCAGACAAAAACAAAACATTGAATTACAAAACAACTCCCTATTAAATAGGGTGACGAACGTTCAATTAACAGCATCACAATCAGATTTTAAATGAAATGCCCATGCTCTGAGAATTATTTTAAAACAAGTCGTTAAAACTGCACAATAACTTATGTTAACTAAACAATAAATCATCCACTATCTATACTCTAAACCTACAACCCTTTTAAAAATGTCATTACATGTTAAAGATATTAAGCAATAATCTTTTAAAAACCTTATAAATACGTTAAATCTGTGTACCCTTTTAACTACAACTAAATTAGACACTGAGGCGCCCAGATTTATTAGCAAGATTTACCGTAAACCCACCTACTCTAACGGTTTCCTCCACTTTAGTAGCCGTCACCCTTACCATCAAAAAAGAGCAGTAGTGAAAGGGCAGATGGTAAGGGCTGCGCGCATGATTACTAAAGACAATGACTTCCAGGACGAATGTAACAACTTGAGTAGAATGTTTTTAAACAGAGGGTATCCAGGGCCTCTGATTTTGGAGGTTAAAACCGAGGTGGTATCTAAAAGGGAATCTGGGCATTTTAAACCCATCCTGAGCAGACAAGTCCTGTCTGTGGTAGGGAGTCAAGAAGTGACTGTTGGGGATGATAGAAATAACAACATAACTAACATTGGGGTTACATTTTTATGTACGTTTTCAGTTGATCATTATTTCATAAGAAACATTTTACAAAAGAATTGGGCTAATATAATTGAGGACAAACATTTACAGCATCTGTTTGGAACTTCACCTAAGATAACTTTTAGAAAAGGGTTTAGTTTAAAATCTTTGTTAGAAAGGAACAACAGAACCAGCTTCCAAAGGTTAAAAGGGATGACTAAGTGTGCATCTTGTCACCAATGTAAATTTATAATGGAAGGGAATAACGTGGTAATAAACAGGCAGAAATATAATTTATTGGGAAATTTTAGTTGCACGTCCAAAGCAGTGGTTTATGTAGCTAGTTGCAAGAACTGCCCGGCTTTCTATATAGGAAAGACCAAGCGAGCCTTTTATGAACATTTATATTTCTAAGAAAGATGTTAATAATGCACTAGCTTGTCACATCATGGAGCACCAAGACCATACATTTAATTTTGCGATCTTGAAGCAAGTTAGGAACGATTCTAACCTAGGCCCATGGCAAACCCTGTTAGAAAAAGAAGAATTACTGTGGCAACTAAGGACGGCTGCACATATAAATCCGGGCCTAAACGAATCTATTTCCTTAACTTGCATATTAAAACTTCTAGCTTTAAGAAGATAGTAGTTATTATTATAAGCATAGGAGGTATATAATAAACATAAAAATTCTGTATATCCATATTGACATATGGGTATATTATTTTTCTATAAAGGAACCTAGTGTCACAAAAGTGGTTTCATAAACTGTTCCTCATATAGACATTTGTTATGGGTAAATACCATAATGTTAGGTGCCCTTCTTATTTACTTATTTATCTATGTATTTACTTATTTAATACTTGAAATTTCCCTTAATAGTCTATTATGGTGTCATTTTAACTTTAATGTTGTATATATGTAAATTACACGTATAAATAACACTTATGTGTACCACAAGATATTTTACACATAACTAATTATTATATTTGTGTATTACACACACTTTTTATGTTTTCTTCGACCATTATTATTATTATTATTAATAATATTATTATTATTTTTATTATTTTCAGCTTTTTTATTTGATTATTTATTATTTGTTATTTTATAGTACAGTTAGCTTATACACAGATGGGTAGGCATTTTTAGATCATAAGGATTCTCTTTGATATAGGCATTTGAAGTATTGGCTGAAGAAAGCCTAACAAAATAATCGCTCTTGCGGAGGCTGGAGATTATGCCTGCCTAACATGCCTAATTTAGTTGTAGTTAAAAGAATTAATATCTTTAACATGTAATGACATTTTTAAAAGGGTTGTAGGTTTAGAGTATAGATAGTGGATGATTTATTGTTTAGTTAATGTTTTAAAATAATTCTCAGAGCATGGGCATTTCATTTAAAATCTGATTGTGATGCCTATTTAATAGGGAGTTGTTTTGTAATTCAATGTTTTGTTTTTGTCTGAATAGTTTGTTTGGCTTTTTAGTTCATCAGGGTGTTCTAAGACAAGATGGTTTTGGAAAAGTATTGCAACACCCCCACCCCTTTTGCCTATTTTGTCTTTGTGTATGATGTTATAACCTTGTGCTGTTATTTCATTGTTGTTAATTTCTGGTTTTAGCCAGGTCTTTGTCAGTAATACAATTTCAGGTTTATATAGAGCTAATAGGGCATGCAGCTCATGAACCTTATTCAAGATGCTTCTTAGGTTAAGGTTAAGAAAGAGGAGATAGGACTTGTGCCTATGGATGATAGGAGTAAAGTGAGCATGGTCTGACCTGGGCAGATTGTTGGGACCAGGGTTAGGGTGTATGTCATCACTACATGTTAGCTTATTTATTATATGTAGGTAGATTTTGTTAAACTTAATGATTACAATGCAGTGTTTTAGAGAGGTATGGGTTTTGCATTTAAGTGACAGTATTTTATGTAGGTAATAGTCAGTGTGGGAGAGTTTGAAAAGGCATGGAACTATGTGTATGTTTGGAGGTACAATGTAATAGCCAGTAGTTGCTGTTTGCCATGGAGAGGAGATGTTGTTTTGGAGTAGAGCGTGGTAAGTGATTAGGGCTGAGAGTTGGAGCAGTATGATAGTTGCAACTGTATACAACAGGGCTGTTTGTATGTGATTATGTAGGCTATGGAACATATTTCCCTTTATGAGTAAGAGTAGATGTAGTATGTGGAGTATTTCAGTAAGTCTGTGTGGTAAGATTAGTTGGAGTGAGAGTGGGGTGTGGTAGCTGTGGTGTGGTTGAAGTTGTAGTGATGTGTTATAAGCTAACTAGGTTGGTGGGAGGTACACACTGGTAAATGAGGATGTGGTTTAAGTATAAAACAAATTGATGAGGGGGTGGGTGGGAATGGGGGTAAGGTAGGGGAGTGGAGAGTGCCCGGAGTGAAGCAGAGGGTGAATGAAGGAGGATGGCCCTGGCCATGGAGTCATGAATGTGACAAAAAACAATCAGCCAGGTAAGCCTTTGATTACTTGTTTAATTAGACAGTTAATGTGGGTGGTAACAGATAGGCCAGAAACTGCAGCTGACTTAAAGGCTGGAAGTTATTTCTGAGGGGTGGAGAACAGCCTAGGAAAGTAGGGAAAAGACAGTAGCTGTGGTAAATGTATATTGCTTAGGTTATGAGCGAGTGATATTGTAGGGAAAGCAGTGGTCTCACAAAAGAGTGAACAGACATAAAAGAAAGATTAGTCTTGGGAATACAGGGTTTAGAGTTTGTTATTACTGATAGCTGGAAGATGACATGATAGAGAAGGGTAGAATGTGGTAGAGGTCAAGGAAGGATATAGTAGGGAGCCGAGTAAGCTGAGCCTGAGGGGTAATACATAGATACTAATTGTATGTATTTTTCTTTATCTCTGTCCTGTCCAGCTTTACCACATTTGGATTCTACATATGTAATTGTAACCTTTATTTGTCCTTCTTATACTTGTTGACTGTATGTGGAGCTTTTCTCCCCAGCCCTCTGCTGAAAATGGGCTTCACTCAGTTGGGCTTTCCCAGTAAACAAATGTAACATAAATATATAAATAAAATTTTTGTCCCTATGCCAATGACTCTTCAAGCCTCCCTTCGACTGGACAGTGCCCATTCATTCCTCTACCCCAGAGATTTGGAGAGATGTCCGAGGGAAAGGTAGTCTCAGGCAGCCATGGGTATGCTTTGTGCTCACACCAGCATTTCAGTAATGACTACATTTTTGAATGACCTGATCCCACCCGTTTGGTGGGGAATGAGCAAACCACATCCTGGACCTGGTCAAAAAGGTCATCACCTTACAAGTGTGCACATCTGAACACTCAGACAGAAGACCACCCACTGGTAGCTTGTTGACCATAACACCCCTCCAGGCTTCTTCTTTGTGTCATTGCCCTTCTCTAAGGAACAGTGGCAATGTTATGGGGCAATCTACACCCACACCTCCTTCACCAACACCATCAGTTAACCAAGCAGATAAATGAACTTGAATCATCTGAGCTGCATACAAATTAATCACACCATGCCACCAGTGCTTGTCACCCTGTCCTCTCCCTTCATAGAAGACATACAAGTGGCATTTTGACCATAACAACATTTATTTCTTAAGTGCTTCTGTTTCAGTTTCTCTTGCACCTGGATTTTATTCTCAGAAATGAGCAGAGAGACAGTTGTAGTAATTTTCTCTTTTAAAGCATGATCCAGAAATAACTAAGCTAGCAACAGACTAAGACTTTACAGCAGGGTCTAGTTTACAACCTTGCATATAGAAAGGCTAAGTTTCTCATGGCTGAAATTGCTATCAATCAGAAGTCTATAAAAAGAGGCGGAAAAAAGACTTTTTTTTGCAGAATACAAGCTCTGTGCACTTCCTTAATAATTTGCTTATATACACTAATTCCAAGATTGCGCACACACCCTTATGGAAAACTGCTTAACCATTCCCAAGGCTCTGAAATCTTGCCACATGATAGCTTTACTATCATCAGGTTTTAAAATTTAATCAGTTAAATCATTATCTACCCATCCAGGACCACATAAATATGAAAACTTGTAATGGAATATTTCTGTGTTCCAAGTACAACACAGATCAGCACTTACTGCACTGTGCAATTTCTTCAAAAGGTTCCTGACAGTTTGCACCATCCTCTCAATTTACCCTTTAGTTTATGCATAGTTAAGACTAGAGGCACCATTCCGAAAATCCCACTGTTCCAAAATTCTCTTGAATTCCACATTTGTATAAAGGAGATATTGTCACATTTAGAATTCCATACCTCAGAAATACAGATTTCAGTGGTCTAATCACACTTCTCATAGTATCTGTTAAAATGACATGACACTGGAAGCTTCCAGTATCAGTCAATACATATCAGGTAAACCAATCTTGATCATCCGTTCCTGCCTTACTCTGTGGTCTTCACAGAAATTAAGAAGTTTGTTCTTTTGGACTCCTAACTGTACAACACAATTATTAACCTTTTGTTCTATCTTTCAGAAACATACCTGGTCAAAATAACACACACACAGTTCTTTCTTTACACTTAATGCTTAAAAGAGGCTTCTGTTCTTGCCAACATTTTCTTCCTTAAATGATTGGATAGTATTAACTTAACATGCTGAAACAACAAATACAGGTACCAGTTCCACACTGTAGCTAGCTGAGATGCACTTTTAATATTGAGCAGTTGTAAAAACTACCACAAGTAAATCCAACACGAAAAAGAACAAAGTTTAAGCGCTTTTCGTTCGAATAGTATCCGGACTTCTTCATAACACTTTAAAGTTAAAAACCTGGTTTAAAAAACCCTCGTTACATGACATCATCAAATGGGCGTTACTACTAACATTCAGTTTCTTAAAAGAGACATTCACAAATTTAAATGCCCAATACTTTCTTACCCTAACAAAATACATAAAAGTCATGTCACCATGACAGGAATACATCAACTCTTATTAAAATAAAATAAATAACATCACTAGAATAAAAACGGTGCACACAGCAAGATATACCTATATAACTAAATAACAACGTAAGGACTTATTTTGTTAAAGATAAGTTCAACTGTAATAGTAAATTGGTGGTTTATCTGGCACAGTACCAAGGATGTCCGGCTTTCTACATCGGTAAAACCAATCGTAGATTACGAGAAAGGATATACAAACATACCTATGCTATCCAGAGGCATAAATTAGACAATGCCTTTGCTAGACATTGTGAAACCAACCAGGACCATTATTTTAAATTTAAAGTGATAACCCAAATATCATCACAAAACACCAAGAGGTTAGATGAAGAGAATGTGGTCAAGTTATTACTTGAAAAAAGTGAGTTATGTTGGCAGCTTAGGCTTGATGCCTGTAATTGCCCGGGTTTAAATGAAACCTACTCTATAGCATGTGTATTGAAATTAAAGAGCTTACTAAGATGCGTAGGAGTATTATATATATAAAAAATAAAAAATGAAAAACAAAAGTAATATTAAATAATAATAATAAAGAATAAAATTTACTGCCATAGTGTTACCCTTGCATATATAGACTTCTAGCCATCCTCTTTTGCTTAAGTAGGTGTAGGTGTTATTAATTACTTATTTAATGTTATGTACTCTTGTGAAGAATCCCCTTTAGATCATAGATATGAATTTTATTTATAACAGTTTATCACACATTTACCACCATTGTATTTATTACTGTTTAGGTGTTTGTATTAAGAGAGTATTACTGCTTGATGTAATAGCACAGATAATATAGATTTCTGTTGGTGTTGCTCTTTATATACATATGTTCATGGTTTCTTTATTCAACAATTAGTTAACAGGAGTGATAGCTACCATGGTTTACCATGTTATAGTATGTTACTTTTCATATTGTGCTATATGGTAATATGTTTTGTTAGTATTTTATTTCCTCAAAATAGCCGTGTTGTTGATTATATAGCTTTAACAAATCTCTGTACGAGTGTGTATTTGTTTAACTGGAACAGTTGGTGTTAATACATAGTAACGGTTCCATATTTATTTGTTAGTGACTTGATATGGGTAATATTGGTATTTATTATTTTAATTAATATAAGAAATTTTGTTATTTACTTGTCATGAATTATGTGTGTTAGGAGGTTTTCCAGCCACTTTGGGTTGACCACAGTTTAGCGTTTGCCAGCAGTTATTTATGTTGTTATTTAGTTATATAGGTATATCTTGCTGTGTGCACCGTTTTTATTCTAATGATGTTATTTATTTTCTTTTAATAAGAACTGATGAATTTCTGTCATGGTGACACGACTTTTATGTATTTTATTAGGGTAAGAAAGTATTGGGCATTTAAATTTGTGAATGTCTCTTTTAAGAAACTGAATGTTAGTAGTAACGCCCATTTGATGATGTCATGTAACCAGGGTTTTTTAAACCAGGTTTTTAACTTTAAAGTGTTCTGAAGAAGTCCGGATACTATCCGGACGAAAAAAGCTTAAACTTTATTTTTCTTTTTTGTGTTGGATTTACTTAGGTTCATAGGTAAGTACTAGGCTATCTGCCCAAGGGAATTTATAAGCCTAGCCAGAATGTGTTGGATTTCACCACCCCCTTAGATTAGTTCCCTGTGCCTCTGTCCAGCAGAGCCATCAGTTCCCTGCACCACTGTCCAGCAGAGCCAGTGCAGTGATCCCTGGGGTAAATTTTCTGTTTCCCATCCACCCATCAAGGTTTCTCTATAAGTGAGGGTATCTGCCTGATGTAAATTGGAATCCTGTTCCAAAGCATGGGGAGTCTCTGGGATAGGAATCTAACCCTCCAACATGTCCTATTTATCATTGTGGTGAGGTTTATATCTCTAGAGTGTGTGGCTCTCTGGGATTTGTTTTTTTTTTAGGTGGAGCATGTCCATCAATTTTGTGTTGGACATGGCCTTGTATGTCAGGCAGAGATCACCTCTGACTAAGCGGTATGCAACTGAGTACAGCTGGAGTTTCTTGAGTCGGGCTGCATAGGGCATCTGTTTGAGGCCAGTAATCTTCTTGGTGAGGTACTTTTGTGGCCTTTCCAGCTGTTGCAGGTGTCTTGTAATGTACATCCCAAATGGGGCGTTGTATTCTATGATGGGTCTAATGAGTGATGAGTAGAGAGGCACAATAACCTCCTTTGTTCTAGATGCAAACCCTTTTGTGATTAGGTGGGCCACATAGAAGGATTTTCTAACCACCTTGGCAATATGATTATCAAAGGAGAGATTACTATCTACTTGGGTCCCCAGATCCCTTATTGCATTTCTGTATTTAGGGGACTACCACCTATTTGGTAGTTCGTGGGTATTTTGTTTTTTCCAAAGGGGATGACTATGCACTTTTTGGCATTTAGCTGGAGGCCATGATTTTGAAACCAGGTATCCGTCTCAGTGAGACCCATCTGAAGGGTGTCTGTATCAGCTGGAGAATCAAGTATGGGCCCTAGTTTGCAGTCATCTGCGAACTTGGTCAGCCATAGTCCTCCTATGCCTGCCTGTACATCTGAGAAGTATATACCGAACAGAAGGGGTCCTAGGACTGAGCCCTGGGGGACGCCACTTGTAACCAGTTTAGAGTCGGATGTAGAGCCTGCAACTCTTACCATGTGGGTTCTATCCATGAGCCAGTTGGCAACCCATCTCGTGATGTAGGGGTTTATGTTCAAGCTGGTGAGCTTGTCTATAATACTAGAATGGGGAATAATGTAGAAAGCCTTTGCAAGGTCTAGGTAGGCTGTGTGGACCTCCTTTCCCTTGTCTAATGCCTTGGTAACCGTCTCAAAGAAGTCCACCAGGTTTAGGAGACATGATCTGCCCTTAACAAAACCAAACAGGGTAGGGTCCAAGGTTTGGAGGTTCCCAATGTCTCTGTTAATGAGTTCCATGATGATGCGTTCCATAGCCTTGCAGACCAGGCTAGTCAGGCTTATAGGGCCATAGTTCCCAGGGTCCATTGTGGCTCCACCTTTGTGGAGCGGGATAACTGTTGCAGTGTGCCACTCTATGGGTACATAGCCTGTATAGAGGCTGAGTTTGAACAGTGTGTTTAGGTGAGGGGTTAGTTCATTTTGGAGCTCTTGTAAGACACAGCCTGGAAACCCGTCTGGTACCATTGAAGCTGTGTTTTTGGCTTTGGATAGGGCTGTTTTAACCTGTGCATCAGTGATTGATGGGGCCCTACATTCTTCTGGTATGCTTATGGGCCCTTTAGGGGGTGAAGTTTGCACTAAACCTGTCTGCCAGAATGTTTGCAATATCAGTCGGTTCAGTGTATTTTGTGCTACTCTGCACTAACTCAGAGCAGATCTGAGAGTTTACACTTAGGTTCTTGACATAGCTAAAGAACGCTTTGTGGTTATCTTTGGACTCATTGGCAATTTTTCTTTCAAAACTAGCCTTGGATGATTTAATGAGGGATCGTAGTTTCTTGCTGATACTGATCAGGGATGTCTTTCCTTCTTGGGAATTTACTCTTTTCTGTACTAGTTTCCTCCTCCTGTTGTATAGCTTGTTTATGGCAGGGGTCCACCAGACTGGTTTCCTTTTCTTGGAGAAGTGAGTCTTTGTTTTACTTGGGATAGCACGATCCATGCATTCCTGCAGATGCTCATAGAGTGCCTTTGTAAAGGTATCAGCAGCTTGGACAGCATTGTCCTTTAGCATGGGGGCTGTGAACCTTTCCAACTCGGACTTAAGTAAAGTGAAGATTGCTTTTGAAAAGTTTTTCATAGTGGTTTCCTTGACTGGGGGTTGGGACAGAATGTGGATATCCAGAGTAATTAGTCTATGGTCTGATCTAACCAGCGAGGTGTTGACTTCCGGTGTGGAACACCGGTCACCCATGTTAGTGATGAACAGGTCCAATATGTTGTTCCCGAGGTGTGGGTGTTGACCAGTTGATCCAGGGCGTTCGCGTTTATAAATTCTAGGAAGCGTTGGGCAAGGGAGTTAGTACTTGAGTAGTTCTCCCAGTTTATGTTTGAGTAATTGAAATCACCCAGTATTAAGGTGTTTGGTAGAACCTTCATATTTCCCAGTGTCTCCAGAAATGTGGAATGGGGGTCCTGGGCCATGGTGGGTGATCTGTAGCAAGCTACAATTTGGATTGCAGTTCTGCCCATTGTTAGTTGCACATGGATGATCTCTGATGCATTGTGCTGTGCCACTAACCTGGAGGTGTGGGTATCCTTGATGAATATGGATACACCCCCACCTTTTGTGTTTCAGTCCTGGTTCTGTGGCTGAAAGGTATGGTATGAATTATAGCCTAGTAGTGCTGGAGTGCTCTCAGGAGCCTTAAACTAGGCTTCTGTTACTGCACAGATGTCGATGTTCTCCATACTGAGGAGTGCCTCGAGTGCGTGCATTTTGAGGTTTAGACTTCTGGCGTTGAGTAGCATTACCCTCAGTTTTTGGTTACTTGTGCTACTTATGGTGTGGGTTTGTCTTTTGAGCCTTGCCTAAAAAAGGCACTATGGGGGCGGCATCAGCTGACCACAGGCTGGTCCTGCATGCACTTTAGAAACATGAGTAACTGTACAAAAAATGGAAAAAAATAAAATAAAAGTAGTATTTTTACAGGTGTTCACTACCACATTCTACTTATACAGTCTCACTGGGAGGTCACTCCAACAGAAAGAGTGATCATTTATAAAAGTAAAAAATCTTCTTCCTGTGTTCTCCATCACACTTGAAGCTGAATTAACACATATGATTTGAGTCTAAATACATGACTACATTGTGCAATGATACAATGAGCAAATAATACCTTGAGCAAAAATACACTTCAGCAAACAGCAAAACAAACAAAAGCATGTTGAGCAAATCAAAGGCAACCCCAAATAATCATTTGCACAACTGATCTCTGCACACCAAACTGACGTTTGACAAGCTAGTATCTTCTTACAAGCAAGTTAATGTATATAGCTTGGAACTTTCCTCATTGAGCTTGTTTTGACAAAATAGAGCAGAGAAAATTGCTTTGCTCCTTGCAAAGCTGAAACCACTTCTTTGACTGTATAAAGCAGATAATCCTCCATCTTTATTGCTTTATTAAGATGCATATACAAACTTTTGTCTGAGTAACAGTAACCGTGCTGTTAACTAATTAAACTGCTTCAGTCTGTTTCTTAATTACCTCACTGCACTCTAATATGTTCCACCTTACTGCTTCAAAGCTACTTGGAATGCTCCTTGGACCATGCAATAACAGTAACATTGCATGACCTATCTCATTATGAAGAACTCCTGATAAACAGGCCAGACCAGTAAATAAGTTTTCATACTCATCTAGTAAATCAACCCTCTGTATATTCATATAAAAAAATTACTTATTTCACCATACCATACTTCTGTCAATTTAAATAACCAAATATCACTGCCACTTCCATTCCCATAATTTGGAAATAAAATATTTGTCACTCAACTGTTTTACAGGAAGATTTGAATAACTCAGAAATTTACTTATTTAAGAATCTTAATTTACTGTCAGTCTTGGCTCTTTAAATATCTGAGAAGACATTACATTATTCTTTTTTAGCAATGTCTAGCTTGAAAGCAATACAGTTTTTTCCCTGCATATTCTTCTCCTCCACTGTCTGTAGAACATAAGCTTCCCTCTTATTTGAATGGGCCATTTATCCCCTACGCCATGGGTGACAGCTAACCTACATTAGCCATCATTCAGGCAGCCATTAGGATTTGTTATTGGATGACTGTGCTATGGGCAAAAATGCAGTTCACAGGTGTGTACTAGGCTAATAACTACAAGGGCCTATTTAAGCCTAGCCATGCATCCCAAATTTCTGACAAGTTCTGGTACCCTTCATAAGTGTAAGTAGGAGTTTGGGAGGTGAAACATTTACAAGCAGGGACCAGAGAGATGAACCATTTACAGGCTGCCTGTGTCCAAAGACATTGGCAACCTTCAAACACTGGACCCCACGCAGTTTGGGTTCGTGAAGGGCGGATTGTGTCACCTGAACCTGATTGACTTCTTCGAATCAGTCTCCAAAGCCGTGGACAAGGGTAAGATGGTCCACACAGCCTATCTGGACCTTGCCAAGACCTTCAACACCATCCCCCACTCTGGAATCATACATAAACGTACTAAGCTGGGCATTAATCCCTACGTCACTCGATGGGTTGCCAACTGGCTTACTGATAGAACCCACTCCAAATCCAGCTCCAGACAAGTGGAGTACCTCAGGGTTCAGTCTTGGGAAAGCTCTTGTTTGGCATCTATTTTTCTGAAGTACAGGCCAAAACTAAGGGACTCTGGCTAACAAAGTTCGCAGATGACTGCAAACTGGGAGCCATTATTGAATCCCCAAATGATGTGGATATTCTACAAAAGGTCCTTAAAGAAACAGATGCTTGCTGCCAGGGCCATGGGCTCAAGCTTAATGCCAAGAAATGTAGAGTTATCCCTTTGGGGAAAAAACATGTACCCATGAATTACCACACAGGTGGCAGTACACTAAACACCGAAAGTGTGATAAGAGAGTTAGGGACAATGGTGGACAGTGGTCTCACTTTCGATAACCACATCGCCACAACAGTCAGGAAATCCTTCTACGTGGCACACATCATCACTAAGAGCTTTTCATCCAGAAAAAAGGAGGTCATTGTCCCACTGTACTCATCCCTCATTAGACCCATTATAGAATACAACGGCCCATTTGGTATGTACCTCTCAAGACATCTGCAACAACTGGAAAGGCCACAGAAATACCTCACTAAAAGAATCACAGGCCTAAAGCAGATGCCCTATGCTGACCATCCAAAAAGACTCCACCTATACTCTGTCACATATCGTCTACTCAGAGGCAATCTCTGCTTAACATACAAGGCCTTGTCAAACCCAGAGCTGTTGGACATGCTACACTTAAAGAAATCCCAATCCCTCAGAGAGACATGCTCCAGGGATCTAAACCTTGTCATCACAATGAACAAAACATGCTGGAGGGATAGGTGCCTGACCCAGAGACTCCCCAGACTCTGGAATAGACTGCCCATACATGTCAAGCAGAGCGCCTCTTTGGCCATCTTCAAAAGGAACCTTGATGATTGAATGGAAGATAGGAAATTCACCCGGGGATCATGTCAGTCACCCTGCTAGACAGGGGTCCAGGGAAATAAATACTGTGGGAAGAAATAGCCAGGGAATTTTTATGGCTAGACTTATATAGGCCCTAGGGCCAATAACCTAGTACCAACCTATGAATCTATGAACATAGGTGTCAAACCATTAAACTGTCTAAGTTACACTTCAATTGGGTTAGGGAGGAACTCTGCATCACTTGGATGGGAAGCCTGTTCCAGAGAAGGGGTAATCTCAGGGATACATGCCTGTCTCTCCAGCAGGTCCTATTTATATCACAAACAAGGTTTAAGTCTTTAGAACAGGTAATTATGGTGCTGTTTGTCTTGTGGATATGCAGGAGGTCCATCAGAGTAGGGACTGATAATGCCTTGTATGCCAGGCATAGATCTCCCCTCATCAGTCTGGTGGAGACAGAATACAGGGATAGGGCCTTGAGGTAGTCTGCAGAAGACATTACTTACTCCCTGTATTCTTTTAGTGAGGAACCCCTGTGGATGTTCCAGTTGCTGGATATGTCTGGCTTGGTACATACCAAATGGGATTGTACTCAGTGATAGGGCTGATGAATGCTAAATACAATGGAACAATGAGTTCTTTGGATCTAGATGACATACCTTTGTTTATAAGTTGCACATCATAGAATGGTTTCCTTACTACTGTAGACACAGTGATGATCAAAGGCTAAATTACTGTCTGTGTGTGTCCCCAAGTCCATAACTACTGGGTAAACTCTTAGGGATGTGTTGTCAATATGACAGTTTTCAGGAGTGGATAACTTCCCAAAGAATAATATTATACATTTCTTGGCATTTAGTTTTAGTCCATGGCTCTAGCACCAGTTGTTTGTCTGTGTCAGCCCTTCCTGGAGAATATTTTTGTCAGTCAGCGGTTCAATGACAGCTCCTAGTTTGCAATAATCTGCAAATTTAGTCAGCCAGAGGCCACTGATTTTGGCCTTGACTTCAGAGGAGTAAATGCCAAAAGGAGCAGTCCCAGGACCAATCTCTGAGGAACTGTCCTTGTGACTGGCCTCTTTGTAGAGGTGTACTCCCTAATTCTAACTTCCCAGGTCATGTGTGTCAACTGGCAATCCACTGGGTGATATAAGGGTTTATACCTAACCTTTTAAGTTTGTCAACAATGCCCGAGTGGGGGATTGTGTCAAATGCCTTGGCCAGGTCAGGGTAGGCAATGTGAACTATTTTGCTCTCATCCATTGCTTTGGTGACCTTCTCAAAGAAGTCCACCTGGTTGAGTAGGCATGACCTGCCCTTGATGAAACCAAAATGAGTTGGATCCAGTGTCTGGAGGTTTCTTATGTCATTATTGATCATTTCCATGATAACTCTTTCCTTGGCTTTGGATATGAGACTAATGAGACTTATGGTGCTGTAGTTGACACACCTTTGTGCAAAGGGATGGCTGTTGTTGTTCTCCTTTCATGAGGCACAAAGCTTGTCTGAAGGCTACAGTTAAACAGCAATTCCAGAAGGTTTGATATATTATGTTTCATGCTATTTAGAAGTATGAGCCCAATGATGCAGTGTTCTTGGCCTTAGAGAGAGCATTAAGGACCTGTTGCCTAGTGATAGCAAGGGTAGATACATTTAATGGTATTTCCTGAGGGAACTGCTCACTGCAAATGAAATAACCTCTTATGCCCCCTCCCCCAACCCATAGCATTGAGCATGCCTGTGTGGTTTCCAGTCACTACCTGGGACTCTACCATGAGATCATGCACCACCACACCTTTCACACCAAAGACAAGTGTAACACTCCTCTGCTCCAGCAACTGCCAGAGATGCTACCTTAACTTTGGTCACAACCAGGACTTTATCCACCAATGACAATGGAGCTGGCAGAACACAAGACATTATTAATGTTGAGGTTCTTTACCCAGATGTCTGTCCCTCCTTTTAATTATTTTTGTCACTTTCTGGACACTACTAGTACTGCACATTATTGGTACTTATTGTGTCTAGATATAACTCATTTTAATGACTTGGTTCCAACACAAGTGTTCTTCTCAGTTGCAACTTTAATCATTTAATTTTAAACAATTTAGCAAAACTATTTCTCTTTCTACAGCTGCCACATTCTTGATGAATCTCTGGCCATTTCTATTTATTAAGACTGTAGCCAAATATCATAAGAAGCTCTCTTTAACACATTTCTCCTGTGTTTTCAGTCTTTTCACAAGTCTCTCCGCCCATTTTACCAGTTTTCAAACTTTCCATATTAAGCAAATCTCTGTACATTTTAACTCCTTTGTAAGCCACCAGGTAAAATAAGGGTGTATCTTTCATGGCTCAAAAGACTAGAAGAGAACTCCATGAAGGCATCAATAAGAGACCAAGTACAGAGAAAGGGCTGTCGGTCTCTCCTGATAACTAAGATTTTTAAGGCCAATGATCTTTTTTGCTATGAATCTCTAAGATATTTCACATTGTGTGATATGTTTAGACAAATACATGCCAAATGAAGCATTATATTCAATAATGGGTATGATAAGACAAGACTAAAAAGAAATTACTTCTTTGGATCTAGTGGAAATGCTTTTAGAAATTAGATGAGACAGATAAAAGGCTTTCCAAACTACTATGGAGGCATGACAGTAAAATGATAAGGAGTTATCAACAACAGTGCCCCTAGATTCCTTACAACAGTGTATTACTGGAGGGGTACATCACCTACACAGTAAGTAAAACTGTTCTGTTTAACAAACTGAAGTAGCCTACATTTTTTCACACTTAATTTGAAACCATTGTGCTTGCACCGATTGTTAACATGGTCTAATCCATGTTGGACCAATTGCAGAAGTGTTAGTGCCCTCATTGATATCCTTTACACAGTGAACCGTGGAGCAGGATACTAGGCATGGACTGCAAGGATAGGGCTAAGACAAGAACAACTCCTAATGGATGCCTAAATGGTGGGCTACTGCAGTTTGTCTCTCACCTATGGTGAAGGGAGAATGATCGAACAGCAATACCCAATTTACAGTCTTCTGCAAACTTAGTTAACCATAGGCCAGGAGGGCTGGCCTGAAGGTTTTAGAAATATATGTCAAATGGAGATGGCCCACAACTGAGCTCTGTGGTACACCACTGTGAACATTTGTCCTTTCAGATGTGGCACCCGTGACTCTTACCACATGGGTTCTATCAGATAACTGGTTAGCTATTTTTGCACAATATAGGGATGTATATTCAGATTTACAAGTCTATCAATAATGCCTGCATAGGGGATGGAGTTAAAGGCCTAGGGCAGGTCTACATATGCTGTATGCACTGCACAGCCAATATCCACTGCTTCAGTCACTTTTTCAAAGAAATTAATGAGGTTAAAGAAGCAGGACCTTCCTTTGACAAAGCTGAACTAATGAGGGTCCAGGGTTAAGAGACTTTTGAAGTCCAGATTAATGAGGCCTGAGATAATATATTTATTTTTATTTATTTTATTTTACATTTGTTAACCGGGCTGGTCTAACTGGATACATATCCGTTTTCAGTAGAGGCCCGAGGAGAAAAGCTCCAATACACAATAGAAGTACATATTTAAATTGCAAGATTCAAAGTATTGTTACAACAAGAGAATACAGCTTACATATGCAGGAATGAAAATTTACATAGATGTTATATAAGACTAAAGGACAGACAGGAAATTATGCACAGAACATTGATTTCGTTAAAGATACTGAAAAATAGACTGAAATCAGAGATTTTCCTTATTACTAAAAGGAAAGAGAAATTTTAGAGATCTGCAATTAGGGAAATGGGCTAGGTAATATGCTCCATAGCTTTAAATATGGGACTAGTGAGACTAATGGGTCCAAAGTTACCAGGGTCTGTGGTTGGACAAACCTTGTGTAATAGCATTACAGTGGCTGTTTTCCAGGCTTTTGGAATGTAACCAGTGGAGAAGCTTAGATTATGGAGGTCAAATAGGGGTTCAAAAAGGCCATATGTTAATCAGACAACCTGGTACGTCATCACAGTTCATGGATGAAGTACACATAGTTTTGGAGAAGGCTGAGAGAAGTTGTTCCACTTTAATTAATGAGGGAGGCTGTGGAATAGCTGTAACTGCAGATGGAATACAATTTGCACCGAATTTGTTAGCTAGGATATTAGCCACTTCCTTTGGGTCAGAGAGTGCAGTATCATTGTATCATTGTGGATTAACTCTGTACATTGTAGGGTGTTAGTTTTTAACTTCCTGGCATAGTTAAAGAAAGATTTGCAATTACTTTTTTTTGTTTGTTTGTTTTAGTGGCTATTTTAAGTTCATACTCTGCTTTGATCTTCTTAACGGTTCCCTTAAGCTCTTTGTTAGTTTGCATAAGTGTGCTCTCAAGGTGGGTTGAATAAGACTTCTTATAAGCATTAAACAGTTTCTTTCTCTTGCTATACAATTTAGTTTAATGGGTATTCTGCAATAGGGGCTTGTTTTCACATTTCTTATTATACATGGTGCGAATAGACTGCCTTTCTCAATGAAACTATTAAAGTGGGAGTAGCAGTCAGAGGCAAAGGTAGCAGCTTTAGCAATGAGATCCTTTGGAGGACTGCAGCACAATTTAGGTCATAAGTATCTGAAGAGTTTGCTTTTGAGAAGTCCCTAAACACAGAGCTATTTACAGAGAAAGTACCAGAAGTTTTAAAGGAAAAGGTCATTAAATTATGGCCTGATTTGACAAGGCAATATCAGCTGTGCAAGAAGTGGCCATATTTGTGAGGAGTAGATCACAGATACTAGGGCCCATAGTAGGATGGATGACTATATGGGAATGTTAGCATTTAAAATGTCAATGAGGCAATGGCCATGCTGACCACTGGCAGTGTAGGTCAACTAGTTTACTGATGGATAGTTGAAGTCCCTCAGTAGAAAGGTCTTGAGTTTAATGGAAATTTCAGGCGATGCGTTAAGACAGCTATCATGCGCAGAAGGGGATGTACAGGGTATTCTACACTTAATTAGTCTTATTTTGTGGTGACTTGGACTTCTAGGAGTTCAAATGTGCTGTCTTAAAGAATTTATGAGGTGATAATATCCTTGACAAATACTGATGCTGCTCCACAATTGCCAGTAGGTCAGAAGACGTGATATGCACTATAACCAGGAATAGCAGGAGTGATTCTGATGTTCTGAAACCATGTTACTTTTTCAAAGAAATTAATGATATTAAAAAAGCAGGACCTTCCTTTGACAATGCTGAATTGATGAGGGTCAAGAGTTAAGAGATTTTCAAAGTACAGATTAATTATATCTGAGATAATAATATGCTCCATAACTTTAAATGTGGAGATAATAAGACTAATTGGATCATAGTTACCAGGGTTTGTGGTTGGGCCACTGTAGTGTAATGGCATTACAGTGGATGTGTTTAAGTTGCAGGAGAGTCTCAAGTTCAGTTATAATTTTTAAGACTCCTGACATTGATTATAGCTATAGTAATGTGTTCCAAATCAGAATTTACAAGTTTGGAATGTCCATCAGATGGACTATGCCTAAAAAGGTGCTATGGTGGCAGCAAAGACTTTATCTAGAATGTGAAAGCCTTCGTTGGAGAGGTGCAGTCCATCCCGGCCAAAGCAGGAAAGCCCAGAGTAATCATATACCTCAACAAACTAACAGCCTCTGGCTTGATTTTTTAATTAGGGTCTATATTAGAACATCTATGTCTTGAAACTTTGAATGTTCTAATATCGAACCATATTCAGCGAACACTGAAAATAACGAAGCTGCAGAATTTTTTCCTAGGGAAAGAATTTGGTTGGCCGTTTCTGTCATTTCGCTATTTTCAGCACCTTTCGCTGAACAGGGGTCGATATTAGAACATTCAAAGTTTTAAGACTTTAGTGTTCTAATATAGACCCTTTAATTCAGTAACATAAGCTTCAATATTTTCAGTTAGTTGTATTGTGTGCTCTACTGGAGAATAAATGGCAGATATAGGGCAGACTTTCCTACCTCACAGTAACTCTGAAAGTTGTGTCCTATCATGCAATGTTCCTTCTGCTATCAAAATTAAAAAGAATTAAAAACTTTCAGGGTTTACTCACAAGCAAAATAAAGAAATTAAGCACACTGTTTCATTTCAGACTTCTGAGATATACAGTTTGCAGAGAGAACTAAATCAAATTTCTAAACATACTTCAATTTCTTGGAAAAATGATCGTAAAGAAGCTAAGTGGAGGCTGTAGCTGCATGACTCCTAACCAGAAGACAAACAACTTACTTGTGACAATGTCTGATGCCATGCAACATTTTGGTATTTGGAAATACAAAATAAGATGCTAAATGTGAGGCTGAATGCTGACACTTCAGTCAGTTTTACTTCCAGGCTCTGCAACAGTGTACAGGAAACCAGACAACATTATACATAACGGTGAATAAAGCTAAATGACTCAAAACTTAAAGACATGCATGCATTTTTCAGCACCAACATAAAATAATATTTGCTAACCAAAACTGAGGCTTCACATTTTCTGTGCAAAATCACCTTTTACCTTCGGAGTAAGATTAAGTATTTTATGAAATCTACAAAGAAAAAATTGCAACATGGGAAATCTAAGTGGCAGGCAAAATAAAAATGAGGGAAAACTCAGAATAGTAAAGCATCTGTGTCTTTAGGACTAAAAATTCCTGACTAAGTTCGGTTGCACAACCATAAGAAAACTCAAAGTGTTCTGAGTTACAAATTTCTTCCATGGTTAACAAAGTCAAGGGTTATCATCCTAAAATTAGTAGTGTGTCTTAGGATCCAAAAATTAAAATGAAAAAACTCAGTGGCAAGTTCCTTAAAAAAGACACTGGATACTGTAGTCTTAAAAAATGGTTTAATGGCAGTTGAGTGCTGAATTCCAGCATTGTACAAACATTTGTGTTCAGTTTCAATAATCTCAAATACGTAACAGCCAGGAATGAGGAATATGGGTGTGTGGAGGGAGTGGTTTAAACAAGTGTAAAACATTGGTCGTGGAAGTTCAAAAGTAGCCAAAATAAATGAATGAAAACAAAATGAATGAGAAATAAAAAAGATTAAAAAATAAGGTTTTGATACTAAGTTGTCTTAATAGTGCTTTCGCAAGGAGATCCTTCAGATCTTCCTTAACTGAAAAACTAAAACCGAAAAACTCATAAGAATAATATAACAGACAAGCTGGTTGGATTTTGGGATCTTTATTTGCTGCTGTTGTGTTCATGGCTTAGTAATGTAATGTGTAACTGTTTTGTTAACCATCTAAAGAGTAGGAATTTTAAGGGATGCGGTCCAATGTTTTCTTTTTCCGTCAGTAGCCTGCAACCATATTTAGTACAATCAAAAGGGTGTGGTGAAAAGGAATTTTAAGCAAGCAGTCCACAATTAGCCTAGAGGAGAGAACTGGGTAGGTTTATAGGTAAGGGCTGATAATTAGTCATACATCAAATTCATATATTATTAAGGTTGCGGGGATAAAAAAAACGAAGATACTGGATTGTATATCCATTATGCTTAGTTTATTTTTATGTCAAAGCTAAAGGCTATTAAAATTAAAGACCTACACAAATTGGTTGCCAAATGGAGGACTACACAGTAAATCATGGTTGTGTGTCGAAGAAAGGAGTAAAGAGAAAACGGAGTGGGTGGAGGACTTTTAAATATAGAAAAACAGTGAAGTAAGGGTCTTAAAAGTGAAGTTTGTGGAAAAAATGTGAGGTAAGCAATGCTATAGCTGTTAAAAAGCAGTGCTGAAAAGAGTGGAGCAAAATCCTTCCAGAGAATTAAAAATTTAAACTACTAACATTGGTTAATGAAGTGTAGGTTCTTTTAAAAGCTGGAAAATAAACTATTAAAGTGAAGTCTCTAAGGCAGGTAGGAAACTAAGGACTAGCATATAAAATTAAGATAAATTTAAAAAATAAAAAATATATAAAATAATAAAATAAAATAAATATGGGGCACAGTGAAGCTGTCTTCATTTGAATTGGGGGATTCTTATTAAGAATAGGGAGAAAAAAACTTGGGAATTAAGGAAAACTTAGAGGGTGTCTATTAAAGTTTGATCAGCCTTAGTAAAGCTTGTGGGAATAAGAATAAGAACTATGTTTTGTGGGTTAAAATGTATTAACCATGTATAAAGTTAAAAAAATCGCTTGAAAAAATTACACAGAAAAACATTAAGTGTAATGGTCCTAATAAATGGATAATAAAAACTGTATTGGATTTTTTTACTATAAAGACCAGCCCCCCCCCCCCAAAAAAAAAACTGTTGAAATAATTTATACTAAAATAAATAATGAAAAAAAATATATAATAAAGCAAAATCGTTTAATCAAGTATGAAAAAAAATATCATAAATTATGTAAGTGGGGAATGTCTGGCTTATGATCTAGTGCTGAATTTCAGTGTTGTACTAAATATTAATGTTCAGTTACAATTATTTCAAAAAAGTAACAGCTAAGAACGTGGGCATGTGGAGGCAGTGGTTTAAACTAGTATAAAACATTGGTCATGGAAGTTTAAAAACAGCCAGTGGTTCTCTCCCTTAACAAATTTGAAATGAAAACCCAGTGGTGCATCAAAATTCAACTACAGTCATGACTACTGGTTGAAGACTGGGAGAGTATTAAGCCACAGCAGAAAGCTTCTTGCAGATAAGCCATATATCAGGAAAATGTATCAATTATACCTTACAAAACCTTTTAATGTGGTTAAATGTTTTGGAGAAATTAAAGTTAAACCTAAAAGTTTAGATGAAGCACAGACATGCCAAAGGAAGCCTGACTTCTGGAATCATGTTCCATATACACTGAAAAAACAAGGGACTACAGCACAAATGTTTACAGAAAAGGCACCGTTCAAATCAGAAATGTAAAAATGTTCACAGGGAAGGCACTGCTTAAACAAGCATTGTAAGCAACCAAGCACTTAATGATATGACCAGTGGCAACAGTATTTTTCAATGGATAGCCACCTGGTAGCAAAATGCAATGCAGTCAGCAAACTACTAGGAAAGTGCTTGCTAAAACACAGCTGCATCCTCTCTCTCCTTTGAAAAATACAACAAAGTACTGCTATGTTTTACTAATAGTATCATCCTTTATCCTTTTCATGTAAAACCTAAGTTGAAATGCACATCGAAAATGTGACATACTCCTCCTCTCCTGGATTATGCTCTTAAAAATATATAAGAAGGAAGTATGCACTGATTTAAGGAAACTTCTGTTGCCACTTTCAAGAGGAAATAGTTGATTCTAAGGGATATTGGATCCTAGTGAAAATATGACTTGCAGATTGCAGACCCAACAGGGACAGATGACCGCCAAAAGAACAGCATCTTTCAAGTGAAACAAATTACAGCTTTTAAACCAACAAGCTCACATAAGGGATGGGCAGGCATGTCAATTATGAAGCTCAAGGCCAATGGCTTGCAAAGATGCACAATCTCCTTATTTAACTGGTTAAACATCTGGCATTAGGCTAGAGGTAAACTTTCCACCAGATATGATGTGCAGGGATGCCAGGATTACTTGCAAATTGAAGTAATGAAGCAGGATAGAGTTTCCCTCATCCAAACAGAAAAGCTTGTTGACTTATTTAATGAGGGAGGCAAGAATATCTCTTAACTAAATAGAGAAGCCTTTTGACTTGGTAGAACATGTCTAATGACTAGAAGACAGCCTCAGTCACCTATGAGACTCCATCTGGAAGGTCCATTAAAATCAAGGAATCCAAGCAAGAAACCAGACCCTGCGGTGAACCTTCCTGATGAACCAGTAAGGGGAACGTCCTTTACTTGCACTGGATAGTGTTGCCAGGGACTTCAGAACCTGAAGCCACATTCTTTTTGGCCAGCAACTGGCAATAAGGATGACTCTTGGCCTTTCTTCTCTAATGTTTACAATAAGGCATGAAATGGGGAAAGAAAAATAGGAACCTTCCTTGTCATGAGACAGAATTAATACATCATCAACTTCTCCTTGCCCTACTGAACTTAACATTAATAAAGGAGGACCATGTTCTCCGTGTGTTGAATAAGTCAATTTCTAGGATGCTTCTGGAGTGCTCTACTCTCAGAACAATGATCCACGTCATTTGCAAAATATGCCCCTTAAAGAAAAGCCTAGAGTTGTAGCTCTTTCACTCCTTCCTCAGAACAATGATCCACGTCGTTTGCAAAATATGCCCCTTAAAGAAAAGCCTAGAGTTGTAGCTCTTTCACTCCTTCCAGTTTATTAATGTTAGGGTGATGATCCTGAACAGAAAATACTTTCAGGCCTGCACTGTTTTTCTATGTGGGCATGTCAGCACATCCTGCGAAGCTTGCTTATGTCTCATACTATGATCCAGTTACCTAAGAGTAGTAGAAGAGGCTCTGGCCTCGAGACATTTTTTAGAACTTTGAGAGTAAAAAAAATGCCTTATGAATTTAAGCTCCACTTCTCAGAACTCTGCTTCCTCTGGACTATGGAAGGGCCACATTGGGCTCCTTAAACTAGTACAGAAACAGCCATTATCAAGACCCATGGTGAGTTCTGCTGCTGGAAGGGAAAGCTCACAATGAGACTGTTGGGGATTATCCACTAATCCAAACCCAATGACGAATTTGATACTTTCAAAAGATCTGCTAGGGTGTGTAGGCCCAGCATTCATTGAAACCTCACCATCCATTGCAGAACCTGCACCTTCAGTCATGTAAATAACATTTGTTTTAAGTAAAATGTTAAAGTATAAAGATGAAGAATATTGTGGCTGCCATCAGATCCAAACAGTAAAGGAATATCTGAGGCTGGACTCTTAATTATATCCTCACCCAGAACTGCCAAGGCTCTGGCCTTCTCATAGAATAGTTGTGTAAAATCTTACCATAACCATAGATGTCCTTCTCTTCCATGTTGCAGTATTCTAGTTGTGGGATTTCCTGCCCTCAGGTGACTCCTACGTCAGCTCCTATACAAAAGCTTCAGCTTGGCTGTTGCAGCTGCGTGGGACGTCACACATAAGGCCATAAACCAGGGGCCTTAAATGTGACGTCTGCACGCACAATCCTCAGAACTTGAAGATAAGCAGGTAGAGAAGAAGAACAGCAGGAGAAGATGCCAGTGGTGTCAGGTATGTGACCCTGGAGTCCTCCTGTAGCATAGATAGGTCCAGGGTGAAGCTGGGATGAAAGGAGAATGATGAGTGGGTTATTGGTGGATGGGAAGGAATACTGCAACATGGAAGAGAAGGACATCTATGGTTATGGTAAGATTTTACACAACTATTCTATGTCCTTCTATTCCTATGTTGCAGTAATCTAGTTGTGGGGGGGTACCACAGCTTAGTTGGTTGACAGGATGGCGGATGCAGAAAAGGATTCTACAAAGCCCTGTAGGATTGCCCTGGCGAATCCTGCACGTGCTCTGGAGACTTGGTCTAGCTTGTAATGTTTGGTGAAAGTGTGGATAGTGGACCATGTGGCTGCTTTCATAACGGAAGCCGTGTCCAGACCTTTTAGGAAAGCCTTGTAGGCAGCCATTGCCCTTGTGAAATCGGCCTTTACTCTCACTGTTTTTTTTTCCCATGGTGGGAGTAGCAGAGACAGGTGGTTTTCCTGATCCAACATACAATAGTTTGTTTGGAGACTGCCTTGCCCAAGGCTCTGGGATGGAAGGAAACAAAGAGTTGTTTAGATTTCCAAATGGATTTAGTTTTTCCAGGTAAAATCTTAGTTGCCTGTGTACTTCCAGGGAGTGGAGTATCCTCTCCCCTTCATTTGTGGGAGAGGGAAAGAAGGTGGATAGATTGGTTTAGAGACAAATCATTGACCACCTTGGGAATAAAGGAGGGGTTAGTTCTCAGGGTGAGCCTGTCCTTGTGGAATGTGGTGGGGGGGGCAAGCCATTAAGGCTTGCAGCCCTGATACCCTTCTGGTTGATGTGATAACCACTAGAAGGACTGTTTTCCATGTATATATCTGTAGGGAAGCTGTCCTAGCAGGTTCGAAAGGCTGTTGGGTAAGCCTTTCCAGGATGTAGTTAAGGTCCCAGGGTGGAGGGATGGGCTTTTTTGGAGGTCTCATGTGTAACACCCCTTTAAGGAAGAGTTTTACATCAAGCCTGGCTAGCAAGGGGGGATCAAGAGGCAATCAAGCTGTTATTGCAGAAAGGTGTACTTTCACTGAAGAATAGGAAAGTCCACTTTTTATCAATGGACACACATAAGTAAGAACTACGGAGGATCAGCGATGCAAGGGTACTTTTCCTTGTATAGACACCACTTAGTAAATCTTTCCCATTTAGCTAAAAAGAAGTTATGTACTTACCATAACGTTCCATGTAAGTTGTTTATCTCGCCTTTATTCTCACTGATGGGTTCGTAGCCGATCATCGACTCTGACATGGCTGATAGCAAAGCTCAAGGTTTGCCAGTAGCTTGAGACCAAGCCCCTTATCCCACAATGCACTGCTGGAATTACCTCAGATCTTGTTTGCTGCAAATACACACATATATATATATATATATATATATATATATATATATATATATATATATATATATATATATATATATATATATATATATATATATATATATATATATATATACATATATATATTCCTTTTCCCTACTCTAAAAGGGAACACTTTCCAAAGGAAAGAAGTACTGAGGAGCCAGGATAGTACTAGCCTCTAAGTCTACTGTCAGCCAGGAGGGGGAAGGAGGGAGGGACGTGAGAATAAAGGTGAGATAAACAACTCACATGAACGTTATGGTAAGTACATAACTTCTTTATGTGAAGTTGTTAAATCTCGCCATTTATTCTCACTGATAGGTAGTGTCCCTAGCACCCTCAATCTTGGGTGGCTCATGGAAGTACGTTTTTCAGTCCCGTGGAACCAAAGGAAGACCTGTCCCTGGAAGCCTTATCTACTTTGTAATGCGTGATAAAGGTATGAGGCTTAGACCACGTGGCTGCAGCACAAATATTGTCAAGGGGCAATTTAGCTTGAAAGGCAGAAGACGTAGAAATGGCTCTGGTAGAATGAGCCTTAGGTTTGTGTGTCAAAGGCATGTTAGCATTCGCATAAACAAAGGATATACAATCTGATAACCATTTAGATACAGTTGTTTTAGCTACTGGATTACCTTTTCTGGCTTCTGAGAAGGATACAAAAAGTTGATCTGATTTTCTAATATCCTTAAGTCTGTCAAGATAAAATCTGAGCTGTCTGTGTACATCAAGTTTGTGCAGCATGTATTCCAATTTGTTAGAGTGGTTGGGAAAAAAGACTGGCAGCTCAATGAACTGAGTGATACTGGATTCAAAACAGACTTTAGGCAAAAATGAGGGGTTTGTTCTGAGAGTTACTCTATCAACATGGAAAATCATGTAAGGTGGTCTGACAGATAATGCTTGAAGTTCTGACACTCTGCGGGCACAAGTAATGGCCACTAGAAAAATAGTTTTCCAGGATAAATATTTGAGGTCACAAGATGATGCTGGTTCAAAAGGGGGGAGAGTAATTTGAGAAAGCATAAAGTTCAAATTCCAGGGAGAATAAGGAATTTTGACAGGAGGTCTCATGTGAGGAACACCTCTAAGAAAAGTTTTAGATAACTTATGGCCCATAACGTTCGAGCCATCAAATCCAAGGTGGAAGTTTGAGATGGCAGCTAACTGGACTCGAACTGTAGCAGCTGCTGCCCCTTCCTTAAAAATCTTTGTCAAAAATTCTAAAATGGACGATAGTGGAGCTCGGAAAGGGTCAATTTTCTGTGTGTTGGCCCAAACTAAGAACCTTTTCCACTTACTGCAGTATAATTTCCTGGTGGATGGCTTATGAGAAGACAAGAGATTTTGTCTTGTATCTTATGAAATTGAATGAAGCCTGGCAATTAGGGGAAGTGGATTAGCCAAGCAGTCAGTTTCAGGGACTGCAGGGAAGGATGGAGGTCCCCTGACGGGTGCATCAGAAGATCTGGAACTGGGTCCAGAATCCATGGATCTTCCAACAGGTGATGGTGGAAAAAAAGGAACCAAATCTGTCGAGGCCAGTAGGGGACTATAAGGATGACACTCCTTCCCAGCGATTTTGGTTTCTGTAAAAATCTGGGTATCAATGGAAAGGGTGGGAATACATAAAGGAGACCTGGAGGCCAATCATGTACGAGTGAATCTCTCGGGGGATGTCCCGGAGGTGGTATTAGGGCAAAGTAGCTTCTGCATTTTGAATTGATGTGGCTGGCAAAGAGGTTGCAGCAAGGCTGGCCCCATTTGCGGAAAATCAACACCGCAGCCTGTTGTTTGAGAGACGACTCATGAGGGAGCAATATCGCCCTGCTTAGCTTGTCCGCTATCACGGACTTTCCCGGGATTTGCGTTGCTAACAGAAAATGCTGGGATGACAAAGCCCATTACCAGACCCTGAGGGCTTCTCGACAAAAGGGGTAAGACTTGGTTCCACCTTGCTTGTTCAAGTACCAGACTACTGACATGTTGTCCATCTGAATTGGAATAGTCCCTAGAGGAAGAGAGCCCTGAAAGTACTGCAACGCCAGAAGTACCACTTTCAACTCCAGAACATTGATATGCAGATGTGACTCTTGATCCGTCCATGTGCCTTGGGCAGTCTTTCCCTGAAAATGCCCCCCCACCCTATCAGGGAAGCATCCGTGGTCACAGTGGCTACGGGGGGGGGGGGACACAAAGGGCCTTCCGATTGTGACATGAAGAGATGTCAACCACCACCAAAGGTCTCTCTTGCAAGTATCTGTGATGAGAATTATGTGGTGCATCGGCAGTTTCTGGAAAGACCACTGAGCAAAGAGGAGCCACTGAAGGATTCGCATATGCATTCTTGCGAGTGGTACGGCCAGGATTGCAGCTGCCATCAAACCTAGCACCTTCAAGACCTCTGCTGCTGTAGCTTTCTTCTTTGACACCAGTGAGTTGATGTGTTGGCGGGGAAGTGAGACTCTTTCAACTGGAAGATGTAGAGTGGTGGTTGAGGTGTCTAACTCTGCTCCTATAAAACAGTATGCTGCGCTGGCGATAAGGCAGACCTTTTGAAATTGACTGTAATGCCTAATTGATGGCAGAGTGTCAGAGGGTATTGTGTTGCCTGAGTCAACTGATGCCTGGTGGTAGCGGTGATCATCCAGGTATAGAAACACCTGGAATCCTAGACACCTCAGGTGAGCCGTGACCACTGCCATGCATTTGGTGAATACTCTGGAGGCTGTAGTGAGACCAAAGGGCAGGGCTCGAAACTGGTAATGATTGGTTCCCAGCCAGAAATGCAGGTGATCCCTGGAGCATCCGTTCATCTTTATGTGATAGAACGCGTCCTTGAGATCTATGGAGCACATCCAATCGCCTTTCCCTACGAAGGGAAGAATGGACTGACGCGTGACCATTCAGAATTTCTCTTTCTTTACGAACTGATTGAGTTCGCTGAGGTCCAAGATAGGTCTCCAGTCCCCTGTTTTCTTTGGCACCACAAAGAATCTTGAGTAAGTTCCGAATCCACCTTGGTCTGCTGGGATTGGATGACTCTTTTTTTTTTAGCAATTTGTGGACCTCTATGATTGCTTATTCCCCGAGACTGGGTGGAACATCTGGGATTCTGTATACAGGAGTGGGAGGGGTAGAGAACGGCATGAAATATCCTCTGGAAATAATGCTTTGTACCCAAGTATCCAATGTTATGTTTAGCCAGGCTTCTGGGTACAAAGATAAGCGACCCTCGACTGCCTCCAGAGCCGGACAGTCGGGCCTCCCTTCAGGGGCGCTGGTAGGGCTGACCAGAGAACTGTCCTCTGTCGCCCTGTTGTTGCGGACCCCCTCTGCCGCGCGGGTGGCATCTTCCATTATAACCCCCTCCTCTGCCAATAGAGGGGGTTTCTCCACGTGTGTCCTGGAAAGTTCCCTGTGTTTTTCGGAACCACATTTTTCCACCCTTAGGGCCCTTGGGATAGGACCAAGTAGGGGTAGAAAAACGGACTTCAAAGGCAGATAAGGTTCTTGCCTTCCTGCTCACACCTGGTTAATGTTTCCTTTACTTTAGGCCCAAACAGTGATGAGCCGTCAAACGGAGTGTTAATAAAGGAAGACTTAAAGGGCTCCGCAAAGGAACAGAGACGCATCCAGGCTTGTCTCCGCAGAGCAATGCCTGAACTAGCGGCTCAACTCGAACCATCAGCTGCATATGATATGAGACGCATGGACGAGTTCACAATCGAATTTAGGGTAGCAAGCTGTGTGTTGACTTTGTTGGCCACCCCTGCAGCTACCATACCCTGAAGAGTATCTCCTAGCTCTTTCAGGAGATCTCTTTGGAGTCTCGTGAAATGGGTTAAGTAGTTCACCGATCAAAGAGAAAAGGTCGCTAAACTAAACATGCGTTTCCCATATCTATCCATGATCCTGGACTCTCCATTAGGAAGATGGATAGATGTGGATGTTTTGGACACTTCCTTTTTGGTGGCTGCAGCTACCACCATGGCATCAACAGGCACTCGCTTGGTCAAAAAGGCTTTGTCCACTGGGGCAGAGATAAACTTGTTCAGCTTCCGAGGGACAGGTTCCATGGCCTCCGGCGACTCCCACGCCTTACGAGAGATCAGGTCCGTGAATTCATCGTAAGGCGGAGACACCCAAGAAGTGGAAGGTTGAGACCCAAAAGCCATTAAGAGCACTGAATTGTCCTCAGTAGGGGTTTTGGACTGCCAACTGCCCCTCTGATTCAGGATCTCTAATATCTCTGCAAAGGAGATATCCTCAGAGGGGGATCGAGGGAACCCTTCTGACTCATCCAGGTCAGTGTCAGATGTCAAAGACTCCTGTGGGGAGTCCAAGTGCCTCCTCTTGCACAATCTCTTCCTGGATACCTCCTCAGTAGGGGGATCTGGGGAGGTCTCGGAAGAGCAGGGGATGCCCTGTAGGGGTATTTGAGGCTCAGGGTCTCTACGCTTCGCAAGGGGACCAGTAGATGAAGAAGCAGACACAGGAACTTGAGGGGAGAGGGCAGGCCGAAGAGATGCTGACAATGTCTTAGGAGACATGACTCTCCTCATGGGGTCGAAGGCACCATGGCTCCGACAAGAATGGGTAGACGGACCCGAACGGACCATCTGATCCACCCGCACCGAAACCATAGGCTCTGAGCATGAGGTAGGAGCCGAGCTCATCCAAGCTAAAGCCCGGAGAGGAAGAGTCAGCACTGACATATCGGTCCGACTATCCTCCCCAGACCCGACAGGAGAACGTCGGCTCCTAGCGTCCTCGGTCGGCGCCGAGGATGTCCGAGTAGATGGAACCGATAACCCCGGTGTGGGTCTTGGTTCCAAGGGTTCGACAATCATCAGTTCTGGCTTCTTCGGCTCAGAGGGTCCAGTACGGCTCGGAGGAGGAGTAGTCAAATCCGGTTCAATGGTCTTCGGCTCCGACGAAGTGGTTGGTGCCGACAACAAGTCCTGGTGCCCTTAAAAGCTTCTGCACTAGCTGAGCCATATCCAAATCAGACAGGCTGACTGAAGACTTAGAGGAATGCATCGAAGGTGCTGACTGGAGCAGAGGAGATGAGGGGACTTCGGAGACTGGCTCCAAGACTGGGAGCTGGCTCCGAACCAAAGGGATACTCGGTTCCGAGAGCTGTGGAGCCGATGACCCTGTTACCTTCTGATCTCTTTGCCCTCTTGGTCTGTTTAGAATCAGAAGACTTTGAAGATTTTGATGAAGTGCTGTCACTTTCCTGGCTACCCAACACTTCAGAAAAAGAATGCTGCAGTAACCCCCTATCTACAAGTTTTCTCTTCCTTTCTAAGAGAACCCTCGATGAAAAGGAATGGCATATACTGCAGGAGTCTTGGAGGTATTTAGCCCCCAGACAATAGACACATTGGACATGTCTGTCCGTAACGGACATTTTCTGTCTACAATCTGGACACTTTTTAAACCCCGATTTGGGGTGAGATTTCTCTCTCTCATCAGACATTCTTTCAACAGAACACCACAAAAAAATACCTGCAAAGGCTAAATACAGGGCTAACTAAGCCCACACTAAGAAAACTAATAACACTTGAAGATAGCAAGACTAAACAGGGCCAAGAAGGGGCCTAACACCAAGAAATCAAAAACTACACACAGGGTAGATCTCTACAAAAAAAATAACCTACTAAACTATTATTATTTTAAACTAGAAACACACTGAACACTAGCAAACACCCAAAAAACTAGAAAAAATTTTTTTTTAAACTTGCGATTTGTCAAAATGGTCCGAGCTAACTGGATCACCGAGATCTCTCTTGCGACGGCAAACTCAATCTGAGGTAATTCAAGCAGTGCATTGTGGGATAAGGGGCTCGGTCTCGAGCTACTGGCAAACCTTGAGCTTTGCTATCGGCCGTGTCAGAGCTGAGGATCAGCTCCGAACCCATCAGTGAGAATAAACGGCGAAATTTAACAACTTCACATGTATGGTTTTCTTGTTATAGGTTTCCTGGTCTCCCTCAGGACTGAAAGCATGTCCTCTGAGTAGTGGTGTCTGAATGGGATCAAAAGTTTATCACCCACAGTGTCAGGGACAGCATCTGCAAGTGTGGGTGGAGGAGAGTTCCTTTTTCTTGTGTCAGGAGATCCCCCTTGTAGGGTAACTTGTAGTGATTGCCCTTGGCTAGACTGTGAAGTAGGGGGAACTAGTGCTGCCTTGGCCAGTAGGGAGTTATTAACAAGATTTTCGGTTTGTCCTTCCTGATTTTCAGGAGGACTTTCTGAATCAGTGGGAAGGGAGGGAGGCATAAAGAAACTTCCCCACCCAGGAGATGTTGAAAGTGTCTACTCTACGGGCTAGAGGGGAGTAGGTCTTTGAGCAGAAGGTCTGCAGCTGCCTGTTCTGGGGAGAGGCGAATAGGTCTATTTGAGGAGTGCCCCACCAGTGGACTATATCTAGGAAGACAGTCCTGTCCAGCATCCATTTGTGCTGTGGAAAGGATGTCCTGCTTAGGAGATCTGCTTGCTTGTTGTCTTGCGAGGGAATGTAGGTTGCCTACAGAGACAAGACGTGGCGAAAAGCTAGGTCCCATATCAGTAGAGTTAGTCTACACAGCTGATATGCCTTTGTCTCTCCCTGTTTGTTGAGGTATCACATTACAGTGGTGTTGTCTGTTACCATTAGAAGAACCCTGGTAGAAGCAGAGGGGTAAAGGTTTTCAGAGCTAAGAAGACTGCTGTCATTTCTCTGACAATGATGTGTTTGGCCTTCAAGGAAGGGTGCCAGTTTGTTTGAACCCTGCAAGATGCCATTGTTGCACCCCAACCTGAATCTGAGGCATCTGTATGCATTACTTGGGTTGGGGGAGCTGAAGTGGAAGTCCCGGGTTTAGCTGGACTTGTTGGATCCACCAGCTGATTTCTTTCTTTAGACAGGAAAGTAGGGGTATTACTTGTTCCAAGTGATTCAGGTGCTGGGACCAAATGTTTTTTAGGTACCACTGTAGTTTGCGCACATGCATTCTGGCCAGTGGTAGCATAGGGATGGTTCCTGCCATTAAGCCCAGGAGTCAAAGGAATTGCCTTGCAGTTACTGTCTGAGTGTGTGGGGTTTCCTTGAAGTACGAGGTTAGGGATAGTACCTTGTCCTGTGGGAGAAAGGCCTTCATACTGTCTGTCCAGATTCTGCAACCCAGAAAAATTTTGTCCTGGTCTGGGTTCAAGCAGGACTTTGGAAAGTTGAGGGTGAACCCTAGATTCTGCAGAAGGGACATGGCAAAGTGCAGATGATTTGAGAGGGCATCTTTTGAGTCTGCCAGTATTAGGACATCGTCCAGATAGGGATAAATCTGAATTCCCTGAGTTCTGCAGAAGGCAATGGCCTGGGCCAGGCATTTTGTGAACACTTGGGGGGGCAGTGGACAAACCAAAGGGCAAAGCAGTAAACTGAAAGTGAGAGAAGGGCCCAGAGAAATGCAGGAATCTTCTGTGGGAAATCCTGATGGGTATGTGTAGGTAGGCCTCTTTTAGGTCCAAGGTTGCCATGAAAGCCTTGGCTGGTATGAGAGGTAGCAGGGTGGAAAGTGACAGGATTTTGAAGGTGGGCACCTGACGATAAAGATTTAAGAAGGAGAGGTCTAAGATGGGTCTCCAAGGGAGTTCCTATGAGTACAACGAAAATGCATTATGTCGAATGTGTTTTCGTCTATACATGTAAAGCGAACAGGCAAAACAGCAAAGCGGCTGTTCAGCGAATTCTTTCCCTGGGAAAGAAGTCGCTTGACCGCTTCATTGTTTTGCTGTGTTCTGAAGTGCAGTGTGGTCCCTTGTCCGGTATAGCTCCCAAGCGTGATTGTGCAACAGTTACTGACCTTAGGGTTAGGGTGCAGATTAAGGTAAGTGCATATGGATGAAAGTGTTTACTGTTTTATATTTTGTGTTAAATGTATGGTTGAGTTACGTGTGTATGTGTTTTCAGTTGTTTACTTTTGTTTTGGGGTGGGTAGAATTAGGGTTAAGTTAAGTGCGTATGTGTTTGGAGCTGTTTATGTAGATGTGCAAGAGTTACTGACCTTAGGGTTAGGGTTAGGGTGTGGGTTAAGGTAAGTGCATATGGATTAAAATGTTTACTGTTTTTTTTTTCGTTAAATGTATGTTTGGGTTATGTGCATATGTGTATTTAGTTGTTTACTGGTTTTTGGGAGGATATAATTAGGACTGGGTATGTGTGTATGTGTTTGGAAGTGTGTAATGTGTTTTTTTTTTTGCAGGGGTTGGAACAGCGATTTCTTTCCCTAGAAAAGAAATCGCTGTTCTTTGGATTTGAAATTTTCAGCTTTCGCTGAAAATGTGTCGATGTAACATCATTCGCTGTTTTAAGCATTCGATGTTGCAATACAGACCCCTCCAAGGGCCGTCTTTCTTGGGAACCAGGAAGAGACGGGAGTAGAAACTTTTTCCTTCCTGTCCTGAGGGAACCGGTTCTATGGTATCCAGCTTCAGCAGGTCTGTTAGAACCTGTGGAAGGAGATGTAGCTGGTTTTTTTTTGGGGGGGGGGGGTGGTATGGGATGCCTCTTATGGGTGTTTTTTTGTTTTTTCCATTCTTAGGGCAAACCATTTAAGGCGCTGGTTTTCTAAGTAGAGGTTTAGTGTGGCCAGATGGCTGTGTAGGGTCTTCAGCACAAACGATTGACAAATGGAGCAAGCGGAATGGTTGTGCTCCAAGCCTAAGCAAAAAACAGACATATCCTGGACATCTTTATGTGGTATCTGGCGCCCGCATTGGCATTTACCGTTTTTACCTGACATTGGCTATAAATTCCTACAACAAACCAAGCCTAAGCAATAAAAAATCAGATATGAAAAATTCAAAAACCCAACAGGTTACTTAGCTTTATTGAGACATCTGATGAGCAGGAGCGAACACACGATGGTCGTCTGCAGCTGAAAAGTTGTGAGGATTGTGCATGCAGACATCACATTTAAGGCCCCTGGTTTATGACCTTACGTGTGATGTCCCACGCAGATGCAACAGCCAAGCTGAAGCTTTTGTATAGGAGCCGATGCACGAATCGCCTAAGTGCAGGAAATCCCACAACTAGAATACTGCAACATAGGAATAGAAGGACATCCCTCTCTTTCAGCATGAACAACTGTCACTAAAACATGTCCTGTTCTTTCTAAACTAAGACAACTCTCTAATGTGATATCAGTACAGACTTCTCCGACTTTATGCAGATCCACAGGGTCAATGATGCTATCAGGCAATCTCCCAATGAGGCAACCAGAAACCAATAGGCTTGTTAAAAGAATGCATGATGTTAATTCTGCCACAATGGCCAGCACTGAGTACAGAGGAAAGACCAAAAGGCAGCACTCTATATTGCAAGTGGTGGCTACCTGGAATGAACTGAAGACACCTCCTTATATGTACTCCAGACTGAAGTGTAAAAATAGGCATCCATCCTGACCAGTCGTACTACTGCAGCAGAGGGTAAAAGTATAAGGATGAAAACCCTTCTGAAACATCATGTACTGGAGGTGACTGTTTAAGTCAATGAGATCCCAGACAGGAGGTGTAATGTGCCTTCACGGCAAGAGGGCTAATATTCAGTATAGCCCTTTACCTGTCTGTAAAGCAGGAAAACTCTTTATGACACTTCTGAAGACTACACTTTTGGCTTATTGCAAGAGTTTTGTAAAGAAGGCTTGGTCTCTGAGTACAGCTCATATTTTGGGAAGGGCCCAAAATACTTAAAGCTATATATGACAATGGCCATATTTAACAACAATCCTTTCTGATGGCTCTCCAAGTTACAGAAATTTAAAGCTTTGCCATTCCCAGTGGAGGCTGTAGTCAGGGCTGTGAATGCTGGGTAGGTAGATTCACCTTTCTTAGGTGACTAGCTGGCACAGCTGAGGGGAGGTAAGAATGTGTGAGGCTTAGTAGCCCTCCTAATTGGATAGGCTGGAAGAAGAAAAGAATCATATGAAATCTTCATAGCAAATGATTTCTTTTTCCACTTTTGAGAGTTTTCAGTCACATCCAGGGAAGCTGCCCAAAGGGATACCCCTGAACAGGAATACCCAATATGGCTGGCCAGAGCTCACCCATAAACACAGCATAGCCCACATCAACTTATGCAGGTAGATTCCAGAATCTGCTGCCCTAACCACAACATCAGTCCAATAGATGCTGTGAGAAGGGTTGCAGACTCTGTAAAGGATAAAGTTGGATATCTAAAATGCTTGGATTGATGGATGAATGTTTAGATGGATGGATAATCCTATGGTCAAGCAGGCCTTGCAAGGTTCTCCACTTCTTGATCCAATGGACAGGAATAGAACTTGGACAGATGAGACAAACAGCAGTAAAACCTGCATCCCACTGTAGAAGAAGAAAAAATGTCTTGCCAACCTTGTCCAAAACCTTATACGCTATCAGGTGGTGAGAAGAAAAGACAATGTGGTCCCTGAAATGTAAACAGAGTCAAATGTATCTCATAAGAGTCTGCTTCAGAATATTTCATCAGGATGTCACTGAAGTCCACTTGTGGGTAGTAGTAGGCATCTGTCCCAAAAAAGAAAAGAGAGCAGAATATAACTGCTGTCAAGTTGCAAAAATAACATCTATGATTAAAGGATCCAAGCAATGATGACCCAAGGGTCGTCATCCTTCTTATCAGGACACCAATGATACACTTCTGAAAAGTAAAGCAAAGCAATCATAATCCAGGCCAGAGTGGATTTCATCAGCTGGAACATCTCACAAATGGAGGGATTATCTGTGGTGGCGCTATAGGGATATGTGCTGTTTTTATGTGTTTCAGAGATAATGGACTCCCTTCATCTTAGTCCCTTCCAAGAACACTGAAGAAGAGGAAGTACCTCCATAAAACAAGTTATAAAGTGGAGCAGCTCACATCCACCAGCCACGAGGAGTTAAGTGTGAAATGCAAAAACACTAGGTGGTAGGAAGCTGTGTCTTAGCTGGAGGCAGTAAATGGTCTGAAGAGGTGTGTAATGATTTTCTATACATGCAAAGAAAGATCCCACTAGACATTAAACAAATATCTTACATATAACATCTGAGTCTGAAAGTGCAGAATAACCCAGTACAGCTGCCACAATACTGATCAGTGAATCCTGAAGGTCTGAACAGAGATAGGCAAGCAGGCGAATAGAGACCTTTGAGACAACCCACTGTTGAGTGTTATCACAGACCTCAAAACTTGCTAATGCAAGGTATGATGTATATACTCAACAGTAGGAGAGGCAGTGAGAACACTCTGGTGCACGTTCATAAAAGTAGATGCCAAGGGTGCATCTTTCTCAGGCCTTTGATCATCAGCTTGTGATGGGTCCAAGCTCAACTCAAGGGAAAGCTGACAGCAAGCATGGACCTCAAAGCTGCCATATGGAAGGACTTCACAAGAGGAAGGTACGGCCAATGCCTAATTCTGATTCCACTTTCTCCCACTGCTATGGCACTGGCCTTAGACAATTTAAGAGACACTTACAACAGTCACTATGCTGGGTATCTTCAATGGCTGACATCCTAGAAATGAAGCAGATGTAAGCATCTCAAATTTTTTATCTTCAGGTGGGTGAGATAAAGTGCTGCTGTTTATGGTGGTGATTTATGTTATGCTCATCCATGCAGAACAGACAGCACTGTGGGTTCTGATTCATAATCTTATAACTACAGAAACAGATGGTTTCAGCTTCCTAGGCATCAAACTCAGTACATTTTCCACAATAAATTTTACTATCAAGACCTAAACTGTGAAAGCTTCAGAAGAGAGAGAAATGGAGGAGGAGATAATGTGCAATTCCACCGCATGCAACAAAAAGAGATCTGCATGCCCGAGCGTGGATATGACACAAAATACTCCTAATCGGGGGCTAGAAGAGGAAATCTCAATGGCTAACCCAATGCACACTGTTTCTAAAGACAGATCTTAAAGACCCATGATCACATGCAATGAAAATTAAACCAAAACTGTATTTTGGAAACACAGTGTTTTTGAATCAAGCAATTTATCTAATTAAATGTTCCAGATGCTTGTCAAGGATGACAAACTACTTTGGAGCAATAAATGCTACAGTATACCATGTAAGAAGCTAATGATATACCAAAGAGTGAAGAACTGTGGGAAGTGTATTCAAATCACAGGAGGAGGATATTTTGAGCTGGTAATGCAAGGATCTGTCTGATGTTATGTGCTCTTCGAGAGCTCTGTCAAGAATACCAGATGAAGAAGCTAAGACAAACTTAATCTTACAAGCGATGCTAAGATCAGAGGCAGGTCAGAAAAAAGATAAACAACTTGAAAAAATACAGGCTGATTTTAAAAAAGGGTAAGAAGGGATGCATTAAAATGACAGCTAAACTTCAAAGTAAACATGTGAAACCAACTCACTGTACGTCTTAAAGCAAAGTGATGAAGGAGTGCAGAGTTCACTGTCATGCCAGACAATAAATGTCAGAAAAGCAACTGTTCACATTTTTTTGGATTACGTCACTTATATGAAGTTAAGTGGCACTATCTTTTTTGCCCAATGGTAGAAATTTAGATGCAGAAATCAAAAGATAATGCAGCTGGAAAACAAGAAACCATGGACCAGAATGCTAGATACAACACTGCCTGCAAAACAGACCTCAGATACAACAGCAGTGACCACCTCAAAAAGCTAAGCTTGTGCATTAAGAGACATACCAGAGTCAGCCAGGAGTAAAACAAGCCAACAATGGCAGCTATGCCAAAAGCATAAAGAAAAGAAAATGCTTCTCCAGTAAATCAAAAAATGCACAAGGAGGCTAAAGCATGACTGGATCATCACAGAAAATGTCAGACCTAGAACAATTATCATGGGAAAAAAAGTCAGACATAGAATGATATTAATTGATAAAGTTCGCTGATAACTAGTAGGCAATCAGTCTGCAGACTATTACATGCCTAGCAAATAACTTGATGGTAATCAAAGTTAAGAATTAAACCCTGAACCTTGTGTCTGGGAGGTAAACAACTTAATCATTAAGCCAATTCCCAAAGTCATTCATAATTTTTTTCCCAAGAGGAGCAGTCCAATGAGTTTCTTTATTCTGTAAGCAGTATCAGTAAATACTTGCCAACACAAGGGATCTCTTCCTCTACTACACAGTAATGGCCCTCTCCAGCTGACAGCTGCAGGCTTATTGATAAAAGTAACTCCAATGTTCAGTGATTACAATGGGTGTAATAAAGTTATGTAGTTGTTGATGAAAAAAAATTAAAAATGTAATTCTGGTACCCATGTTACATAACTACAAATATAAATAAGAACATATGAAGATACTATGGGAAGAAGTCCAATGGCTGATATAAATGTTGCAACTAGGCCCCGTGAGCATCTGACTCTCCACTACCTTCAATCAGCCTTCTGTTGCTCAGTTTCAAGTACCTCAGGCCTTTCCTGATGACTTACAGTGTACTGCTGCTTCAGGGTCATACCACTCCCTCTTTGAAATAGTTGTTTCTCAATAGGTTTACTTAAACTATACTTTTTTCAGATGCCACCTATATTTTCTCTCCCCCCATCCCTCCATGTCAAGTCCACTTCTAACAACTAACCTGTCTCATCCTTTCAGATGCATACAGACATAAATTTCTCATTATATCCTAGTCTCTACATCCTCTATCATTTTAGTAACCCTGCATTGTGTGCTTTCTAGCAGCCTAACTTCCCACTGTGTGTATAGTCTCCAGAAGTGATAAAGGTCCTCGAGATATTGTCTACTAGTACCTTAGGCAATGAGAGGAAGACCTCAGCATCTATGGAATGTATCTTCCTCCTCAGTACTCCAGCGGGCCCACTGTCTTCACTAATGACCCCTCCAAAGGGTACAGCAAGAGTCAGCCTAGAGGTGAATTGGGGTTTGTAATTATTTGTTCATATTACACTGTGCACACACTAGCTTCATTATCACGGGCAATAAATAGAACAGCCTAAACGTGCAATAGCAAGAGTGGCAAACTGTTGAAAATAAAATAAAATTCATACATAGCTCAACTTGATAATTACAATACAGTCAAAGAATTTAACGAGATGTGGTTCTAAAAGTGAGCTCCCAACTGTCTCCTGACTGCATTCCCATGTATCCTTACATTCCAGAATTTCTAGTTCAAGCACAGTACTCCCATATCACTAAAATGTTTCTTAAGTGTCCTATTTCAGTGGGTTTTTTTTTTTTTTGTTTCCAATGACTTGTGGTATTAATCATTTGTTAAGCCACTAGATTGGGCATTTAGAAACCCTAAAAAGTGCTGGTCTGGCATGCAAATGTTTTACAGCGACCCTGATAGTGTGACAGAAAAGTATTCTGAATGTCCAGGAATAAAGCTCCTGCAAAAACCACCTCTCTCAGTATGTAAGTGTTAAATAACATATGCACCCTATTCCTTGGTTTCTTTAATAAACAATCAAGCAGCCAGTGGGTTGTGAAATGACAATAGTTAAGGTACTAAAGGGACAAATAGATCTCCAGTGGTTTCAGTGTCTGTTGTCATAACAAAATGGCATTCAGAAGAAGATAGGTTCAAGTCCCACCAGAAGAACTTAATTCACTTTCATGGATGTGATGCACCGGACATTCCTGTGGTTTTTTTTACAACAATGTCTGGATTCCTATATAATGATGTCTATATTCCACTTCAAGCAAGCTGGGGAGTTTGTGTGTGTGTATGTGTGAGGAGTGCTACCATCATTTTTTTAGGTTGCCAGTCATTACCACTACAATAGGTAATTGCATACAATAAGGGGAAGGTGCTTGCAGACAGGTCCAGCATATTTATTTTTTTATGTTATTTCATTTAACATTTGTTGACTGGGAAAGTCCGACTAGGACAGAGCCTATTTTCAGCAGAGGCCCAGGGAGAAACCCTCCAGAGGCATGTCTTTGGAATGTGGGAGGAAACCAGAGTACCTGAAGGAAACCCATGCAAATGCAAGGAGGACATGCAGACTCCACGCACAGAAGGCACCCCAGCCGAGAATCGAACCAGAGAACCTCTTGCTGTGTGGCAACAACATTAACCGCTGCACCACTAAATGATAAATAAATACATTTTTGCTAGTCTATGTTATACTGTAGTTTTGTAGTGGGGATGGTGATGGCTTTTTGTCTTCTATTTTGTTTGCTTACACTGTTATGAACCAGGCAGTACCTGAAAAGGGTCTGATTTGAGTCAGTCCAGCTAATCTGTTAACAAGGAAGCAAGCAAATACATTTCATATGAGAAAATAACACCCTATTACTTTAACATAAAGAGGAGAGTTGTACAAAGCCAAAGGCAATTTGCTGTCAGCATGACAGAGAAAAACAACTGCTACATAGGTACTCAAAAAATGTAACTTTCCTCTCAATATAAAACATGTTTTGTAATATACTTTAAATGTATATCACTGATAAAACCTATGTGAAATATAGGTGAATTAACATCAGTGGAATAATAATAAAAGCAAGAATAAATCTGAGCAGAATATGAGATACTATAAAAAAGCACCATGTAAGACTGAGTGGATGTCATATAATTAAGGAGTTAAACAAAATTCCTGTCTTGGCTGCCAGATTCAGACACAGACTTCAGCCTTAACAAGAGATCCCATAATGTACACCAACACAACAGTTGTTAGTCCACCTGGCCTGTGCTGCCCTACAAAAAAGTATACCACGCAAGACAAATTTGCTTTGCTTCAACCAATAATAAATAAAATGGAACAAGGAGTGTGCAGAGAAGAAAAGAGGAGGGACAATTTGTCCTTTTAATTTCTGTTTTACTGAGACTGTTCAGAACACTTCATCAGGGGTGAACTCAGTAATACCAAATCTGTAGTAAATGAGTTTTAACAGCATGAACACTTTCACAGAATGCTTTATTTTCTGCCTAAAGTAATAAAACAGATTAGGCATCAACTGTGTTGATCTGACAGCTTCTTTATGTGAGGGATAGTAGCTAGAAAGCACTAATGAGGAGGATTAAAAAATTAAATGCGGGTAATATAAATACATAATTTATTAAAAAAAAGGCACAAACACCCACCTGAATGTTTATGTCTCATGTTGATATAGCACCTCGGAGACATTTTTATTCCTTAAAGAACATCACTACAGACTGTAAAATAAAGAGGAAACATAAAGTCTTGCTTCAGTTTTTTTCCTAAGGAAACCTTTCCCACTGGACAACACTAGTCCGCACATGCACTGCTGATACCCCTAATGATTGCCAGATTAGCTAATCTGTCTCTCAATCCCAGAGGTCCTTGTCAGACAAGAAAAATCATCTGTAAACATGAAGTATACAGATGTTTGTCTGAAGGGAGCAGTCCAAGCCATGTGTTTTAGAGCTACAGTTAAAAAAAAAAGGAATTTGCTGGACTGAGAAAACTGGAAAACATATAAAAATGACAGGAATTAATAGCAGAATTCTTAGACCTTCCATGGTCAACAGTACAAGACAGAAATTCTGAAAACTGCTGCAGGCACGTCTGTTTGTTAGCAGAGCTAGGTTCAGAAAATGTTCCACATTAGACTTCATATCTTATAACTGAATTAATACTAGTATAAAACTGCTTTTGGGGGACTGTCACTGTACTTCATTTCTGAAAGGCATCATTCACTGACATACAAGCTTAGAAACATACTTCTTATTAGAAAACAGTATTCACTGCCAGTTCCAGGAACCAAACCTCAGTGACAGACCTATTGTAATTATTTACTTGACTAAGAAGACACTGCTAAATTGCTTGCTACAGATTAGCTAAACTGTCTCAGTCTCTTTTTTCAAACTGCATTTGTGACTCCGTTTACCTGACCTGTTCTGAATCACAGATTATACAACTGGGAGTTGCAGGAACCATGCACATGTCCAAAGGATCTGTCTCATTTGTAAGTGATTGCTTTAACCCTTAATATGAGCAGCACCCAGTAAAGTCACCTCCTCAGATGTTGCATAGTTGGCAGTGTAAAATTTAGAATATATCATCATAACGTATCTCTAAGAAAAAAATTCAGGTTAAAATTAAAAGTGAATTTAAAAATAAACTGACATGGAGTAATATTTCCCAAACTTTACAGAAAACATTCTTATTACTTTGTCAATTAACTATTTGAATTAGTCAAATTATATTTATTAATCAGGTGGGTGTGTTGGTACAGGACCCTTTTCAGCCACTACCTGGGTCATTAGGCAAAAACATTACAATAGTAGAGAATTATAAAAGTGAACATCAAATGCTATATACAAGATATACAAAATGTATATATAAATGAAAATATTCTAAAGAGGCAACTGCTTATAGCATTATCCAAACTAATTCTAAATATGTGCAAATTGTCACTCGAATAAAAGAAAAATAAGAAATATAAGACAAATATTTAAATTAGGACAAATCTGTACAAAGGAATATCTGTTGAGAGTGCACCTATGAATGAGTGCTTGCCAGACTCTGCAATTCATTCTCTTACTTTACTTAACATCAAATCATATCCAAATCTCTCTCAAAAATGTGTATGCATTCCTAATACAAGTATTGTATTTGTCATTCCTATACTTTCTGGGCAAATGAGAAAAATATTAGTTAGAAGTGTCTGTTTCTAGGGTTAACAGGAGAGCAGCAAGTTCTAACAGAAATTATTTTTAAATTGTGGAAATTAGATCACATACCCATGTATCCTTGACTTATTTCATAACCACTGTTAACCATTAGGTTCTACCATTAACTTAACTATTATTTGCTGACTGATGAACAGATTATAATTGTATCACAGATGACAGCAAAGGGGATTACAGGGAACATCTTTTAGCAGTAAGATAAAAACAAACACCACATGCAATGAAAAGAAAAATGGAAAAATAAGCAGTATAAAAATCATATTTCCGCAGGACAAGTATGACACCTTCTGTTTGACAACTGTTTTGATTCTGTCATTTGTACTACTTTATTTTATTGTTACCTATTGTCTGTTCTAGCTGTGCGTTGTATGCCTGGGATGATGGATCGGTGTTCTTTGCCATTCAACAAATTAATTAATCAGTCTATTAATTTATCTATCTACAAATTCAGTTTAGTAAGTATGGCTCAATAAAAAACTCAGGCAGCACAAAAGAATATTGTTTCCGGAAAACAAATTAAAAGGCAGGCATTTTAAGTAAGAAATTACATACAGCTAGCAAACACTACACATACATCATACAGTTTTAATTGTATATATTTCTGCAGAATATCCAGATTTTTCCCTCATATTTTTGGTAAGTTTTTTCATAAAATTGTGGTTTTCTGGAAAATTACTGGCAAATCATTAAAGACTGAAGTTAGAAAATGACAGACATTTGAGTTTCAGACTTCATACCCTTTAGAAAAATGTTATTCTGTCAATTTTCTAAGTTTGTAAGAGCAATATTTAAAAATTATCCCACTTTTATTTATGGCTTTGTCCAGATTTCTTGCTCTAAGAGGTTGAGAGGTATGGTATAAATGTAGTCAATGTGAATACAGAAAGATTATATAAAGACCGTCAGTAGAATTTTGTGGGTTTTGTTTTCCATCATGTCTGTGTGTATACATCATGTAATTCTGAGAAAGTCAGTTTACTAAATTAGTATACCAGGCTACCTACAAAAAATGCACTTGTAACACGAGGGTTCCATATGGTTAACAAGAATAGACGTATTTCACAATGCAAAGTTTATAAGTAAAAACATAGCAAAGTGGAGAAATATAGGAGTAGTGATGTGATGGAATGGTGCCTTATACAGCCAATGCATAATTGACACACAGACAGAAAATCATGGAAAAATGAAACAAAAAAAAATGGATGTACAGAATTCAAATAAATATTTTACAGGCAACTTTTCTTCTCTTAAACCAACCATTTGTTGAAGTATATAACAGAAGGGCATATGTCACTGTAAAATCATGCTTTCATTGAATCAAGTGCTGGATATCAATACAATTGCTTGCATCTCAACATATTCTTTCTTTACAAAACTTCAAGTAAATAAATAATATGACTTTCAAAGGTTTCTTTACTGAAGCACAGACAGCATTGACAGAAGATGACCCAGGAGTTCACCCTATCAATTTCCCTACCTAACTCTGTGCTCAGTCTTCGTACCCATTATTGAAACAGTGATGGGGAGATGTGGAGGAGAAACTCTGTGGTTATGCAGCACATACAAAAATCAGATAAGCTGTGTGTATATTTTCTCGCTCTCTCTCTCTCTCTCTATATATATATATATATATATATATATACATACATATACATACATATTGCGTGTGTGTGTGTGTGTGTATGCATGCAAACATACACATATTTGTAAATTAAATGCATACAAATGAACATAAAGTACATGTGTGTGTGCATCTATACACACACACACACACATATACACACACACACATATATATATATATATATATATATATATATATAGAGAGAGAGAGAGAAAGAGAGGTGTACAAATAGACACACAATTATAAAAGCTTCAAGGAGACAGTGCAGTTTTTAAAATTTTACCGTAACAGTAGATGCCCTTCCATATCACTGTTGCAGTATTCTTTACAAAAGGGATCCCCTGCCTAGAGCAGCCCAAAGCCCCATTAGTACACCAAAGCCTTTAGGTTGTAATGGGCACACCGTATGTCACATGTATGCTCTCCACATAGGGTGTAGGGCATAAAGGTGACATTCAAACATACCAACCTCAGAATTTAAACTTAGTAGGAATGACAGCCTAAGGATATCATCAGGTAACAGGAACATCCAGAAGGAAAAAGGACCAGGAGAGGACGGAGCGAATACTGCAACAGTGCAGAGGACATCTACCGTTATGGTAAGATTTTACACAACTGTACTACAGTGCAATGAAAAAGTATTTGCCCCCTTCTTGATTTCTTATTTTTTTGCATGTTTGTCACAATTAAATGTTTCAGATCATCAAACAAATTTAAATATTAGACAAAGATAACCCAAGTAAACACAAAATGCAGTTTTTAAGTGATGATTTTATTTATTAAGGAAAAAAAAATATCCAAACCTACATAGCCCTGTGTGAAAAAGTTATTGCCCGCCTTGTTAAATCATGAAGTAACTGTGGTTAATCACATTTTTGGGAAAGCGGAGTTCAATTTCACTAGCCACACCCAGGCCTGATTACTGCCAGACCTATTCAGTCAAGAGATCACCTAAACAGAACCTGTCAGACAAAGTGAAGTAGGCCAAAAGATCCCAAAAAGGAAGACATCATGCCGCGATCTAAAGAAATTCCGGCACAGATGAGAAACAAAGTGATTGACATCTATCAGTCTGTAAAAGGTTACAAAGCCATTTCTAAAGCTTTGGGACTCCAGCAAACCGTGGTGAGAGCCATTATCCACAAATGAAGAAAACATGGAACAGTGGTAAACCTTCCCAGGAGTGGCCAGCCTACAAAAATTACCTCAAGGGCGCAGCAACGACTCATCCAAGAGGTCACAAAAAAAACCCAGAACAACATCTAAAGAACTGCAGGCCTCACTTGCCTCAGTTAAGGTCAGTGTTCGCGACCTTAAGGAAAAGACTGGGCAAAAATGGCATGCATGTCAGAGTTCCAAGGTGAAAACCACTGCTGACCAAAAGGAACATAAAGGCTTGTCTCACTTTTGCCAAAAAACATCTTGATGATCTCCAAGATTTTTGGGAAAATATTCTGTGGACTGACAAAACAAAAGTTGGAACTTTTTGGGAGGTGTACATCCCATTACATCTGGCATAAAAGTTACACAGAATTTCAGAAAAAGAACATCATGCCAACAGTCTGGACCTGGTCAACTTGCTGTGATTGATGGAACCATGAATTCTGCTCTCTACTAACAAAGCCTGAAGGAGAATGTCCAGCCATCAGTTTGTGACCTCAAGCTGAAGCACACACGGGTTCTGCAGCATGACAATGATCCAAAACACACCAGCAAGTCCACCTCTGAATGGCTTAAAAAAATAAAATTAAGGTTTTGGAGTGGCCTAGTCAAATTACAGACTTGAATCCAATTGAGATGCTGTGGCATGACCTTAAAAAGGTGGTTCATGCTTGGAAACCCACCAACATGGCTGAATTAAAACAATTCTGCAAAGAAGAGTACGCCAAAATTCCTCAACAGCGATGTGAAAGACTCATTGCCAGTTACCGCAAATGCCTGATTGCAGTTGTTGCTACTAAGGGTGGCACAACCAGTTATTAGGTTTAGGGGGCAATTACATTTTCATATAGGGCCATGTAGGTTTAGATATTTTTTTTCCCTTAATAAATAAAATTATCACTTAAAACTGCATTTTGTGTTTACTTGGTTTGTCTTTGTCAAATATTTACATTTGTTTGATGATCTGAAACATTTAAGTGTGACAAACATGAAAAAAATATCAGGGAGGGGGAAAATACTTTTTGACTGCACTGTACATCATTCCATATCACTGATGCAGTACTCTTTAAAACAGGGAGAATACGACAGCTCAGGAAGAAGACTGACAGCAGGTAGAGGCAGCGGAAACTGTAAGAAGCCATGGAGAATCACTCTGGCCCTAGAAATCATATCCAACTTATAGTACTTGCTATCCAGAGGAGCATCCATAGCCTTGACATCGTCAGGCAAAACCTGAAGTTTGAGCCAGGAACACCTCCCCAAACAGATCCAAAAGTAGCAGCCCGAGATGAAGTATCAGCTGCATCACAGCTGCATTTAATGGAATGGCAAGCAACTTGGGAGGATGTCCCTAGGTAAGCAAGAGCAGAGGCCTTTTGTTCAGAATCAGAAATATCTGAAATGGCTTAATAGGCCTGAGATAGACGGGTCAAGACATACCTGGTCATGTGTGTCTGATAGTTCACAGCTCTAAAGGCTAGGGTAGCAGAAGTATACATCATCTTATCCAGCCTCTCCATGGTTCTGCTGTCCTTATGAGAGGGAATCAACTTAGCTGAAGGCAGCAATTTGGAAGGCTTATCAGAAGCCACTGACACCACAGAAGGGTCAGTAGAAGGACACATAAAAAAAAAAAAAAAAAAAAAAAACTTGCAGTCATCAGGCACTTTATAAAATCGATCAGGTTTCTTGAGAGCAGAGGATTGGGAGTCAGGAGCCTGAGAAGTATAGGAAAAAGCATCCAGTAGCAGCAAGAATCAGAGGAACAGCAGTGTGTCTAGGAGACTCCACCTGCAAAAGCTCAAAGTACCTCTTCTGAACATCAGACACCCGAGCACAGTTCCATTTGAAAAATTCCATCATTCTGGAAATAGCACCACCCAATGAAATCTCCTCAAAAGGACAGTCAGGACTGATAGACTCTTCTTCTTCTTCAGAACCATGAATTAACATCCTCATCAGATGAATCCTTCTCCCCAGGCCTCTTAAGAGGGACAGGTGACAAAGGAGGAACAGGAACCAAAACTCCTTGTGGAGGTTTCAGAGCCATAAGGGCATTACACAGACCTTGAGTGAAGTTTTGTCATTCACTCTGAGGATCTTTAAGAACAGGCAAAATGTGCTCAGCCTTCTGCTTCTTTTTGAGTGGGACATCAGCCTTTAACAATTTAGGAGGTTCTGTTCCCAGATGACACTCTATAATGGTAGTCAGAACATCTCAAGAACACCCCTAGGCCCTTCAGTAATTATCATCCGCAGTTCCCTGTACGTTTGAAGCAGACTTCTGCAAGGCCTCCATGGACATGTGTGGAGTCGATCCATGCTGGCCTCGGAAGCAGTCATGGCAGAGGAATCCGAGAAGGATACCAGATGATCCTTTGGGCTTACACTAGAGAGATTTCCTGTGGTGGTGGTATAGCTGAGGAATCTGACCGAGCTTTCTTGGTCCTTTTCTTCACAGAAGGCTGACCATCATGCTAGGAAGATCCCTCAAAAGGATCCTTAGTCAACAGCTTAAGTTACTGGTTCTCTATGCAAATCACACAGGAAGAAAGCCAGCTACGCAACATCTTAGGAACAAAAGCTTGACAAATCTCACAAGATGTATGGTTGTGGGAAGCGCCTAAACAGAACAAACACTGCTTGTGACACTCTTTATGGGCAATCTGTCTCCCACACTGCCATTTCACTTTTCTGGATGACATGAAACCAACAGCCATAACAAGGCAAAACAAAGATAAGAAAATCAAAAAACCCCAATAAGGTACTTATCTGAAATTGGTTTGGTAACTAGCAGACGAACAAGCATTCAGACCGATGATTGAAGATGGCATTCGGACTGCTGACAAAGAACTTCTGAGGATGGTACATTCAGATGTCACCTTTCTGCCCCACTCTGTGAATGGGGGGGCATACGTGTGACATATGGCATACCCATTACAACCTAAAGACTTTGGTATACTGGCCATAAGTCAGGCTGCCCAACTGCCCTACGCAGGGGTCCCTACTGTAAAGAATACTACAGTAGTGATATGGAAGGACGAATGCATTTAACTGATAAGCACTGCAATAACATTTAATTCTGATTCCTTAGATGGGACTGCATATAGTCAATGCTATGTAGCTGTGTAAGTGAATGGCAACAGATACTTGTGTGCTACAAACTTACACTGCAAGAGTGAGCTGATGCACTGTTGGTGTACATCCAAATAGCAACATATACTTGTGTGCCATTCACTTAAAACTACAAGAGGATGGTTCGGAAACTAGTTTTTCAAGAACAGGAGACATTGGGATAAGAGGTTTAGTCGTCCTTCCTACTGCTATGAAATCTCAGTATATTTAAAGTTGCATTGGCAAGGGGACATGCAGCCCCTGGAAAATCACTATTTTTAGGATTCCCATCAGTTTGATGGGTTCAAAGTGAGCTTGTAAGTTCAACAGAGAGTGTTTTTCTATGTATTACATTATCACTCTAGTGTAAGTAAATCATTTAATATAAATCCATATGTGTGTGTGTGTGTGTGTGTGTGTATATATATATATATATATATATATATATATATATGTGTATGTTATGTAAAACTTTCTGTAACTGTATGGAGCTTTTCTCCCCGGGCCTCTACTGAAAATGGGTCAGTGGGCCCAATGGACTTTCCCGGTTAATAAATAAATAAATAAATAAAAATAATAAAATATATATATATATATATATATATATATACACATACATACACACACACACACACACGCGTACATAAACACACACACAGACATTCACATATACATCACTTAAATGATTCTGGTTAAATGCACAGAAAGTTGACAGCGGTGTTTGCTGCCAAACATGGCTGCATTTATTAATGGTCGAATGCAGAAGTCATTGAAAAAGCAACATCAAACGCTGCCTTTACTAAAGAAAATTGCATACAGCAGTGGGTAAATGAGGATGCCAGAGTGCGAGTGTTCTCCAACAATGGTTAGGGTAAGGGCTAAGTAAATTGACTGTTTAGTGTTGTGTGTGGGACACTGTCTATGTTTGCTACAGTTAGGGCTAAGTAAGGGGATAAATTTAGTGTTGTGTGTGCTTGATGTTGCATGAATCTGTGCCCAAGTGTCTTGTGTAGTGGTACTACTAAGGAAAGAGATTTTTATAAGTTAATGTGTAGGATTATGCTAGGGGGTAGGGGCAAGGTTACGGTTAGCACTCATGAGTGAAGTGACGCAGGGTCATCTTTTAAGGTAGTGGTGTTACACCTTAAAGGTTGTAGGAAATACAAGGTTCCCCATTGTCTGCCTTTCAAGTATTAATGTTTACAGGGTCCCGTTCTCATATTAAGTGATTCAAGTGATTAAAGTGTCAGCATATCAGTATTATTTAAGCAATAACCCAAAGCCTGGGTGTGGGTAAATCCAGCATTACCCACACCTAGAAGTGGGTTACTACTATTATACAATGACATTATTTAAGAAAAAAAAATGCTTACTTTTCTTAAATAATGGCATTGTATAATGCCTCTGTGCTGCCCTTCTGCAGCTGTCTGGTATTCTGCGGCAGTTCTGATGTACTGCGCATGTGTATGCTTACGCAGTACATCAGAGCTGTGGTTGGAAGCAATGGAGAAAGCAAGATCTCCGTTGCTTTTTACAAAGTGTCTCGCTATGTTAAAGGAGTTTAACATAGCGAAGACAGCTTTAAAAAAAAGCAACGGAGAAAGGAAGATCTCCGTTACTTTTTTTAAAGCTGTCTCGCTATGTTAAACTCCTTTAACATAGCAAGACAGTTTCTAAACAACAACGGAGATCTGGCATTCTCTGTTGCTGTAAAAAAAAAAAAAAGACATACTAATGGAAAAAGTCCGGGCGACCGGACCTTTTTCCATTAGTATAAGTCTTTGATTTACAACGTGCACGCTGACCAATCAGCGTGCACATTTTGCAATATTAATGGGGGGTCGTTGTATAATACACTTTACAATATGCTCAGTATAGAGAATATTCTGAACACCAACATATCATTTGTTTGTGCTCCAGTACCTTTTCTTGCTGCATGAATAAAGAACATTTCAGTCATTTGGAATAAAACTATAAACTGCAGCTTGAAGCATGGTAAGTCAATATTGAAAAGTGCAGTTAAACTCTTTGCACTGCTATGAATTAAACCTGCAAACCTTCAATAAATATGAATTACAAAACAGTGATCAAACATTATAATTCAAAATTTCATGAAAAATGATTGAAGCTCCCAAATGACTATGATAAGTGCTTGGACTCAGAATGCAGTAAAGAACTGAACTGCTTAAATGATATAGTGGCATTTACATGCTTATAATGTTGTAACTGAATAATGCTTTGACTCCTAAATTGTTTTAGACCTTATTCCTCCAATCAGTACATGACCAGAAAGTACTCACCCTCTTTTGGTCTACATTTTCAATCCTTACTACAGTCACTTAAGACATTTTTAATGCCCCTTGCAGCCAGTAGTGTTCACCAAAAATCACGTTGCAATGCCTGCCTCACTGGACCAACAGAACTACATGCATCTGCAGACCCACACTAACAGCTAAACTAAACACATTGTTTGGGAGAGTCACCCCCCCACCGCTTGTCCTTAGTGTAAGAACTGCAATTCCAAGTCATCCTCTTCGTGTAGGACTCCACTAACATCTTCTCCATCCACTACCAGGAATAAGTAAGGCAATATTAGTCATTCAATCCATGGGGAGTAGGCATTCATCCACGGGGTTGGGGGTTAGGGCTTGACGTAATGGTTAAGGAAACTTCCAATGAGGCACGTATCCCCAGTGATCTAATTTAGCACCCAGGCCACTATTAAAAGCTGGGCTATCTAAAACATAGTCTGAGCTGACGATTTCCACACCTCAGAGCTGACAACTTTCAATTCCTAAGATTAATAAATATTACATTAAATATCAGCTCTTATTGTGGTATCACAAACCTGTCAAAATGTGAGCATCATGTCACTGTCTACTCATTCACTGATGGTGAAAATTATCTCAATAACACTTTTTTAATGTCAAGTAGTCCAAACAGATTATACTCATAACACATTTGAAATATAAGTTTAGAGGGTTTATGTGCATGTAGTATGCAATATATTGTAACCAGCTTAGTGTTTATTTTTATGTATTCAGATATTAATTTAGGCATAGGTAAGTGGAGACTCCTCACTTGCACATAATATTATAGGTGTTGAAATCTGAATTGTATGGCAAAATTCACCAAGTGGTTCCAGTAAATACATACACACCATATTTTGCTGGAATTGTGCTGTTAAACGCATAGTGTTCCTGTTCCTGGAGTGACACATTGAAAAGGAAATTATTCTACTGTAGCTATAAAAAGAAAATCTACTTCCAAAAATGATAAAGGGCCTTACATCATCGGCCAACTCCGTTTGTCATCATCTCATTCGTTTAGCATGAAAACCAATTTTTTTCTGACAATAAAAGCCAAGCCTATATTACAGGATATTAAAGGGAATCATCCTTAAAAATAAACTATATATGGATATCCTGGAGGGTGGGGAACTGATACAGTAAAGGATGAATGACTGATTGGAAAGAGGTCCAATATATACTTATTGATAAACAAGGAGAATAGTAGAAAGGGTACAATTAATCCTTGAGGTACACCTTTCCTTAGAGGACAGAAAGTGGAGCTTGGTATTCCTAGATGGCCTATATGCAGGGGGATTTTGCTCCTGATGGCACTACTGTAATTTTTTCTGTTTTAGCAGTTTCAAGAAATTTTTGGATAGAAGAAGCTTGACCAATGATTTTTCAAAAAAATACTGACTTTCAGAATCAAACAGCAAATCAATCTGTTCTAGAACCAAATATATTTTGTTAAACTTAAGTTTCTAGTAATTTGCAATGACAAAAGAAGATGAATATGTTTTAAAAGGAGAAGCTAAAAAGCACAAGGCATAAAGGTCACAGTTTCCCAAGGGTTAAGTACTCTAAAGTCCTGCAACAGTCAGGATCATCACACATTAACCAGATCTAAAATAGTTCATGCATTTTGTTGGTTCAGACACATACACTGCTTAAATTTTTTCATCATTAAAATTTTGAATTATTTAAATACTTAATACTAAGCACTGAAACAGAGCAAGTTAATGTGGCAGAAACACACAGAAATATAATGGAAAAGGATTACAAATAACTGTAGCAAACATAAAAACTAATAACAGTCTTCTACATGGACATAAAAAAGCCTTAAAATAATGGGTCTATATTATATAAGCGAACACTATATAATCGACCAACAATCCCCAAAAACCCAAAATGTTGAACACACAGATCAGCGATTTTTTTCCCCCAAGGAAAAAAAATCACTGATCTGTAAAAATAAATAAATAAATAACGTGGGGGGGGAGTTGTACCCCCCAGCTCCATTCTTAAGTATACCAACTCTGAGATCGCACCACAATGGAGGAAATGGCAAAGTCCCAAAAACGGCCCAGTGATTTTTTTCCCTAGGAAAAAAAAAACGCTGTTCCGTGCTTTCGGTATTTTGCCATTTCGCATTTTCGACTAAACAGCATTCGCAATTCATTGCATTTGCTAAAATAATAGGGACCCAAGAAAACCTCCCAAATGAGGGCTTTGAGTTACATGGCCAAATTAGGGAAGGAAAAAGAATCCCAGAGTCAGGACAAGGTACACAAAAGAAAACTGCCAGCTGTTTCCAAGCCAGAACCTTGTAACAGCAGCATCCTTTTACATGACAGGCCTAGAAGAGAACTATCAACTCTTCAAAATAAGTAGAACACAGATCATGTAAACCACAAGATGTAAGAGTCTTAAAAACAGACTTGGCAGTGACCAGTACAAATCTCTCAGCAAATAACAGTTTACCAAACAGACTGCCCAAACTACTGCCCCAGGCTAAAACCAACTATCTAAATTATCCTATCTTTATCTAATTCACTCTTCTTCTTCTTCTTTTGGCTTTGCTGGTTAGGGGTCGCCACAGCGGATCACCTGTCTGCTCATGATTGGCAGTGGAGTTTTACAGTGTTGAGTTGCCAGCCCGGCACCCAACCTTCCACAGAAGGCACACACACACGCACTCACACTTAGGGCCAATTTAGAGTGTCCAATCCACCTACTGCATGTCTTTGGGACGTGGGAGGAAACCGCATCACCCGCAGGAAACCCACGCGACCACAGGGAGAACATGTAGACTCCACACAGAAGGCACCCCAGCCAAGGATCGAACCGGAGAACCGCTTGCTGTGAGGTGACAATGCTAACCACTGCACCACCATGGCCGCCCCATCTAACTCACTCTAAACAACCTAAATACTTTCTAAAAGTAAATCCCATTACCCTCTTCTACTTTCTCTCCACACTTTTCTGTCTCTACAAACCGCTTAGCTCAAGGGTGTATTTATTGGCCAAACTTATAAAGGCTGTATATAAAGTATTCAGCTCAAACAGGTCTGTTTGTAAGATTTATTGTACCCACCACTAGTACGTCTAACTACTAGTCTGACTATTTTTCCTGTATTGTATAAAATCTACATAAATTGTAATCTGTTTTCTTTTTAAGAAATGCAATGTAACCTTACTGTTACTCTCGTTAGAAAAACATTGCACAATGTTAAGTTGTTAAGTTTCTCATGCATTGTATGTCTTGGAGCTTTTCTCCCAGGGCTTACACTGAAAATGGACTTGTTATCCAGTTGAACTTTCCTGGTAAACAAATGTAAAATAAATAAATAATATGACAAGGCTGTGATTCCCCTCCTCATTAAGTAACAGCCAAGCCACAGATTTCAGCAACCACTGCAGGTACATCAGTTAACTATGTACGAGAATGGAGTAAATGGGACTGGAGAAGTCTAAGTGACACTATACAGCCCATGAATCACTGTCATACATTTTAGAACAGGCAATATTCTAAGAACGGAAATATGATGACTTCATAATAGCTGATACATGGTCCTTCAGTGTCAGCCTGTCATCAATAATCATTCCCAGGTCATGCACAGACACAAATTCCAGTGTTAAGTCTGAGAATGTTCACGATCTCCTGCAGAAATGTTCCTAGCTAACCTGGTGGACAACTCACTAGGAAAATGTACAGTTCACTTCTGTTCCAAAAACATAATAAACAGTACCTGCAGTTCCAAAACTCACCTGGGTCATTTCAAGGTTGGATGTAAAAAGACATGGCTCTACCATTACCAATACTGCCCTGCCAAGGGCTATGAATAACACGGAGCCTAGAAGAACAGTTGCTAGATAGTAATAATCTTAACAGACCAAAAAATGATACCGCATTAAAATCAAGTTCACAAAATGTGTTAAAAGAGAGGAAGATATAATGAACAAGAAAAAAACGAGTCACTTGCATTGAAAACAGCACAACCAATGACAATTCATTATATAACATTGCAAAGCAAATATCAATTAAAGAACAGTAGCACAGATAACACAAACGTCACAGATAAAGGCAATACAAATCTTTAAAGAAAGTTCAGTCCCCAAAATAGTTAATTTGTGGAAAACTATAAAAGTCACAGTACAAATTGCTACAGTTCCAACATTTAAAGGCTTAAAAAGTCAGGATTTCCCAGGATATGTACCACAAAAACAAACAATAATAAAAATATATGTTTTGGACAGGATGAAAATTAAATCAGACTGTGATAATACAAGTTCTCTGTACTCAAGGTGATGTGGCCTGCTGGCAGTTATAAAATGACAATAAAGCAGTCCATCATTCCTGTTTGACAGCCTACACAGAAAAATACTGCAGTTTCATCAGATTCCCAACAATACTGTCCGTGCTTACACATGTTTAAATGCGGTCTCATATGTAAAAAATACCTGGATATACATCCCAGACACACAACAAACTTCAGTCAGTCACAGCCTCCACAATAATTACAGATCTTTAAAGTCCTCACAGTATGAAAAACAATTGCAAAAAAGACCCAGCCAAGCTAGAGTCTTCTCCATGAAATACTTTAAACTTCAAGCAGTAAAGACCCATGAATTACATGGAAATAACCCCTTAAGGGCATACCGGTGTTTCAGTTGCATGGCTTCTGAATGCCCATGATTTTTCACTTCTTACTTTTAAGTCTTTATGGGTAAAAGAGGGAAACGTACTCACAAGTGAGGAGAGTGTGTTGAGCAGATGGAAAGAGTACTTTGAGGGGTTGATGAATGAAGAGAATGAGAGGGGAGAGAAGGTTGGATGATGTGCGGATAGTGAATCATGACGTGCAGTGGATTAGCAAGGAGGAAGTAAGGATAGCAATGAAGAACGGAAAAGGCTGTTGGTCCAGATGACATACCTGTGGAAGCATGGAGGTGTTTAGGTGAAATGGCAGTGGAGGTTTTAACTAGATTGTTTAATGAAATCTTGGAAAGTGAGAGGATGCCTGAGGAATGGAGAAAAAGTGTTTTGGTACCGATTTTTAAGAATAAGGGTGATGTGCAGAGCTGTAGTAACTACAGAGGGATTAAACTGATAAGTCACAGCATGAAGGTATGGGAAAGAGTAGTGGAAGCTAGATTAAGAAGGGAAGTGATGATTACTGATCAGCAGTATGGTTTCATGCCAGGAAAGAGCACTACAGATGCAACGTTTGCTCTGAGAGTGTTGATGGAGAAGTACAGAGAAGGTCAGAAGGAGTTGCATTGTGTCTTTGTGGATTTAGAGAAAGCATATGACGTGCTGCCTAGAGAGGAGTTGTGGTATTGTATGAGGAAGTCGGGAGTGTCAGAGAAGTATGTAAGAGTGGTACAGGATATGTACGAGGGTAGTGTGACAGCTGTGAGGTCTGTGGTGGGAGTGACGGATGCATTTAAGGTGGAGGTGGGATTACATCAAGGATCATCTCTGAGCCCTTTCTTATTTGCAATGGTGATGGACAGCTTGACAGACGAGCTCAGACAGGAGTCCCCGTGGACTATGATGTTTGCAGATGACATTGTGATCTGTAGTGAGAGTAGGGAACAGGTGGAGGAGACCCTGGAGACATGGAGATATGCTCTAGAGAGAGGAGGAATGAAGGTCAGCAGGCCTAAGACAGAATATGTGTGTATGAATGAGGGGGAGGATAGAGAAATGGTGAGGATGCAGGGAGTAGAGGTGACGAAGGTGGATGAGTTTAAGTACTTGGGATCAACAGTTCAGAGTAATGGTGAGTGTGGAAGAGAGGTGAAGAAGAGAGTACAGGCAGGATAGAGTGGGTGGAGAAGAGTGTCAGGAGTGATTTGTGACAGACAAGTACCAGTAAGAGTGAAAGGGAAGGTCTACAAGAGGGTAGTGAGACCAGCTATGTTATAATGGGTTGGAGACAGTGGCATTGACAAAAAGGCAGGAGTCAGAGCTTGACGTGGCAGAGTTGAAAATATTAAGATTTGCACTGAGTGTGACGAGGATGGACAGGATTAGGAATAAGTATATTAGAGGGTCAGCCCAGGTTGGAAGGTTTGGAGACAAAGCCAGAGAGGCAAGATTACGTTCGTTTGGACATGTGCTGAGGAGGGATGCAGAGTATATTGGGAAAAAGATGCGAAGGATGAAGCTGCAAGTTAACAGGAAAAGAGAGAGGCCTAAGATAAGGTTTATGGATGTGGTGAGAGCAGAAATGCAGGTGGTTGGTGTGACAGAGCAAGATGCAGAGGACATGAAGAAATGGAAACAGTTGATCTGCTGTGGCGACCCCTAACGGGAGCAGCCGAAAGAAGAAGAAGACCTTTAAGTCTTTATGGGTACATTCAGGCCAATAAAGCCAAAGCCAACTAGTGGCAGACGTGCATGTTTTAGCTTTTTTTTATGACCTTGTCAGTACAGCATAAGTGCATTGTTTGGCTATTCTTTAGAAACACATTGTTTAAAATCAAGCCTGATGTCCTAAACATAAGGGAGTCAGCAAAATATCTCAAACAACACCCAAACCAATATTACTGATGATATTTTGCAAGCTCCCTTACGTTTACTGACATCAGCCTTCACAGAAGGTACAAATGAGTACCTTCCTCACTATTTGTTGATTTACCGTTTCACTGTGGTGCTGTCAGGTACAATGTTCCCTCTTGCTAGAAAGGTGTGAAAGCACCGATGGCCAGAACCACCGCCATCAGCTCCTTCATGTTATTGTGTCTCTCATCCTGAAGCTCCTTTCTCAAGTTTTCAGATGCCTGAGGTCTCCCATGTGGGCTCATCAGGCTGAGCCCAAGGAGTCTATGAAAAGAGTCTGATATCTTGGAAGTAAGTTGAGTCTTAGCTTTCCCTCTGTGTCAAGGCTCTGTGGGCCACCAGGCTTTCCCCTGTGGTCTTTTGACATTTTTTTCTTGTAGACGTCCCTCTAACCTTTTGGATGCTTGCCTCTGCCTTACTTACAGCAGAAGGGACAGGTCTTATTGGGATAATTCTTTCTATGGCTTGGTGCCAATGAATGAGAAAGATCCTTGACTGAAGGAATCTGTCTCCTCCTTTTCCTCCAGTCTTTTAAACACGTTCTTTGTAGGGGGTCCAAACACAGGCCCCTTGTTCAGAGGTGCATTAAGGAGTTCTGCTTTTACATGCAATGGAAGGGGATGTGTCCTCAGGCATGCCTCCTTATCATAGAGCCATGTCAGATGCCCCATATGCTGCATTAACTACATCACAGATGCACTTTATGGAGTACAAGGCAGCCTGGGAAATGAGGATGTATAGGTCAAGCATCTTCCTATTAAGGTCCTTCTCCTCTGTCCCTCTGTCTTCTGACTCAGCTGGTTAAGAAGATATTCTTGAAACTTTAACTTGTCAGACTGTCAGTTAAGGGCCTTAACTGACAAAAAGCTAAGATGTAACGCTTCTTGTCATTAGGAACAAGGCTCCTTGTTGAAGCCACAGTAGATCCCTTGCTGGACTCCAGGGACACCACTGAATCAGCCAACAGATTCTTCAACAACCTTCTGTCTCCCTCACAACAAGGGAAGTGGAGTCTGACTCCAAACAGGCACTATTAAAGTATCACCCAGGGCTTTCAGGAGTAGTGGACTGGCAAGAGGTTTGGATTCAAGGAGGCCCAAAAAACACCTATACCTAATCTGGATGTGAGAGAATTCTTTGCATCCCATTTTATTCCTTCACATTTAAAGGTCTCCCTCATTCTATGAAATGTATCCCCAAATAAGACATCCTTTGGGGAGGATAGGTTTTTCTCAGTGTCTGAGATAAGACAGAAGACATCTGGTCGACAAAGGCCATTTTGTCCGCCTCTGAATCTGAGGTGCTTCAGTCTCTCTTTTTGGCAGAGGGTGATTCTGAACCTGAAGGTTCATGAGAGCTTGGCTGTCTGGACTTCAAACATCCACTCCTATGTAAACATAAATGAATTCCAGAGTGGGAGGCAGGAAAGGGGTGGAAAGCCTGCTCAGCTCAGGCTAAGGTAAGTCAACTAATATCAGTTTGGGCATCAGCATCTTAGGCCTAAGCTATGAAGTGTATTCCACCTTAGGGATCTCAGTTTGCAGGCAGATGACAATCCAGTCTCCTTTGACTTTCATGAGAGCATACAGTGTGGGGATGCTACCCACAACTTCGCTGATAACCAAATGTGTCAGAACTTAAGGTCCATGAAGAGGTCTGAGGACCATTCAAAGAGGTTTCTGCTCTTGAAGATGTGCTCTGGGCTAAATGACGGGTTATCTCGCACACTTTAGCACTAACTGATGCCAGGCAGAGAAGCAGTGAAAGCACTTCACCAATACTGGCATCTTCGAAGCTGGTGGTGGGTATCCAACTCCGAAATCAAGCCATCTACTTCCAAACTTCTTCTCCCTTGGGCAGTTCTCAAAGTGCTTCTTTCACATGTTAGAGGTCAGAGGAAGAATCAGCTGGTGACATGGTGGACTAGGGCCAAATGAGCACCTTCTTCAAAGACAGGTACTCTTGAAGACATTCTGCTTTAAGGTGTTTTGACTAAATGATGTACACTGGGAACTACTAAGCATATCATGCTCCAGACCAACACAAAAATAAATAAAAATAAAACACAACTTGGAGAAATCTTTATGGGATTTTGATTTGTAAACATAATACAGTCACTATCTGTCTTAAAAACAGACCGACTCATGCAATCTATCAATAAGTGAAAGAGTATTGTAAGAAACAAAGATCATCAAAATTTTTTCTCAGTGGAGTACGTACCTGGAACTCTGGAAGAAGACTTAACTAACAGACTGAGAAGATAACTGAGATGCTTCATCAAATTGTGGCAAGAAATATCTGAAGGCACCAACTGGCATCCCTTTACACCACTGATGTTCTGACATCCATGTGGGAGGGCATCCACCAGGCCAAGAGGAGGAAGGGTAAAGAGCTCTGTTAATGAACATCTCTGATTACTGATTTTTAAGTTATTACTTGTTTTTTTACTTATTTTTTATTAAATTTTAAGCTGAATGCTGTTCTAATATACATATGACATAGTAGGTGATGGAATATTCAAAGCTGCATCAGACAAAGAAGTATACATGACTAATGCTCAGCAATACAAATGTATGTTTAACTATTGTGCAGAAATGTGGCACAACTTCATACATTAAAAGTGTTCTGTTATGAATGTTATAAACTCTGCTGGAACTCCTTATTTTACAACATTCACATGACGTAGTTGACACAATTTATAAATGTCATTATATGCACATGCCATGAGGTATGACTGTGTGATAAGTGTTATAATGTACACTTGACACCAAATATAATTGTGTAAATGATAAATACAGTAACATGCACCATTAGACATAAAGGTTCATAGGTGTGTACTAGTCAAATGGCCCTGGGGTCTTTAAAAGCCTAGCCCATAGAAATACCTTGGCATTGTGCCGCCCGTCATTATTTCCCAGTACCTCTATCAAGCACAGCCACTGGAGTGATCCCTGGGGTGAACTTTCTATAACCCATCCACTCATCTAGATTTCGCTTGAAGAGGGCTAGTGAGGTGCTCTGCTTGACATGTATGGGAAGTCTATTCCAGGGCATGGGTAGTCTCTGGGCTATGAACCTGTCCCTCCAGCATGTTCTGTTGATTGTGGTAATGAGGTTGAGGTCTCTGGAGCGTGTGGTGCGGAGGGACTGGGATTTCTTTACATGTAGCATTTCTAACATAGCTCGGTCAGACATGGCTTTGTAAGTCAAGCAGAGATCACCTATTAGTAGATGATATGAGACAGAGAACAGCTAGAGTTTTTTGAGTTTGTCTGTGTAGGACATATGTTTAAGGCCTAGGATCCTCTTCATGAGGTACTCTTCTGGCCTCTCCAACTGTTGCTAGTGTCTAGTGAAGTACATGTCAAATGGGGCATTATACATGGTATAGTTGTGTATCTTACAAGTGTTCTAACATGAATGTGACATGGGGAATGGTGGTAACTGATGTTTTAATGCATACTCAATAGGAGGTATGACTGTGTACATATTATTTTGACAAGCACCTTGTATGTGGTGTACAACTATATATCAGATTACAGTTCTAATATGCACCTCACATGCAGCAAGCCTACTAACCTTAGCATTTGTCAAGTACCTAACAAGGCAGCACAGCTCTGGAACATTATCTTTAAAACATGAACATAATATGGAATATATGTAAATGACAAATGTTACCATATGCAATGATATGACTGTGTACCTGATGACTGCTTCAATGTATGTGCATTTGACAAAGGTTATGAATGCATAAATAAATGTAATAACATGCAGTATGATGCATGGGGGATGGCTGCGTATCTTAGTAGTATTCTAACATGAATGTGACAGCAGGATTGGCAATGGCTGACACTTTAATGCATGCTCAATACGGGGTATGGGTTTGTACATATTACTATTCTGACAAGCACCTGATGTCATGTACAACTGTGTATCTGATTTGTGCTTTAACATGTGCCTCACATGTGGTATGGCCCTGGACCTTGGTTTTTCGGTCAGGTAGGTACGCTGATTCTAAGATCCTTTTCAGCCATGACCCAGGCCATCAGTCAACAAAACTACAAACAGCTTTACAGTACACAATTAGTATTTTACAGTGATTAGTACTGTAATATGTGCCTAATGTGACATAACTGACGTGGATTACAACTTGTGATCACCAGCTCTCAAGGCTTCTAATTGTGTACCAGATTAGTGAAATAACATACATATAATATGAAGTACAAATGTGAAACTGGCTATTATAATATGCATATGATGCATTTGTGAGAGTTTTCTTTGGGTGCTCTAAAGTGGCCAAAGGAGTGAGTAGGCTCACGCACATATGTGTGGTATGGAAGAACAACTGCAGAAGGGCTAGCCACACAGCATTACTCTACAACTCTAGATGATGGTCACTGTTGATGTAAAACCCTGACCCCATGTGCAAAAATGGGAAAAAGGAGGCTATGGATGGAGGGATGGATGGGGTTAAGACTGTGTACCTGACCATCCTAAAATGCATGCATCTCTGCCTATGTCTATGTAACTGATTAGTGTTCTAAAATGCATCACAAAAAAGGCATGTCTCTGAGAAGTGACAAGTGTTTTCATGCACCTGATATGACAGGGTTAATGACAAATATTATGACATTCATCTAATGTAAAGTCTAACATGTACCTGACCTGACTTTGGTGTTTCAACCCTTAACCTAAAGCTCTCTAGTGTTCCTTCAATTTACTCCACCCTACTTTTTAATCTCTCTTCCTCCTTTTTTTTTCCTCTCATGTACCCTGTAAAGCTCTTACCCCCCCACCCTTCATCTATCTCTAAATGACTTGCACACACTAATTTTTATTAACCAATAAAACACAGTAGTCATTTATATATATATATATATATATATATATATATATATATATATATATATATATATATATACACACACACACAGACATATATATATATATATATATATATATATATATATATACACACACACATCCATCCATCAAAGATTTAGGTATGTTGATAAATCCTGACATTAATGTTGCTGCATTTCCTTTATTTATCTTTAATTGCTGTTTCTCCTTATTTGTCCCAGATAAGCCTGAAAATGGTCCATGTAGATCAAAGCTCAACACTGGTCAATGAACCTACATATATACACGTACATAAATATGCATCAAACATGCAGTATGATCGTCTACAAGATTTGATTCCTAACACAGAGTATTACTGTAGCAAAACAGGTTTAAGACTGTATGTTGCCAGACCAAAACCCTGCAGCTGTCCTGGGTTTGATTCACACATCCTCCATTTGCCTCCTGTAAAAGTCTAAGCAAGTCACTTACTCAGACATTGCTCCTATGTTCCCCTTGAAAAGGGACTGCATGTTTCTTAACAATTTATTCATTTATGTATTATACTTGACTGATGTAATTACGTTTTCCTAAAAGCGAGCATGACAGCAAACCTGGTAAGAGTTCTAATATGTACGTGGCAGTGGATACAACTTAGTCAGTGATTACTGTTCCAATATGTGTTTGGCATGAGATATGATTATGTAATTTGTGTTCTAGCATATGCATAACATGAGGTATGACAGTAACTAAGTACCAGATTTGTATTCTAACAAGTATGTCGCATTGGGTGACGCAGTGGTACAGTGGTTAGTGTAATTGCCTCATAGCAAGAAGTTCTCTGGTTCGATTCTTGGCTGGGGTACCTTCTGTGTGGCGTCTTCATGTCCTCCCTGTGTTAGCGTGCATTTCCTCCAGGTACTCGAGTTTCCTCCCACATTCCAAAGACATGCTTCTGGAGCGTTCCTCCCCAGACATTCACTGAGAATTGGTCTCTGTCCCAGTTGGACTTTCCCAGTAAACAAATGTTAAACAAATAAATAATAGGGGATGAATGCGTACCTGGTTTTCTATTCTAGTAATTCACATGAAGTGACATTTTCACAAAGTATGAGAGAACATTTCACAGAGTGATCCTGAATCTGACCACAGATTTATAACTCAATACTCCTGTAGCCTATACATGAAGTGGGAGAGTAACAGCACTGCTGACACCTGCTTGAGACATGATATATGAATGTACATGTAATTTGTGCTCTAAACTGCAAACACCCCACAGCATAGATGTGTATTTGGTCAGCATTTTGAACTGTAGCTAATGAAATCATGAACAGCAACTTAGTACATGGAACTAATGTCTACCTATGTTAGTGCTCTGACATGTGGATCATCTGAGATAAGACTGCACTTGACAGGCATTCTAACACACAACTGTCAAAGGATGCAACTGTGTACTTAAAAAAGGGCAGCACATAATCAACATGGGGCACAGCTGTGTTAATAACTGGTGTCCAAGTAAGCAGCTGATGCAGGAAATCACAGTATGTGATAGCTGTTCCATATGCTACTACCTGAAATTACAGTTGTGTTTGCTAACTTGTTCCAATAAGTGCTTGAATGCCTCAAATAAGATCTGAATATATACATCTGGTAAGTGTTCAAATATGAAGCTTGTACAAGTTATGCCTGACACAATGTAGGACTGCATTTGCTTCACATTCTAACATGCAGCTAATGCAAGGCACACGTTTGCTTATAATCATATCTCAACATGTCTTACAGTTAAGCATGAATAAGTACCAGGTACTAGCTTACAGTATAACTCTGCAGCTGACTAAAATACCATGTAAATGACATAGGACACGCCCTTGTTCTTGACTAAAGCCTAAGGATGTAGTTTAAGCCATCAAAGACTGAAGCCCTTTCACCAAGACTAATAGATCAAACATCTCACTAAAGGTTTTTATATGAAAGTAAAACTTCTCAAATCCCACATCCAGAAGGATATACTGCCTGCACTCCAGCTAGTATAACCAACTCCAACTAATATAACTAATTCTAAGGTCACCAAACTTTTGGATACATTATAAATCTTTAGGAGGTCACCAGTACAACCAGTCAGTATTAATCAAACAGTCTTTGTTGAATCTCTCCTCAACAAACTGAATGACATCCATGTCCTAACACACATACAGTTTTACATGACAGCTCACAGCTGTCAACCACTTAGTGCAAAAAATCTACACAAGGGCCCACAATCAGGGACATTTTTTTAATTACTGCTCTTATAAACTTAGAAAGTTGCTATTATAACAAGTTTTGCATTAAATATTATCTGAAGGATATTAAGTCTGAAACTCAAATGCCTGCCATTTTGTACTAATTTCAGTCCTCCATGATTTGCAAGAAAACCACATATTGTGTGGAAAAGACAAGGCAAAAATCTGGATATTTTAGAAGTATGGGATAGCTAGTCTAACTGTGCCACCATGGGCCATGAGTTTACATACAACCGTTCTATGAGTACAAAATAAGTAAAATGATTGTAATGTTAATTATAAGTGTAATATGCTCCTTACACAAGCAGTATTTTTTTCACTTGATTAGGATGTTAATAAGTGCGTCATTAAATGCAGCTGCTCTTGATGTCATTTTGAACAAGTACTGGATTCTGTGCAAGTAAACTTCAGAAACTGAGGAAATGTCAGGGCCCATCACTATTGAAAAACCTGCAGACAGCATCAGGTTCTGCCTTGTCCACT
>NC_056748.1:135039915-135177415 GCF_019279795.1 Protopterus annectens | reverse complement strand
TTTTGTAATACTTTAGGGTGTTTTTCCCTGGGGCTTTGCTAAAAATGGGCTCCTACCCAATTGGACCTTCACAGTAATCAAATATCAATAAAAAATAAACAAACAAACAAATAAATAAGTCCCAATGGCCTCTCTACCAGGAAGCCTCAAGGTGTTATTTATGCTGACCAAGGAAAATTTGACCAAGGCATCAGGAAACTTCCCCTAAAGTTTTTGATAAGTGCTATGGAATCTTTTACATCCACCTGAGCTACCTGCAGCTCAGGCAGATGGAGCCTCAGTTTAACATCTAATCCAAAGGACATTTAAACAATGTTTTCTTTACATGTGGCAGTTTAGGGGAAACACTTAAAGAAATAAAAACAGTGCAGAAAGAAAAAAAAAATAACAGTTGGAGCTGTCCTTGAAATTCCACATTATGTAATGCATAGAAATATTTCAAATGCATGTATAGTATACACACTCCAAGTACACCATCCTATTCTCAAGCTAATTTGCATATGTAATGGATGGAAACAGTATAGTTCATTCCCATCTAAAGTTTACAGAAAATGCACCAACTGTCTGATAAATAAGCAGAAAAATATATTAATTTTTAAGTGATGGAGATGTACTATGAAAACTCAAGCAGTGCCCAAACCAACTAAGTCAATACTCATTTCCATGTGTCCCTCAACACAACAAAGAAAAAAAAAAGGAAATTAAGGTGTTGCTTGGCTGCTACCTGTTTAGACAGCCCACTGCTTAGAGCTCCATTCTCATGCAGACTGGTGAAGCAAAACACATAATTTACTACTGAGTTAACTCTGTTAGAGATGTCCTTTCACTCTGGATGTTACACAAAAAACTGCTACGTGAAGTAAAAGCCCTGGTGTATTCAGTTATACATTGCTTAAACATAAAACCACAATACAATAATATGTGCAAGTTTCTCTAAGATGCTACAAAGAGGCTAGTTGAACTGTTCCGATCAACCACTCTCAGGGGCATACCTCTAAAATGCTAAGATTTAAGCAGAGCGCTTTTACTTCTGCCCTCATATTTAGCTTTTCTCTTGCTTGACTTGCTGACTTTCTTCATAACTTTAGCCCTGTTTAAGAGTACATATATTACCAAAGACCTGAATAAGATTACTTATCACTAACGACAGAGGTCTAATATGTGAACACCTACTCTGAAAAAAATAAGAATGAACTCTTCTACCAAACCCTTTGGTATGACTTTTTTTTTTTAAGCCCTGTACTATGAATTAATGCTCAGATGTCAGCTGGTATACTTAAGGGACAGGAAAGCTTCTGAATACCATACTGCAGCATTCATTATACTGCTGAATTTTGAAGTTTGGCTTTACATTATGTGCGCTGTTACAAAAATTTTACAAAAAGTTGAAGGGATACACAACAATTTCACTTTGGGAACTGTGACTTTTGTAGGATAGGCCTTGGATCTACTGATTAAACAATGGGACTGCAGAGGGACTGGTGCCAGACTTTCATTCATTTCAGAGCTGCAAGACATCTTTTTTTCAGTCTCCCACCAATCGACAACCCACTGAGCTCAAGGCAAGCACTATATTTAAAGAGGACTACATTACCCGATATATTTTCTTGGATACCAGTTCTACTTCTTAATCTATGCATAAGACAGGACATGAGCACTGAATTCAGCAAGTACAAACAATGCAGATGGGAGGCAATGTGACAATAAATACCTTTTGCATTTACTGTGGTACACTGAATGCAAACAGGGAAGACAGTCTGAGACAGGCTTATGAGATGAGAAACAGGCAAACATACTTAGTGTGTTCATGAACTTTTAATATTGCTGTGAAAAGCAGTGTGTGTGTGTAGTGCTGACTTCCCTGATGGTTTAATGTACTGCAATCTACTCTATATAAATGTATTTCAAACTGCCAACCTAAAACAGCAGAACCAATACTATAAAACTTGAAGGAATGAAACCTTGCCATGAGGTACTGTAAGTAGGATAACTGAAAAAAAGAACCAGAGAGAGGGAAACAGATACAAAAATAAATAAACACTGGAATAAAATAGATTTGGATAAGGTATGGGGATATGGGATCAGGCTAAATCCCTGAAAGCTATAGGATGCACCAAGATGCAAGGTTTGAAGGGGGGTGTAGATCCCTCAGGAGAAACAAAGGTGGCTACAGGATGTGATGTACCTGAAAGGTGTGCTAGTGCAGGGTTAGAAGGGAAAAACTAACAAAAGAAAAGTTAAGTATAAACCAGTAAAAAGATAGTAAATGAAGTGAGGGATCCTTAGTCAAGTATTGCAGCAGAAACACAGTGAGTTAGGACAGGTAAAATAATACATGGTAAAAGACAGAGGGAATTATGAAGGAAGAAAAGGAAATGCAGGCGCAAATGATATGTGGCAGCCACAAAGGGAGACAAATAATTTAAACAGAATGAAGAAATCGGCACACAAGTATGAAACAGACCTATCAAGTTCTGCTGCGGCAAAGGTTTTACTCTTCACTAGGTTACTGATAACTGGGGGCAGATTACAAGTCTAAAACAGCAATTTGCACTTGATACCCCATTGTCATTTTTTGGGGGGTTATAGGGGAAGTCAGTGAGTATATACCACAAAAGCATCTCATGGTGGAGGCCTACAGCTACTTCCAGATGACTAAATATTGGGACAGGATAAGCAATGATGGCTAACAGCATGTCTGTGTTCATAGAGTGTGTGTGTGTGTGTGTATGTGTGTGTGTGCGTGCGTGCATGTAGATGTGTGCAAGCACATGCTTTTTCAAATACAGAGGCAGAGAAGAGCATTAACTATCTCAGAAATAACAGCAGAATTTCTAAATTTAAGTAATCATATGTGTTGTTTTAATCAGTTTAACAGTGTTTCCAGTGAAAACTTTGTAAGACAGTTATGTTTACAAGTAGCACCCTTTCCTGTTTTAAACATATTTGAGCAGCTACTTCCTGTTTGCCTTTAAAACCTTTTTCAAACAAGGAGTGATCATACACCGAAGGGTACCTTCTGACATCACAGACTGCAACAAAGTATAAAACAGCAGTACTTCTAGAATCCCTTAATAATGTCTACATTTAATTTAGCGGAGATGTGCTAAAAGTAATATGTTTACTTTCCCTCAGATTGGAAATATTAAATGCAATTTGCTCTTTTCTTAAAGCATTATAATCTTATTTAGGACATTTTAAAGTTATTCCCTGTTAATCTTTCAAAACTTCACAAACAAGCAATGTATCAATATACAAGGATGGTATCACAAATCACAGAATGCATAATTATTACAAAAAGCCTTCTGTATTAGCAGAAAATTCCAAAGTACTAGTTTAACCAGTACTTACCCCCTTCTCCTCCCAAAAAACAAAAGTGCCCTCTTTAGCACAAAGTAAGCAATCAAATTTGTAGATTTGAGCCTAACAGTATAACAGAAAATGCCTGCAGCTGCATAATCTTAAGATTTATTTGCAGAATTACAAATTGTAATAATATGACTAATAATGTACCTTTGAGTCGTGATTTTTGGTCTTTTTTTAGGTGGGGGCTTTAGTTTTTCGCACTAAATGTACTTTGGTTGATTTTTTCAATCCCATTTTTTTCTCTTTTTCATACTTTGCTTTTATTCTGAATTGCAAGTTTTACCAACTTTAAGCTACACTCCTTAGACTTTCCCATACAAGACACCGCCTTTTGGCTCTTTGTTTATTCATCTCCTAGTCTCCATTGTGTGGAAGACTTGGGGATGGTAAACACTTATAAGACTGGAGTAAGGAGGAGCTCTTTCTTTGTGTGTCCTAAACTAGGGAAGCTGTGCTCAAGTGAAAGGCCATGGGGACAGGAGCCCTCTCTTCCTCTTATCAGGACCTCAGATGTCAGTTTATCATTTCCAACTAACGGGAGATATCATTTTTTTCATAGTGAAAAAACTGCATGATAACTATTAAGAGTCAAATCAGAGAAGGTTAGAAAGGGCTGCGAAGACAGACTGGAAAAGCAATTCACAAAAACAATGGCAGATATATGTATGACTCCCAAATATGCAACAAAATCTAAAAGATTTAGGATCTTTGCTTGGAAGTGTTTACATGGGTATTTTTATACCCCAAGTAGACTCCAAAAAAATTCTTCCTCAGGTAGATAGCAAATGTTGGAGCTGTGATGGTGAAGCTACTAAGTTTGTTGGAAAGCTTCAGCTTCAGGTGCTTTCCACTTTCACCTACTTTTATAGATATGCAGTGGAATTAATCTTCCAGCTCTGTCCTGAGACAAGGGACTTGGCAGTAAAACCAGTCTTTTGATCAGACATCACCTATTCTATGTCAGCCTTGCCGTTCCCCATCTCATTCATCCACTGTGGATCTGGTTAAATGCAGATAAATCCTAGGCCTGTAAATTCAGATGTTTTATGCCCAATTTTTGATCAGCTCCCTTAGGGTGCCAATACTAGCATGGTATCAAACAACAATGCTGCACAACTGGCTCTATGGCATTATCCTTGCTTCATAGTTCCAGGGTATGGGGTTCAGTCCTGTCTTTCAGTTAATTAATGTCTGTGTACAGTGTGCAAGTTTTCCTCATGTCAACATGGGTTTTATTCTGGTACTCCACTTTCCTCTCACCTTCCAAAAACATTCTGGTCAGGTGGCTATATTAAACCTAAACTGTCCATATATATTGTAGTTACCACAGCTCTTGTGGTCTGGGTCATTTTCTGAAAAGGATGTAAGGATCAGTTCATTCACCTGATTAGCAAATAAATAAAAGGAACCTACAAATGTACTGGATCAGGTCAGTACAGGTAGCGAATGCCCTATGACAACGGCTTGTCAGTGGCCATGGATATTCCATGAGTTGAAGAAGATTCATAGACTAGGACACTAGTTGGAATAAAGATGGTTACGTCATGCCATCTTGGAGAAAAAAAAAAGAAACTTGTTCTGAACAAGTGCAATGTTTTTTACTACAAAGAGATAAGGTTGCTACCAGTCCCACTATCAATGGGACACTTGTGTTTTAGGACTCTCCATCCCATCGCCTGCAGCATAAACAGTGGTATATGCAAAGTCCCACTTTCGCTGAGCCGCTGAAGATCACTGCAATAACTGTACCTACTTCCATCCTTTCCATGCCGATTCAGTTACATCACCAACCCAGACCTGCAGGGTGAGTTGTTCCCTTTTAGGTCCATGTGCTGAACATCATGCAGTGACTGGCCTCATTTTATAGAAGAGATGGTACTTACATAAGGAAGAGCCCTACAAAGCCCTGTTACAGCATCAGGGGGGGAAATATCTGAAATCTTTTTATTACAAGTGCAGAGATTGCTAGCCAGCCATCCAAGAAGCAAAACAAGGAAGGTAGCTACCCAGCCAGCCAAGAAGCAAGTGAGTGAGTCAGTCAGTCAGCCTACGAGTCCACAAGAAATCCAGCCATCCAACCAACCACCCCAGAAGGAAGCCAGCCGTCCAGCCCACCACCCCAGAGGGAAACCAGCCATCCAAACCACCTCCTCAGAAGGAAGCCAGCCATTCAGCCCACCACCTCAGAAGGAAGCCAGCCATTCAGTCCACTACCTCAGAAGGAAGCCAGCCATTCAGCCCACCACCCCAGAAGGACACCAGCCATACAATCAACCACCCAGAAGGAAGCCAGACATCCAGCCCACCACCCATCCAACACAAAGTAAAGTTGTTTACACTTACCACAAATGTAGATGTTCGAGTGAATTCACTGTTGCAGTCATTACATTTGGGTTATCTGCCTGCAGATAGCCCTCAGCCGGCCTGAATATCAAAGTCTTGGATTCCTGCGTCGGATGCTGTCCCTTCTTCCATGACGTCAGGTTGTCAGGGGTATAAAACATGCAGCCGATGCCATTACATCAGTTTTTCTTGCCCAGATATCAGGTACCCTCATAATAGAAAGCAATTATATGTTAGGTTACACCTCCAACAAAAAGCAAATACACCAGAGAGCTGAAATACACTAAGCAAGAAGAAAAGTATAACCAAGAGAAGTCAGGGGGCTGGAGGGAGGGTAACCAGGACTGCAACAGTGAATACACTCGAACATCTACATTTATGGTAAGTGTACACAACTGTACTATGTTCTTTGTGTTTCACTGTTGCAGTCATTACATTTGGGTTGATTCCCAAAGCTAAGGAAGGGAGGAGGATGTTAAAGAACATTAGGACCAGCTGTTAAGCCCTGCAAAACTGCAGTGGCAAAACCAGCTCTGGATTTAGAAAAAATAGGCATGTGGTAATGCTTGGTGAAGGTATGTACAGAGCTCCAGGTACTAGCTTCTAGGATGTCCCTGGTAGGGACACCTCTGAGAAAGGCTGTAGAGGTAGATGCAGCCCTGGTGGAATGTGATCTTATCCCCTGTGGGGTAGGTTTTCCATGGTGCTTATAGCAGAAATTAATGCAATGGGCTATCCACTTAGAAATGGTTTGCTTTGAAATGGCCTTCTCCTCTGCCCCTGCAGCAAAGCCCACTAGCAGCTGTTCAGATTTTCTGAGAGGCTGCGTCCTGTCCAAATAAAATCTAAGTTGCCTGTGCAAGTCCAAAGAGTGCAGTATTCATTCTCCTTTGTTTTGTGGATTTGGGAAAAAAGTAGGTAAATGAATGGACTGATTAAGGGCCACTCTAGACACCACCTTGGGCATAAAGGAAGGATTGGTCCTGAGGGACACCCTGTCTGCATGGAAGATGATGAATGGCTCCACTGCCATGAAGGCATGTAATTTAGACACTCTTCTTGCTGAAGTGATGGCTAGAAGGAAGGCTGTTTTCCAAGAAAGGAATTTCAACTCTGGAGTTACAGCTGGCTCAAAATGAGGTAGAGTGAGCTTTTCCAAAACAAAGTTAAGGTCCCAGGCTGGAGTAGGGGCTCTCCTGGGTGGTCTTAAATGTTTGGCCCCTCTGATGAATTGCTTTAGCAGGGGGTGAGAGAAGAGGGGTGGTTCAGTATTATAATGAGCTGAAATGGCAGAGGCATGAATTTTAATTGACAAGAAGGAAAGGCCCTTGTGGAGCATCTCTGTTGAGTACTGAAGAATATGCGGTAAGCTGGGCACCGTTGTGCCCACCCCCTGAGTCTGGCTCCAGGAACAGTATCTTTTCCACTTTTCAGCATAGGATTTTCTAGTACTAGGCCTCCTTGCTTCCAGAAGGACATCTAGCTCCTGCTTACTGAGGGATGTTATTGGAGGGCTCAAGGAATTAGCCAGGCTGCAAGGTTCAGGGTTTGAAGTTGAGGGTGCAGAATCTGGCCCTCCTGCTGGGACAGCAGGGAAGGGGTCTGAGGCAGGTGCCATGGTTCCAGCTGTGGCATACTGCACAAGAGGGGATACCAGTGTTGGCGTGGCCAGTCAGCATTGTCCTTGGTTTGTCCTGTTTGATCTTTAGCAGAACCTTCGAGAGGAGAGGCAGAGGGGGAAAGGCATAAACTGACAGGCTTTCCCAGGTGAAGGACGGGGCATCCACTTTCCAAGCTTGACTGTGGGAAGTTCTTGTGCAGAATTTGTCCAATTGGTAGTTCTGAGGGGAGGCAAGCAGGTCTATCAGTGGATTCCCCCATTTGTTTCTCAAAAGGTTGAATATTTTTGGTTCCAGTTTCCACTCGTGTGGGTCCATGAGATTTCTGCTTAGGTCATCTGCCAGTGAATGTAGCTTGCCTGGCAGGAATTGAGCTTGTAGGTGCACTTGGTAGCTCAAGGCTGTGTTCCACAGCACCACGGCTAGTCTGCAGAAAGGGTACGAGTGGGTTCCCCCCTGCTTGTTTATGTACCACATAACAGTGGTGTTGTCTGTCTTTACCAATAATTGTCCTGGAAGAATGTGGTCCTTGAAGGCTGTCAGGGAATTCTGTACAGCTAACATTTCTTTTTGATTGATGTGCAGGTGCATCTGACTCAGATTCCATTTGCCCTGAATGCACTGCCCTGCCAAGTGAGCGCCCCATGCACAGTCTGATGCGTCTGTTGTTAGGGTTTGGGTGGCAGGGGGTAGAATGAATGGGAGCCCCTTGTTGTGGTAGCAGGCCTCTGCCCACCAAAGGAACTCTGTCTTTATGCAAGGAATGATAGGAATCATTGACTCCAGGTCCTGAGAATGTTGACACCATAGGCTTTTTAGATACCACTGTAGTTTCCTCATATGCAGTTTTGCGTATGGAATTAGTAGAATGCAAGAGGTCATGAACCCCAGGGCTTGCAGAATTTTCCTTGCAGACAGCTGGGTCTTTGTGGCCAGTAGTTTGAAGTAGGCTGTCAAATAAACTTGTTTCTCTGGCGTGAGGTAAGCCATCTGGGAAGCTGTGTTTAAGCTTGCTCCCAGGAATACAATTTGTTGGCAGGGAACTAGATGAGATTTCTTTTCGTTTAAGGTGTACCCCAGTGAGGTTAGAAGTTTCTTTACAAATGCCATATGATTTAGTAGCATGTCCTGGCTTTCTACCCGAATTAGACAATCGTCCAGGTATGGGTACATTTGAATATTTCTTTGCCTGCAAAATGCAATGACTGAATACACTTTGTGAATACCCTGGGCGCAGTAGATAAGCCAAAGGGAAGTGCAGAGAACTGATAGTGCATGGAGCCTGCTCTGAAGCGTAGGTGTTTCCTGCAAGATTCCCTGGAATGTACAGGTAAGCTTCCTTTAAGTCTAAGGTTGCCAACCAGGCATCTTTGCCTAGCATAGGAAGCAGCTGTTGAACTGTTAGCATTTTGAATTTTGGGATTACCAAAAAGGTGTTTAGAATAGAGAGGCCCAGGATAGGACTCCAGGAGCTGTCTTTTCCGGGTACGAGGAAAAGTCTTGAGTAAAAACCTTGTACCCTTTCTTCTGCTGGGACAGGCTGAATAGCCCTGACACTTACAAGAGAGAGAACCTGCTGTTGAGCCTCTGCCCACTGATTTGGGGGTAGGTCTGGCCAGCTGTTTAGGATTGGTAAGGTGTGGAAGTGGAATCTGTATCCTTGGAAAACTACATTTAAAACCCATTTGTCCTGGGTAATGAGTTCCAGTTTTTTGCATGCAGGACGATCTTTCCCCCTAAGGGAGCAGGCAGTTGAGCAGGGCTTGGAAGGTTTAAGGTTAAGTCATTATAACATTTTTCCATAAGGGGGTGTCTTATTACTTCCAGCTTTGGAAGTGGGAGCCCCCCACTGCTTAGGCCTGTGAGTACCTTGAGACTGTAGCCTAAGTGGTCTGCTGTTCCTGGGTTTGGACTGAGAAGGCATGGAAGAGACAAGAAAGGACCAATTCTTAGGAGGCCAATGCCTGCTAAATCTGGGAGGCTGAACTTGCAGAAAATCTTTAACAGTTTGCATAGATTTAGCTTTTTCCTCCATCTCTTTAAGGACTTCTTCTGCTTTGTTGCCAAACAGGTGGTCTTGGTTTAAGGGAGCATCCAGTAATTTAGCTTTAACATAATCTGGCAAATTCTGCTCCTTAAGCCAAGCATGCCTTCTAAGCACAGACCCAGTGACAGCAGCCCTGCAAGATGCTTCTAAAGAGTCAAAGCCACATTGCAAAGTATGTTTACCAACTTGTTCAGCAGAATGCATTAAATCCTTTATTTTCAGCAGTCAGGAATCAAAATCATTTTCTGTTTAAGTAGTCCCATAAAATGCTGCTGATACTTTAACATATGAAACTGGCAGTTTAAGACCCTAATGGCCAAAGTAGCAGAAGTGTACACCTTCTTACCCCATCTGTCCAAGGCCCTGGAATCTCTATCAGAGGGGGTAGGGTTTTTGGCAGTAGTAGCTTTAATGCCTTTAGGTCCTTGGGAAATGGTCTCTGGGTCTGCAGTAGGATTCCTGAAGAGGAACTTGTGAGAGTCAGGTAATCTGTAATACATGTCAGGCTTCCTGGGAGCTGGAGGTAAAGTGTCTGGGGCCAGGCTAGATTCCAAGAAGGCATCATCTACAATGTCCAGGACAGGAGGGATAGCTAAAGGCCTGTGTTGAGGGAGGAGTAAGAATTCTCTAAGCCTCTTTTTGGAGTCAGAGTAATCCTGGCTTTCCCAGCGGAAATGTTCCCTAAGAGTGTGCAAGGTTTCACCAAAAGAAAAATCTTCTGGAGGGGAAGCAGAGGGAATGGAATCCTCTGCATCAGAATCCTCATAGGTAGATAAGGGCAAATCCTGGCAATTAGAAGAAACAGAAATTTCAGAATCCTGATCAGAAGAATCAGAAGGAAAATCAGTTCTAGGTCTCTCAGAGGGTGAAGGCTGGCTTCCCCTAATTAAAGTAATAAGGTCTTCAGCCATTCTTATCATTTGTTTTTTAGGCATATGGGTCTGACCATGTGGTTTGGACGTCAGTTTTCTAGGCGTGGGTCGAGTTTTAGGCCTTGAAGAAGAAGATGGCGTCGGCTTGAAATGCAAGTCAGTAGGCCTGAATACACCCTCAGAAGCCGGTGCCTGCACATCGGCTCCGGACCCATCCAAGGTAGAGACATCCGCAGGTTCCATAATCGAAGAAGCATCTCGTTGCATACAGGACTCCGAATGGGTCTCAGTAGAGGCCTGCGAATCTGAAGTAGTGGGTATCAGGGCTGCGAAAGCACCTCACTGAGTACCGGCGAACTGGCGACTAGCTTAACAGAAGCGTTGTTGGCAGCTTTGGACCTATGTAGTCTGTCTCTGTCTATCTTTTTTTGGAATGTCGGTAGTCGGATGGCTTACCGAAGCCATTTCTGGATAGTTAAACTGAGTACCAAAATAATTTGCTCGAAAAAGGAACCAACAACGAATAGTCCGGGGGTTGAATAAGGCACAAAACTGACAGCGAGGGACGTCGTGGTCTGGGCCTAAGCAAGGAATGCAGTACAAATGAAAATCTTTATGAGGTATTTGCTTTGATATTCAGGCCGGCTGAGGGCTACCTGCGGGCAGATAACCCAAATGTAATGACTGCAACAGTGAAACACGAAGAACATCTCCCTAGAAGGAAGCCGGCCATCCAGCCTACCACCACCCCAGAAAGAGGTCAGCCATCTAGACCCACCATTCCAGAAGGAAGCCAGCCATCTAGCCCCAGCAACACAGAAAGAAGGCAGCCATCTAACCAAACACTCCAGAAGGAAGGCAGACATCTAATCCACCACTCCAGAAGGAAACCAGCCATCTAGCCCAATACCCCAGAAGGAAGCCAGCCATCCAGCCCACCATCCCAGAAGGAAGGCAACCCACTACGAAAGCATCCACCCAGCCAAGGAGGAAGGCATCCCACCAGCCAGCTCAGGACACCAGCTAACCAGCCCAGACAGAAGCATGCTAGCCAGCCGGCAGCTAAGTAAGCACTGTTAAGGCCTTGTTCTGCACTATATCAGTACGTACAACAGTCTTTCAGTGCTAACACTTTAAATTGTAAATTTTTATGCTGTGTTCAGAGGTAAAATGGGAGGACTGGGCATTTCATATAGATTTTATAATGACTGTTTTGAGTACAATATGCAAGCGGTAATTTTTAATGGTCAAAGTATGTGTATATATTTCTATTCCATGTTCAGAGGTACAAATAGTGTGCTTAGCATGTTGCTAATGGATTTTATAGTGGCTGTTTCAGGATAGTTTTTGAGAATTAAATTTTTACAGGTGAAAATTTGTGTGTGGAAACAGCTGCTAAAGACGTGGAATTTTACATCTGCTAGGTGTTTAAACAGGATTTATTGTTAGACTGGTACACTTGCTTATGTAGTGGTTTTATTTAATTATTTTTATGCACTTGGTGTTTAAGCATTTCAAGATGTTTTACTCAGATTATACTTTTCTAACTTATTTTTTCAAAAACAAGTGGTTTGTGTATTTAGGCTCTTACTACTATAAGCATCTACAGTTCTTATGGCTACAACAGCTTAGCAGCACCTTTTCTCACCATTTTTAATAGCTGTAAAATGCTACAATTTCAACAGCCTATAAACACAATTTTCTTAATATTTCCTGTACAATGTAGTTAGAAAGCAGTAAAGTATAACATAATGCATTAGAATATTAGAATGTCGGTAATGTGTACTTTATTTTCCAGTAAGGCACATTTTCTATGGTTATAGGTGTATAATTTTAAATGGTTGGGGGGGGGGGTTCAGTATGCTGTTACTATATAACAGCAAACTGTCATTAACTGCACCATCGCCTTCACCACTCCCATGGTGCGGTCATGTGCTTGGCCACACCCTCTACCCATGGCCACACCTGCAGTGATGACATACATTGGCCATACCCCATGTCCCACTTTGGACTGCTGAAAAGGTGGCAACCCTTCACAGCGATGTTTCTGAAATTGTTCACTTTTGTGTATAAAGAGATCTCTTCGGCATCTAGATATCCAACTGCACTGTTTCAGTGGTGGACATGCAGTACAGCCCAGCCTATCTGGTACCATACAGATTTTTTCCTGTGAAGGTTGTGAAGAACCGGCACATTTTTTTCCAGACAAGATTTCCTAGATATGGAAGTCTATTCCCCGGGACTCAACCATTAAGCACTTCTGCTTGTTTGCCTAACACTGGTAATCCAGACTTAAGATGGGCTGAGTTTAACTATATGGACTATGACAATTTCAGAAAAAAATGCTTCTATCATGCATCCAACCAGTTACACACTGGACACTGGCCATATGAGACTAGTAAGATCTTACCTTGAATTAATAGGTCCAGTTATTTGCCAGATTGAGGACTGTGAAGTTCCCATGTATATTTAAAAGAGGCCTTGATTATCACAGTATAATGCATTATACTTGGACAAAGAAACCATCTTTGGATGTGAACCTTCTGCAAAATTATCAAACTGTCTTGAATCTTTCGATCATTAGAAAGGTTATTGAGAAGGTGGTCTATTCTCACCTGTATTCATACCCATCATTACTTGACTTGCTGGATCCTTGTCACTGTATTAATAGATTTGAGTAGAACATCTAGATGACAGTCAGAGTGGCCTCTCACCTCCTGATAGTGAGAGATCAATGTTAGTATTCTAACTTGGTCCTTCCTGATCACTTGGTGGCCTCTGGCATTGTGATCCATGGGATCCTCATTGAGCAGAGATTCCACTGTGTTCTATTAGGTACAAGTGTAAAAGGTAAAAGTGGTTTGCCTGTTAACTTATGACATACTCAGCAAACAATGTGTCATTTAAATTTATTGTGCTCCTGCTTGCTGGCTGTTCATCAGGGCTGCATTTTGGCTCTCTTGTTCACGGTCTACACTTCTGCACAGAGAGGTCATTTTAGAGGTACAGACTATCAGTCATATCCATATAACATTCAACTACATCTCTCTTTTTTTCTCCACAGAGGTTGCCAGATTTTTTCAGCTTTAGATGACTGGATATGATTATCAATCGGATGGTTCACAATCACTTGAAACGCAACCTGGCTAAAATCAAAGCAATGTTGTTGCATATGCCACCGCCTGCTCATCTCATCTACATCTCTTCCTGTTGATTACATACAGGGTGAATCAGCTGGAATCTGTGTCACACATCTGGGATCTGGGCACTGTTCTTAAAGACAGGCTGAAGATGAAGGACCAGCTATTAGCTGCCGTCGTGATATCTTATTCTCATTAGAAGAATATTGCTGAGGCCAGATGCCATACTCCTTCTTTCCAGCTTGGAATGATGATTCATGCTCTGTTTTTCTCCTGCTTTGATTACTGCATTTTTTATATCTCAGGCTATTAAATGGTGATCTGGCTCGCTTCAAGCAAGTTCAGAATTCTGCAGCAAAGTTGCTGATTGGCAAATCCTGGATGTTTCATAATACACCTGCAGGGTCTATGCTGGCTTTTGGTTGCACACAGATGTGTGTTTCTCTCTCTCATATCTTACATGTCTCACATGACCTAGGTTATATGCACTTACGTAGCTGCCACATCTTTATATCTCTCCTAGGTAGCTCACTTCATCACGTGAGGGGGGCTCCTAGCTGTTCCAAGGACCCAGACTTAGATGTCATATCTTACTCCAATTCATTGGGAATCAGCTGCCTTCCTTGACTCAGCTGTATGAACTGCAGCCCTGCTTTTGGAGTATAGAAAAAACAAGAGCAGGGAGAGACCAGTGGCTATCCACAGAGAGTCCTTCTATGTGGTACATCTCATTACCAAGGGTTTTGCATCCAAGAAGAAAGAGGTCATCATCTCTTTCGACTCTTCCCTCATGAGGCCAATCATCGAGTATAATGCCCCATTTGGCATGTACCTCACTAGACAAATGCAACAGCTTGAAATGCCACAAAAGTACCTAGACCTTAAACACATGTCCTACATGGACAGACTCAAAAAACTCCAGCTATTCTCTGTCTCATATCGTTTACTAAGAGGCGATCTCTGCTTGACTTACAAAGCCATGTCTGCTACATCTAAACCTCATTACCACAATCAACAAAAAATACTGGATGGGCAGGTTCATAACCCAGAGACTACCCATGCTCTGGAATAGACTTCCCATACATGTTAAGTAGAGCACTTCACTGGCCCTCTTCAACAGAAATCCTGATGAGTGGATGGGAAATAGAAAGTTCATCCCGGGGATCACTCCAGTTGCTCTACTTGATAGAGGCAGTGGGAACTAACATCGGGTGGCACGATGCCAGGGCACGTCTATGGGCTAGGCTTGTAAACTCTCCAGGGCCATTAGCCTAGTATGCACCTATGAACCTATCCTTTGTGCAAGCAATTAGGGGGCACGAATTTCACTTTACTGTTAAATGTGATTGACAACTGATTTTTTCCTGCAGCAGTAAAAGCATTTATATAAGGGAGCTGGCATTTACAATATCATGGAAGAGACAACTTTTCATATCTTGGAAACTGTACAACACAAACACAGAGTGTCAGCAGCACTTTTATTCAGGAGGCTTGAGATTTTCCCTGATGGCAAAAAGTTCCTTACTGAGTGCTTGCTAGCTGAAATAGTTACAGAAATACGAAAATTATACATACTTACATAACTAACTGTATAAATAACACTCACAATCTCTCAATCTATAGAAAGAGTACAAATGGCAAGTACACCCAATATTACCTTACAGTTTGCAGGATGGTATGAGCTTGAAAAGATTAATGTGCATAAGAAAATACTACATGAAGCTATCTGCAAAACAATGCATTACACAAGGACAGTCATATGCATTTTTTTGTCCATCACTATAACTTTTCACACTATGCCCATCAATAACACGTAAAACAAGTGACAAACAGCTGAGGAGGGTAGGAGTGAATGACCAGTGCAGTCTTTCCCATCCTGGGGGAAGGAATTGTGGTTCCAGTTGTCCATCTGCCATGAAACAGAGGCTTGCACAGCACTGAAATGGCCTGGTCCAGGGACCCGGACTTTATGATTCCAAACTGTTGAAAGTACCCCTTGGAACTAGTAGTTAATGTAAAAGGAGAACCTAGGTGCAAAATGCCTCACAGTGAAGTGGAGGCTCACGTTAGCGACTATAGTACAGCCCTAACAGATATGCCTTCATTGCCAAGGTGCCAGCAAGGGCACAAACCACATCTATGGCTGCCTGAATTTCAGCCCCACCATTCAAGCTCTTACCCAGTGCAGGAAAACTAATGGGATCAAGACACTGAGGAAAGCTTGCTTGATGGTCAGTAGATCCATCCATCCTAAAGCACTTTTCCCATGTTTGCAGATGGGGTCGGGGTGTCACTTGAACAGTGACAACCATCTAGAGTCAAGGTTTACACCACCAGGTGATATCAAGTTAAAAAGAATAAAGTTCAGCGAAGCAGAGTGTTTCCTTTCAAGAAGGAGACTGTTCCACCTCTAATGTAGACTGGTCTGTTTTTTTTTTTTTTTAATATAGAGTAAGAAGACACAAAGCACATTAGGCAGAACTTGAATGTTAGTGCATCTTCCAAGCCTATTAACAAGTTGATATCTATTAAGATGTTATTTCCCAAATGAGGATTCAGCCTTGCAGGATTCTTTACTGTTTGAAAAAGATCATGGAATTACATAGATGTACTGAACTGTGTCCTGCTAGGTCTCATTCAAATTGGATTAAAATCATTATATACCTCAGTTATCCACTGCCATGTCTTAGTATGATAACTCAGGATGTCTTCAAGGACCTTATCTAATGAAGGATGAGTTTCTGAAGCCACAGAAACAGAATAGTAAATCTCCTAACCCACCTGAACAATTGGCAAACTGAAATCATTCTCGTTAGCTGTTTTGCTATTTATTTATTTATTTTTTTAATAATGCAACTTGAATAGTCTTTTTGGTCAAAAACAGTTTATTCCTGCCCAGCCTCTGAACCAACCTAGTGTCAAAGAAGCAACGACAATCATGGCTATATGGCTAGACAAGTATTTTTATACAAAACTATGTTTGTACCTATATTTGAATTCATATTTACACATATGCGTTCCTAATCAATTATATCGTTATATTATATATTTGAAACTTTCTAGAGGTTTTCACCCTGAACCTATGCTGAAAAAGGGCTATCCCTGTTAACAAAAGCGGCCAAATAAATTAATAAATTTCTGTTTCAAATCAAGCAGTGCTCCATGTCTTCTTCCAGAATACCCTATTTATTATTAATTCAAACATTCTTTATAACAATTTTGTAGGGTCTTCATTTTCCAGTTATCTGTTATAAAATATCCTCCTACTATTACTGGCTCCTTAGAACAGTAACCCCACAAGTTCACACTGATTTTATAATTCCTCACACTCAGCTAAGACAGTCATTTAAGCTATTACCCCAACATATGTATGGACTGAGGAAAGGGTAACGGATTCTCTTGCTGGGAAGACCCCATATGCTCATAAGCAGAGCATAAGGCTCTACCTTCATTAACAGTGCAGTACTTTCATCCAACAAAAGACGATCCAGGAGGGTCAGAGCTCCAAAGAGCAGAATGTAGTATCACAAGGACAATCACATAGCTGAAGGACTACTGCACACTTTTGCTGGGGTGTAGTATATAACAGGTTGTTGTCTGGCTGTTAGAAAGTCATCTGATCAGCTCAGTACAACTTGCAACCATAGTTTCACAATGTAAGTTAGAAAAGACAGTTCTCCTCCATCTTGATCTTTTATACAGCATGCAACACACAGAAGTGCTGGGTAAGTCAGGTTATTATGCACAGATGAATTAGATAACTTAGTAGTATTAACTAGCTCAAACTGTTGTGCGTGGATCATTTAGCTTACTGAAGTAGTGTTGGGTAACTTAGGTTGCTATGCTAAGATCAATTATCTTAACTAAGTAGTAATGAATAACTCAGTTTACTACACTCATATTAATTAGCACTATGAAGCAGCCATGCACTCAAGGCAGGAAACCACAGCAGTGTGCAACAATCACACCTGCAATGCATACTTCTTAACTGCCTCTTATTTTGTAAGACACCCCTGATATTGACTCATATTTTGCACTGTCCGATTTTTCGAAATCACTGAAAATTACAGTCAGTCGTTAACGTCAGACATAATATTTCTTATTGTTCAGAAAATGCATGCTCAAACAAAAAGTACAGTTTTGTACCTACCATAAATGTAGATGTTCGAGTGTACACCCTGCTGCAGTCATCACACTTGGGGGTTATCCTGCTGTCAGGTGGTCCCGCAGTCGGCCGGAATTCCAAAGCCTTGGTCCGGCGTCGGTTGCTGTCGCTTCTTCCCTGACGTCAGTGCACCAGGGGTATAAATAATGCATCCGACGCCATCTTCTTCAGTTTTTCTTGCCCCAGATGTCAGGTGCCCCCAAAAAGGTGGTCAGTAATTAGTATCAAATAAAGTAATTTTTTGCACAAACACAAAATCCCTCCAGCTATAAGCAAATACATCAGGAAGGTATAGTATAGTTTTAGCCAGTTAGATCAGAGGGGATGGAGGGAGGGTAACCTGGACTGCAGCAGGGTGTACACTCGAACATCTACATTTATGGTAGGTACAAAACTGTACTATGTTCATCGTGTTACCCTGCTGCAGTCATCACACTTGGGTAGAATCCCAAAGCTATGGATGGGCGGAGGAGTTATAGAGGGTTAGAGGAGGCTAGAAGGCCCTGTAGAACTGCAGTGGCGAAGCCATCCCTAGTCTTAGAGTAAAATGGTAAGTGATAGTATTTGGTAAAGGTGTGTACTGAACTCCAAGTTGCAGCTTCCAAAATCTCCTTGGTTGGTACCCCCCTGAGGAAGTCTGTTGATGTAGCTGTTGTCCTGGTAGAGTGGGGTCTAATGGTAGCAGGAACTGGTTTTCCATAATGGGTATAGCAAAAACGAATGCAATGTCCTATCCATTTGGAAATGGTTTGTTTTGATATAGCCTTCCCTTGTGAAGCTGTAGCATAGTATACAAAGAGCTGGTCAGATTTTCTGAAAGCCTTAGTTTTATCCAAGTAGTAGCAAAGTTGCCTGTGAATGTCCAAGGAATGCAGGAGTCTTTCTCCTTTGTTCTGTGGGTTTGGGAAGAAGGTGGGTAAGTGAATGGTTTGATTTAAAGACACACTGTAAACCACCTTAGGCATGAAGGAAGGATTAGTTCATAGAGAAACTCTGTCTTGATGGAAAATGAGGAAAGGTTCCATTGCCATTAGTGCCTGCAGCTCTGAGACTCTTCTAGCTGAAGTTATTGCTAGCAGCAGAGCAGTCTTCCATGATAGGAACTGTAGATCTGCAGAGAAAGCTGGTTCAAAGGGAGGTAGCGTAAGTTTTTCCAGAACAAAATTGAGGTCCCATGTTGGTGTAGGTGCCCTCCTGGGAGGCCTAATGTTTTTTGCCCCTCTGAGGAACTGCCTTAGAAGTGGATGTGAAAATAAGGGTGGTTCTGTGTTGTAGTGGGCTGAAATAGCTGATGCATGGATTTTAATGGAAGAAAAAGAAAGTAATTTGTGCAACATCTCAGTTAAATACTGTAGAATCTGAGGTAGGTGAGGCTGAAGTGTATTTTGGCCTTTAGTTTGGTTCCAAGCACAAAACCTTTTCCATTTGTCCGCATAGGCCTTCCTGGTGCTGGGCCTCCTAGCTTCCAGAATAACATCCATAACTGCTTGGGAAAGAGGAGCTGGCTGGATGTTTAGGTGATTTGCCATGCAGCCAAGATTTAAGTTTTTTAGCTGGCTGTGAAGAATCTGATTGCTTTGCTGTGTGAGCAAATGGGCTGTTTGTGGTAAAATCCAAGGTGGGCCCTGGGCCATATTCCTCAATAGTGGGTACCAGTGCTGGCGTGGCCAGTCTGGGGCTATGAGTATCAGTTGTGGTCTCTCCTTTCTGACTTTCAGAATCACCTTTGTGAGGAGAGGCAATGGAGGGAAGGCATATACTGTCAGGTTTTTCCAGCTGAATGAGAGTGCGTCCACTTTCCAAGCTTGATGGTGAAGTGTCCTTGTACAAAATTTTGTTAGTTGATAGTTTTGAGGACTGGCAAACAGGTCTATGTCTGGAAGGCCCCATTTTTGAGTTATCATTGCAAATACTTGTGGATCCAGTTTCCACTCGTGGGGATCCATGATGTTTCTGCTGAGGTTGTCTGCCAATGTGATCTTTTGTCCTGGCAGGAATTAAGCTTGTAAGTGAACTTGGTAAGCCAGAGCTGTGTTCCACAAGTTCATTGCTTGCCTGCATAGAGGGTAGGAGTGTGTACCCCCTTGTTTGTTTATGTACCACATTACTGTGGTGTTGACTGTCCTTATTGTAAGTTGTCCTGGATGTAATAGATTCTTGAAGGCTGTCAGAGCATTCTGTACAGCTAGCATCTCTTTTTGATTGATGTGCAGATTCCTTTGATCTGCAGACCATACGCCTTGAACGCACTGTCCTGCCATGTGTGCCCCCCAGGCGTAGTCCGATGCATCTGTTGTCATAGTTTGCCTGGCTGGGGGCAAGGTGAAAGGCTGACCCTTGTTGTGGGGACATGCCAGTGACCACCATAGAAACTCCTGTTGTAGGCAGGGAATGAGAGATATCATTGTGTCCAAGCTGTGGCTGTGTTGAGACCATACGCTTTTTAGGTACCACTGTAATTTCCTCATATGCAGCTTTGCAAATGGTATTAGTAGTATGCAAGATGCCATGAAGCCCAAGGCCTGCAGAATTTTTCTTGCAGGTAGTTGGGTCTTTGTTGCCATTGTTTTGAAGTATTGAGTCAGTTGTAGTTGTTTGTCTGGCGTCAGATAAGCCTTCTGTGCTGTTGTATTCAAGCTGGCACCCAGGAATGTCATATTTTGTGAGGGTACTAGTTTTGATTTCTTTTCGTTTACTGTGTACTCCAGGCAACTTAGAAGATGTTTTAGAAAAGCCAGATGTTGTAAGAGGATGTCCTTGCTTTCTGCTTGGATGAGGCTGTCGTCCAGGTATGGGTATATTTGAATTCCTCTTTGTCTGCAGTATGCAATTACTGGTGCCAGGCATTTTGTGAAGACTCTGGGCACAGTAGATCAGCCAAAGGGCAGTGCAGAGAATTGGTAATGGGTTGAACCTGCAATGAAACGGAGGTATCTTCTGCAACTTTGTCTGATAGGGACATGCAGGTATGCCTCCTTGAGGTCCAACGTTACTAGCCATGCTTTCTTGCCCAACATGGGAAGAAGCTGCTGTAGTGTTAGCATCTTGAATTTGGGTACTTGTAGGAAGGTATAGTAAAAAATGTACACCTGAAGAAGCTCGTTTGTGAAAGCGCTTGTGTTTAGCACTAGTAAAGGCCTTTTTGGAGAATACAGCCATCAGCGTCTTCTTTTTTACTACATGGACTTTATTTTCAGAGACGTTTTGGTGTGTATATGCTAGCAGTTTGCTGTTTTTATCTTAACTTGTAGGAAGGTGTTTAGAACTGAAAGGTCCAGAATTGGTCTCCAGGCATTGTCCTTTCTGGGAACTAGAAAGAGTCTTGAGTAAAATCCTTGGCCTTGCTCTTGAGTAGGTACCATTTGAATGGCTCTCATGTCCATGAGAGCTGTAATTTGTCTTTGTGCCTCTGCCCATTGATTTTGTGGCAGGTTTGGCATTTCTCTTTTCGTTGGCAAGGTGTGAAAATGGAATCTGTATCCTCGTGAAATTATGTCTAGGACCCATTTGTCCTTTGTGACAATGTGTCAGTAGTCTGAAAAAAGTGCGAGTTTTCCTCCCAAGGTGGCTGCCAAGAGAGTGTTGCTTGGCCGGATGAGGTGCAAGTCACTTGGTTTGCCTTCTGTAAGTTTGGGACCTGTCTTCTCCTCCCTTCTGTGCTGCAGTGCCCCATTGTCTAGGTTTGTACTGGGTCTGTGGTTGTCCTCTGCCTCTCGGACGTCTGTATTTACCCCTCTGTGGCCTGTCAGTAGCTGGAAAGGACCAATTTTTTGTTGGCCAATTTTTGCTGAAGCGAGGGGGCTGTACCTGTAGGAAATCTTTGGCTGTCTGCATAGATTTTGCCTTATCCTCCATTTTTTTTAAGACTTCCTCTGCTTTAACTCCAAAAAGAACATCCTGCTGTAAGGGAGCATCTAGAAGCTTTGCTTTAACATGATCAGGCAGAGTTTGTTCCTTTAACCAAGCATGCCTACGTATAACAGACCCAGTGACAGCTGCTCTGCAGGAAGCCTCCAAAGAATCAAACCCACATTGTAAAGTATGTTTGCCCACCTGTTCAGTTGCATGCAACAGATCCTGCATTTCTTTCAATTCAGATTGTTGAGGGAGAGTGCTCATTTTTTGTTTTAACTGAAACATTAGAAATTGCTGATATTTCAGCATGTGAAACTGGCAATTTAGTGCCCTCATAGCTAGAGTGGCTGAGGTGTAAACCTTTTTCTCCCACCTATCTAGTGCTCTGGAGTCCCTTTCAGAGGGTACAGGATTTTTAGCCATAGAAGCCTTAGCCCCTTTGGGACCCTGGGAGATAGCCTCTGGATCTGCAGCAGGACTTTTGTAAAGAAATTTGTGGGAGTCAGGCACTCTATAGTATCTGTCAGGTTTGGCCGGAGCAGGAGGCAGAGAGTCTGGGTTCAAACTGGATTCTAAGTAAACATCATCCACAATGTCTAAAACTGGGGGGATGGCAAGTGGTCTGTGCTGGGGGAGTAAAAGAAACAATCTGAGCCTTTTCTTAGAGTCAGAGTAGTCCTGACCTTCCCAGTGAAAATGTTCCCTCATAGTGTGTAAAGTTTCCCCAAAGGAGTAGTCTTCAGGGGGAGAAGCTGAGGGAATGGAATCCTCAGCATCAGAATCTTCATAAGGGGAGAAGGAGTAATCTTGGTCCTCGGAGGAGCCTGAGGAAATAGACACTTGTTCAGAGGATGCAAAATATTCCTCTTGTCTAGGCCTTTTGTCAGGAGGGGGTTGGGAACCCCTGATTAAAGAGATCAAATCTTCAGCCATTTTGAGCATCTGTTTCTTAGGCATGGGGCCTTGAACAGGGGACTGAAGTGCAGTCTTTTTAGATTTAATTGGAGTCTTCGTCTTAGGATACGTTTTAAAGGTGAGCGTCGTCAGTCTGAAAACGCCTTCAGAAACTGAAGGAGTTTCTGCAGCACCGACATCTTTTTCAGCAGTGTCGTCGGTAGGGGCTGAACAAAAAGGCTGTGTCAGCCTGGTACTTTCCGTGATAAGTTCCGAAGCGGTCTCGGGTTCCAGATCTGCGGTAGTCAGGGGCTGCATCGGAGCCTCATTGAAGACCGGTGAACCGGAGACCGGACCAGCCGAGGCCTCGGAGTCTGGCCTGGGTCTAGGCTGTCTGTCCTTATCCTTGCGTTTTTTGTGCACGCCGGTAGTCGGTTGCTCCGACGGCATAGTGTAGTTAAATTTTCTACCGAAGTAGTGTCGTGCGAAATCAAAGCGTCTTTTTATAGTACGCTTATTAAACTTAGCACAGAAACGACAACTAGTGACGTCGTGGTCTGGGCCTAGGCAGGGTATGCAGTAAGAATGAAAATCCTTATGAGGTATTTGCTTCCCATAAGAAATACAATTGTTAACTTTTTCTGACATCGGTCTGAGGCAAGAAAAGTTTCCGCAACGGGTACTTAGCTTTATTGAAGACTTCGGTCTGAAATTCGAGTTCGAAAATCTCAGGAGTCGGCCGACCGGCACCTGCGAACTGCTTCTGCTTCGGGCACCGCGCGGCAAGAAAGACTGGAGAAGATGGCGTCGGATGCATTATTTATACCCCTGGCGCACTGACGTCAGGGAAGAAGCGACAGCAACCGACGCCGGACCAAGGCTTTGGAATTCCGGCCGACTGCAGGACCACCTGACGACAGGATAACCCCCAAGTGTGATGACTGCAGCAGGGTAACACGATGAACATCCTCTAGAAATCATGTGAATCAGTGGAAATTCAAGGCTACTTAATTTTGTGACCACTACACCTTACCAATTCCAACCCTAGAATGTACTTCGCCTCTATTGTTCTATTAATTTAAGAAACCTGGAGTAATATTTAAAACTGTCCACGATTTCGGGACTTTGTCTCTTGCTCCCCCATACCCCCACCCATTATTTCTGGCTTTGACTCTGATTCCTGAGCATAAAAGTGGAGAACTATGCTGCAATGGCAACTGATCAGCATCCAGAAAGTCAAATACCACTGAAGATATACCCCATGAACTCAAATGGCTCAAACAGTACAAAGTAAGCTAAGGGGGTGGCTTTTTTTTTTAAGTAACAAGATAGCAGAAATAAGAGGAGAGGAAGTGGTTGACAACATTACAGAGGGCTGTACTTGCTTATGAAAGCTGCTTTTAACAAAGTCTTACGAGGGGGGCTGGGGAGTGAAAACAGTAAAAAACAGAGGTATGATATACAGGATTATGACTGGGTCGCCATTCCTAACCTGCTTATTATGTGTTTGAGACATGGATGCCAAGAAAATCACCTCGAAAGCAAGGTTGAGAAGTGAATCTCAGCATCCATGTTGAGAACACATGATTAAGGGTTAAGATCAGAGAACCAATATTAATTCTTTGAAGTGCATGGAGCTTTATCTACTCCATGTAGTTACAGGGAAAAATACTTGCCAAGTGTATTGCTGAGTTTCAAAGCCCTAAGGCAGTTGGCAAGCACTGTTAGAAAGACCATGTGAAACATGTCTCTTATGTTTACACTCACCTTGCCATATCTCTCAAATGTCGAGATTTTCTCAGAATGTCCAGAGTTTTGCCTTATCTGTTTGGTCAGTGCCTCATAAAATCTGCGGTTTTCTGACAAATCACAGAAGACTAAAGTCACTAAATAATGACATACATTTGAGTTTCAGACTTTGTATCCTTCAAAAAAATGCAGGTAACACAAATGCTGTTATTCTAGCAACTTTATGCATCTATAGGAGCAAGTCAGGGACATATTATCAGCATAGACACCAATCAGAAAGAAATCTGTTTTTATTCTACCACTGTAGTTTGCTAGTCAATACTGGCAGACTTGACTGCCTAGCCTGAGACCCATCCTTAACATGTTAAGCAGGGATGTGTTTAAAACTTGTTAAGATCAGGACTCGCACAATAGTAACAGTTAACTGACTTGTCTTTTTCCAGACATCGGAGGGTAACACCGCCCTCCATGCACTACTTAAGTATTAAGTCTTAACTCAGTTCAGTTACTCACTTAACACCATTCAATTAACCTAATATTATGGCACAGGCTCAACACAAGTATCATGCTTGTAACAGTCCCAGACCAAAATTAGTACAGATATCATGCCATCAGGTATCCCAATCTATGCAATATAAAAACATTTATCAATTATTTAATGTTGCAGATATATTTTGATATAAATCATTATCTTTCTTTTTAAGCTCAATAAGCAGACTGATGTCTGGAGACATGTTCTTAACTTTTTACTTACCTTCCATTTCTGCAGATAAATGGATGCTTAAAATACGTCACATATTTAACAGCCCTCTTGAAACCACTAGTGTCAGTCATAACTGGGACTATATATTCTAATCAGCTGCATGAAAGATGAAAAAGTCATTTAAAGGTGAAATCAGGCCCAAGAAAAATCTGATTCTCAGCTTGTGGTCTGGCAGAATGTTTGAGATTTCTTTCCGTTTCTTTGTTTTTCTTTCTCTTTTATTAAAAAATAAGATTAAAAAAGTAGAAGCTACAGATGTAGGTTCACGGGCAGCAACATAAGGGGCCAGAATGCAAACAACAGCAAGAAGAAGCCACCAGCTAGTAATAACAGCCACAATGGCTTCTAATTCAAATTGTGGCACCAAATCAATGACTAGCTGTTAGCAACTGATACTACTGAAACTACGAAACCACAGGACATCAATTCATAGTTAGACATTAGGACACAGGACAGTTGCAATGATACCTTCTTACAGATACAAATTAACTTGCAGCTTAAGAAAATATGCACACTCACTGGATTCAGAATCCTAGTTTGTGCATTCACAAGCAGTTTGGTTCAGCTATTTAGCACACTTAAATTGAAGACACTGAAGACATTGAAGACTGAATTATACAGCTGTTATCACTTGACTTAGAGGCTGCATGTTACTGCTGTTAGCCTGTGGTTTTACAGAGCTGATACGGTATGCAATATAATCAATTTTAATTAAAATGTATGCAATATAATTAATTTTACTCTCCATCTCTATCCCTTGCATACTCTCCACTTCACATTCTTGTAACCTTTCCACTAATTCTGCCTTATTTACCTTTATTTTTCAGTTTGCACGGGTTTCTTTCCTGCATGACCCCCCCCCCCCCCCCCCCCAGGGAGTAACTGCATAAAGCAATATTTACCTTCTCCACTGAAGCTGGCTATCTTAACTAAGTAAATCCTCTGGGAAGAAAAAAACCTGATTCCCTCCAGCTTTTCTATTGTAATAGGTGAATTACAATTTAGTTTTTGTAAAGTGTTGAGGCTTAAAGGTGTATGCACAACAACAGTGAAGGGATCCAGCCAACTGTCACTAGATTGGGCCATAATACCTTGAATCAGCCTTACACTCACACAGTGTTCCAGTCCCAAGCATTTACTGTTTAATTTGGTAAAGTTTTGCTTTTACTTTCATTAAAGTTTCTATACTAATCACAACTCTCTCCATAACTGCCAAACTGTTTGTGTGCTTGCAGTGATAATTATTTAAAGTATTCCACAGCTACTCAGATCAGTCTTTTGTTAGGTACTGATATTTTTAAGCTTATTCCTCACCTTACATTGATAGTTTTTCAGCCCTTCTCCCTGTGGGAGCTGGACCTGTTCCATTTGCTACGCTCACTCCGCTCCCCTCCCTGCCCCCACAACATCATCCTTATACCTAACCTTATCCCTCCCACACCTCTCTTCCACCTGTCATATAACCTCTTTAATTATTTCCTACAGTCATACCTTACCTCTTAACTAATCTGCCTCCCCACCCATTCTAAATAGGGCCATATAGTGTTATCACACTACATTCAACCACCATTATGTCCCTCACTACTTTTTCTACGCTCTCACTTACGCTCTCTGTCCTAATAATAATCACAACCTTCCAGATACCCAGCATACCTTCTACATCCACCTGTACAACCACGCATAACCACATTTACCAAGTTACTCAAACATCCACCCTAGCTTATTCACAGTTAATACCTCTGTACTATCCAAAGTAAAGATTCTACCTCTCCACAGACACCCCCATTATCACACCACCACCAGCAACTATACCATTTTCAAGAAAATACTAAGTATAGCTCACATAATTTGGCAAAGCATTATATCCCAGTGTGGTGATGTACATCGCAACCCAGGTCCAACCCTCCCCAGCCCTAGCAAACCTAGCAAATCTCTCTTGCTGTCAACCATAAATCTCCAAAGCCTTCAAAACAAGATACCTGAACTCCAGGCATGGATTTTACAAAATTACCCTGATATTATAGCAGCTACCGAAACCTGGTTGAAATTATATCCCAGTGTGGTGATGTACAACCCAGGTCCAACCCTCCCCAACCCTAGCAAACTTAGCAAATCTCTCTTGCTGTCAACCATAAATCTCCAAAGCCTTAGAAACAAGATACTTGAACTCCAGGCATGGATTTCAAAAAATTACCCTAATATTATAGCAGCTACTGAAACCTGGTTGAAATTATATGTAAAAGACACCGAGTCCCCCCCCCCCCCACCCAGCTACTCATGCTTGAGAGTCGATTGGCCAAACAAGAGAGGAGGAAGAGGAATAGCAATACTCTTCCCTAGCAAATATACATTAATTCCCTACTCAAAACCAATACCCAACTTCTCCCCAGCCGAAGTACTAATCTCTATATTAAAACTTAACTATACAAACATTTGCATAATTGCTCTGTATATTCCTCCAGGAAACAACATATCAATATTGAAAAACATACTTGCCTGGACTTCACAAAACATAGATAATGAAATCATTATCTTAGGTGATGTAAAGATTGATTGGCTAGACATTACCCACAACAATCCCTCAAAAAACATAAACCTTTACAACTTCTACCAACTAATTGAAGATATCACCAGACCCCACAAAAATAACATTTGGGGCTCTGCAATAGACTGGATATTAGTGTCCCACCCTAACAATATCATCATTGCAGGCATACTACCTAATACCATTAGTGACCAACACCCAGCATATATCCTACGCAAAACCACCCCAACCCCAGGGCAACACCAATACAAATCAACCAGAAATTTGTCTAAGTTCCAACCAGTTGTATGTACCTCTCAAGACATCTGCAACAACTGGAAAGGCCGCATAAATACCTCACTAAAAGAATCACAGGCCTAAAGCAGATGCCTTATGCTGACCACCTTAAAAAACTCCAGCTATACTCTGTCGCATATTGCCTACTCCAAGGTGATCTCTGCTTAACATACAAGGCCATGTCAAACCCAGAGCTGTTGGACATGCTACACTTAAAGAAATCCCAATCCCTCAGAGCCACACACTCCAGGGATCTAAACCTTGTCATCACAATAAACAAAACATGCTGGAGGGATAGGTTCTTGACCCAGAGACTCCAAAGACTCTGAAACAGATTACCCATACATGTCAAGCACAGCGCCTCTTTGGCCCTCTTCAAAAGGAACCTTGATGATTGGATGGGAGAAAGGAAATTCACCCCAGGGATCACGTCAGTCTCTCTGCTAGACAGGGGTCCAGGGAAGTAAGTAGTGTGGGAAGAAATAGCCAGGGAATTGTTATGGCTAGGCTTGTATAGGCCCTAGGGCTGATAGCCTAGTACCAACCTATGAAACTATGAACCTACGAACCATCCATATTTAATGAAACCTTAGCTAAATTAAATTGGGAACCCCTCAAATCTCTGCCACTTAACGAGACTGTTGAGTTCTTTAACTCAACATTCCTAGACATCTTAAATAGGCCAGCACCCACCTGCCAAAAACGAATAAAACATAACCATTCAAGATGGCTCTCAAAATCCACCAAAGAAGTCATGTCCACAAGGGATAAAATCTGGAAATCATGGCAGAAAAACAAAGACCCTACAATTCTAATACAATACAAACAACTCTGTAACCAGGCAAAATGTCTAATAACCAATTATAAAAAAGCCCACTGCCTCCACCCACAAAGCCATCATAAAAATAATCCCAAAAATGTTTGGTCCTCCATCAACCATCTATTACATCCACGTTCCCAAAGCAACACATCCCCTGACCCACATAAAACCTCTACCGAATTTGCCACCCTCTTCAATTCCTACTTCATTGACACCATTGCTAACCTAACCGCCACCTTTCCTATGGTTCACACCACCACCAAGACAGCCAATGACCAAACCATCCCAGAAAACAATCCTACACACAACTCTAACCTAAAATTTTCCCTCATACCTAATGCCACAATAAAAAAACTTTTACTTAAGCTTAAACCCTGTACTCTGGCCCCTGATAATCTACCCCCGCACTTCCTGCAGCTAGCTGCAAACACTGCAGCTTATCCCATCAGCATACTCATTAACAGATCAACTAAAGCATCCCTTGTCCCAGACATCTGGAAAAAAGCATTCATTCTCCCCTTACACAAAGGCGGCACCAACACAGACACCACAAACATTTGACCCATAGCTATTCTCTCATCCCTCTCTAAAATACTGGAAAAATGCATCCATGCTCAACTCCTCAACTGCCTGCTTGAAAATCAAATTCTTTCACCCACTCAGCATGGTTTCAGACCAGGGCACAGCACCACTACAGCCCTCCTCTCCTTTCTTGATACAGTTAACCGGGCACGGGATTCCGGTAAAGTAATCGCTTCTCTTTTCCTCGACCTCTCCAAAGCTTTCGATACCATTTCCCACACTATCCTCCTCTCTAAACTATCTACCCTCCACATTTCCCCACCTACCCTACAATGGTTCAATAGCTCTCTCCAACAGGCAGCAATCCATTAAATGGCAACAGTATTACTCTCCCTTCCTCAACACTTACACAGGAGTACCCCCAAGGCTCCATACTTGGTCCTGTCTTATTTAGCATCTTTATTAACAGCTTTCACACCACTCTCCCACAATGCTCAGTAATCCAGTATGCTGATGACTCTACAATAATATGCACTGCAAATTCCAGCTCTGAGCTCCAGCAGATCACCCAGAATGCCCTCACCTCTACTGAATCTTGGATGCTTAACAATCATCTTGCCCTAAATCCAAAAAAAATCTAAACTAGTAATTTTTACCCCTAGGAAAACCACTCCCCTAGATAAAAAATGTTCAGTATACAAGCCCAGGACAATACCACTATAGAAGTTGTCCCACACACTAAATTACTAGGCATTATTATAGATGAAAACCTAACTTTTGACCTACACATAAACAGTAACATCAATAAAACACACCAACACTTTCTTAGCCACTCTACTAGACAAACCCTTGCAACTACATTTTTATTACCCTCTCCTCACTAATATCCAAAATTCTACAAAATCCAAACTTGATATATGTTACAACAGAATAGCCAATTTTGCCACCAAGGCCAAATTCTCATCCCACCACTGTAACTCACTGAAACAATTAGGCTGCTTGGAATTCCCCCACCATCTCTCATTCACCCAGCTAACTAAAGCACACAAAATAATCTACAGACCCACAGACTGTCCTGCTGTCTTAACTCTACTTTCCAAATACCAACCAAGCAGGCAACTAAGATCCGAAAATCATCTACTTCTAAAAGGAGAAAAGCCCAACTTACCGGCTGGTCAACTCCTCTACTCCTTCACCATCGCCAAACTATGGAACTCGCTTCCTCCTATAAGAAACACGGGCAGCACCACCACCTTCAAACAAATACTGAAAAATCATCTCAACTCTTCCTGGCTATGTACCTGCTCTGTAACCTAACCTCTTCCTTCTCCTTATATGATAACTAAACTCCTATGCTTTTTACTACTAGTGACTGATGATCAAAAGTCTTTGATACTTTCTCCATATTTATTATTTTTTCTTTCATCACTTGTTGATACTGGTACAATAATGCTGATTAATTTATCTCCGTTTTTACCACTCTGAATTAATCTGGCAACCACATAAATTCCTGCTTTTATGTATATATTCTGTATATGTTACTGTAATCAAACCAACTAAATTCCTGACATGTATATATTCTGTATTTGTTTCTGTAACCACTATGTGTAACACTGTTTCTACTTCTGTACCAAATAATAGTAAAAGTAATGTCTTTCAGCTTTTCCCAGTTAGGGGTCGCCACAGCAGAACTCCGGTCCACTCATGATTGGCAGTTGATTTTTACTGTGCCGAGTTGCCAGCCCAACGCCCAGCCTTCAAGGAAGGCACACCCATTCATGCACTCACCTACCTGCATGTCTTTGGCGTCACTCAACCGCGGGGAGGACATGCAGACTCCGCACAGAAGGCGTTTCAGTTGAGAATCAAATGAGAAATCCCCTTGCTGTGAGATGACAACGCTAACCTCTGCACCACCGCGGCCTACTTCTGTACCAATTAATGTTTAATTTTTTTTTCTGCATCTATGTTCTTGTCGCAGCTTTTCTCCCCGGGTCTCCACCAAAAATGGGCTCTTTTATGCCCAGTGGACTTTCCCGGTAAACAAATGCAATAAATAAAAAAAATATAAATAAGACACAGTCCCTGTGTAAGTATCTTGTCTTCTGCAAAGACTTAAATCAGTACAGATATACTGCCACCAGGAACCCTTGTCTCTGTAGAATGGAAACAGCTTTCAGCTCTTAAGTTCTGCAGATTGATTTTTTGACATAAATTATTAACTTTGCTTTTCAAGCTCAATGAGCACAATGTCAGCTACCCTAATTTCCGGATAGCAGGAATGGCCAAACATGCTCCTGGGTACCTGAGGTTCACCATTGTTGTGCATTAAGAGGATATCTGTTACTTACAAGAATATTCAAGTGTGAACATTCTAATGATCTTATTTCACCACAGATAAACCATTATAAAAACTGTTATGTGTACAACTTCAGAACTCAGTGTCTTATTTCAAAAACATAAAGCCCATGAAAATTCTACTAAATGTTTTTAACCACAGGTGCTCCATATGATCTGCAAACTATATGACGCTGTCATGTGATCAGCATACTTCACAGAGTTACTATCCATTTGCACAGCATTCCATGCAAGAACATCATATAACTCATTTTCAGTCATTTAACTGTTATGTAAACTGCAGTACTTCAAAATAATTTTTTTTGGCAATCATGTTCTAATTAACTGTATTTTGCAAGAAGTGTGCCAGAGGAGTTGTGGAAATATATGAAGTCATGTGGCCACTTCAATTTCATATCTGGGGTGCTGCTGTACTTCCAGAATTCATTTTAAGTGCGTGAAACTACATTAGATAAATCATTTCCATTTTCTGCAACATTTGCCACTCCAGCATTCCATGTTTTGCCAGATAAATAGTTACAGAAATGTAATGAGTTTGTTGCCCTGTGGATTTTTATGGAAATGATGGGAGAGTTCTCCTCCTCTATATGAGCATTCTGTTGCCTGTACTTCGGCACAGATGTACTTTTATAGTTTCAGAGTCTTAGGACTCTGTTTCACAGACAACGCTACTTCAGAATTGATGTGTTTTAGTGCTCATGTTCTAGCAGTAGAACAATCTGAATGTAAATTTGTTTACTCATACTTCACCAGGTCTCGCTGCATGACCACAGAAAGACAAGAAACTCAATCATAAATACTACTGCTTTCTGACTTCATCACCCAGGGAGCAGAGCTACCTTTTGGGGACATTCCAATCATGGACATTACGTTAAACTCTTTTTGCCAGACATGTACTGTACAATTCAAAAAACAAAACGGACATATGACTATAACATTTTTGCAATCAATGTGCTTTGAGGGGGGTTCTGTAGAGGAATGCTCGTTACTCGTTTCATTCCAAATATGTTATGCAGTCACAGAAACAGATACAACTGTTTCTAATGCAGTAACACTTTAGAATTACTTCTCCTCCTAGAGAATATATTCTGTCTTTTAGACCACATGAACAAATACATTCTAAATAATCTTATTTCAGAAGTGAACACGCAAGACATGAAAACAAAATCGTATTCCTACATTTTTGGAAGGGTAGTTCTGAGCATGAAGACTTCAGTATTTTGTCTCAAAACAACATCAGTTTATTATAGTTTTGGTTATATAACCATGTACAAAAAAACAATCTCATCCCTGTTCTTTGGTGATATTAAGCAAAAGGCTTCCATCTTTATAATTTACAAAGCAAAGTATGTTTCTGTAACGGTAATAACTGGCTTTTCTGAAATCCATTATATCCAACATCCAAGGAGGGTGACACGCCAATTGTATATAAAATATGCCCCCCCCCCCAAAAAAAAATAACAGGATCATCTCTTGAAGAAATGGCATTACTACTCCCTTTATGGTTCATTTTAAACTATCAAAAGTTGAAATAATAGTGTTCATATATTGATCCAGTTCTTCATCACTTACTGTTTAAAACCTATTTTCATATCCTGGCCACGAAACCTTGCAGGGCCACCTTAACCCCATGGCTGAAGTGTAATTATTCTACTCAATGTGTGAACATTACTGTATCTATTCTCATGTGTACTGTGTTCTGCAATGCTTTTTCACTGTTTAAGTAAAGCATACAGTCACAGTATGTGTGCAATCCAGCTATGAAAAAAAAAATTATGTTGAGATTTCCAACTACAGCATGAGGTCAGAGGGGATCTGGCAAAAACACATGGGTGCCATTGATTACAATTATGCAATTCTGTAGTTGTAATGGTACGAAATAAACCCATAAACAAAATATTAGTGCAATTTGTTTAAACACATACAAACGCATGGTCACCCACACACACACACACGTGCACATATACATGCGTGTGTGTGCATGCGTGCACTTATATAGGGAATCAGCTTTGTGCTCTAACATTCTGGATACTGAATGTCTATAATGCCGGCACAAGCAATGGAATAGCTGTATGAGTGCACGATGCTGGCATTACTTAATGGGAGCTTGAGGTACAGCAATAATTGCAAGTTGCTCTTTCCTCACTGTTGTGTGATCTCATAGTTGGGTATATATAAAGCAGCAGGTGGTGTGGGGTCTGCAAGGGGATTACCCCATGCAAAAAAAAAAATGTTTATTTTTTATATATAAACATTTTTCAGTCTTTTGTGTTATGATCTTTTTAAATCAATCTAGTTAAATTTGATTTTGTGAGTGTTTAACTAAAGGCAGCATATATATAGAGACAGAGAGACTGTGACACACACACAAACATCTCTGCAGATGCACACGCGCGCGCAAGAGAAAAACTACAAGAAACTTCATATTTTTACTGATTACTAACTGCATGTCAACAACTAGGAATTACTTGGCAGAGAACCAGAAACAACATGCAGTAGCCTATCTTGATTAATATATTCAGTTTCTTTGCCATCACTACTGTGAAAACCATGGACATATATTTATTTATTCAAAGCTTCCTGCAATTACTAAAGAAATAAATCAAGCAGCGAGTCTACCTGCACAGTATTTCCTGCTAAGACTGCTGTTACATAATAATAAGAAAATTATACTGTACAGTGCTATCTAATTCAAATCTGTATCAGAAAACCAGGTAATACTCCAAGAACAGCAAGCTGCAGATGTTAAAAAAGAAGCCTTCGAGTGTCTTGCTGAAAAAATCTTAGCTATATACTGTCATAAATGTTTTATTCTGTAGCTAACATTCTGACTTGTTTCCTTGGCAGCAATTGGGACCTTTAGTGGGAAAGAGGCAGGATGAAAACAGCTTGTTTAGAGTTGTTTTCAGCACTTTCTGGGATTTTTCAGGAGTTTAGCCTGCAGCACATTTTTACAGATGCAGCCTCCAGTCACCTGATGAGTGGGTGGTGTTTTTTTTATTTCTCTTTCTGTCTCTCTTCCTTCTTTTTTCTTTTTACATACCGATGTTTCAAAGTACCTACTGACTCTTGTCAAGTATGCATTGTTCCTGTTATTGTGCTAACTTCTAAGCTGGAAGGGTATCTGCTTTTTTTCCTTGTCTAGACAAGCTCTCTGAAAACAATATCAGAATGCATCTTTCTGTATTTCTGATTCTCTCGGTATCATATTCACTGATGGCAGAGATAAAGGGAGAAATAATGTTCACACTGATGACTTGTGATTTGCTTTTTATCTGATTATTAATACATACCTGGGGTGGCAGGTGCACCAAATTTGGTCAGGTCAGCTGAATATTAAACCAACCAGAACAGACCAGAATTTTCTTTTATCAGCTTACTGCTTTAATAAACCTACACATTTAAATGTTCACTACAAAATACAGTCAGTTTGACTTGCTAAGAAAATGGTCTGTTTCTGATTCTGGAAATGAAGCCTTCATCGTCAAGTTGGAACTGTACATAACACAAGTCATATAATAATAATAATATTCTGTTAGAATACATAATTTCTTTCAACTGTTCCATTTTCCTATATGGTCATATTCGCAGAATAATGTCATGGAAGGTATCAGCCAGGATTCTGTGTAGAGTAACAATGCATTCTGGGTATAATATTAAGTTGCTTTTTCAGAATTGAAATCATTTGTTTTATGTTGCAGTTTCGATACTATAACATCGCACACAGTGAATGTCAAACCATGGCATTTTACTGGCAATATCTAGCTGACGATGCATCATTCCAGGAATTACGGTCCTTGTGTGGTTTCAGTTATCACACAAATATAGTAATTGTGTACTACAAGAGATGCTGAGCTATCTCAGCACAACCGATACATGTTCCTTCTAGGACCATATATATTTCATCTCCTGTGACATTTTGAGAAAGCAGTTGCATCTCCAAGAAAATCTGTGATGATGTACAATACTATACATGCAGAAGAGTCTGAATGGTGAGGAAGTAATTCTCAACTCAACTAAGTTCTTACTTCATTTTCCATTAAAAAAAAAAAAAAAAGCGTCTCAAGCATTTTAAGAGTGTGATGTGCTTGATATCTTTGTATAGAGACCTAATGATTCTGTTACTTTTCACTTGTAAACTGCACTGCTGCTGGTCATGCTAGACCTTTTTGGCTTTGCTATCCCTGGAAAGAACATTTATGCGCCTCATGGGCATACCCATTTAACAAATGAATAAATAATTCAACTACAAGGTACTGCTTTCTGCATGAAAAGTCAGTATGCAAGAGTTTTAATGCCTTTTTTCTGAGTCCAGAAATCCATAATACTAAATAATAATGTTAAAACAATGATACAGTTATATTAAGGCAGCAAAATAGCCTGATATTGTAAAGTGCACCCACCACAGCTTTTGAATGCTATTCCAGAAGCAGAAGTACAGGGCTAGTAACTGAAGCAATACTATAAAAGTGAAGCTAAAGGTGGAAAACACTCTGTAATGCAGGTGGGCAGCCAGTTGATATGGCTAGTGCTAAGCTCATCATGAGACTTCTGTGACATTCAAGTACTTCACAGAATGATCTCAAAGATCATCTCTCGTCACATGAGTTTACTGGATTTAAAGTACTCCAATAGAAGAATGTCCATGTGTGGATTTGGTTTTAATTCAATGCAATCTGTTCCAAGATTCCATAATCTGCAGTTAGTAGCATAGCGAGGGTGGGTTGAAAGGGGCAACTGCCCTGGACTTAAAGTGTTGGGAGGTGCAATCAGCCAATCCCAACCACTCTTTAATGCATGCCAGCTTTTAAAAGACAGTATTTTATTTGTGGTCAAACTGGAGTGCTGTAGCACTCTGTGTGTTTTCTAAACTGTAGCAACTGCTTGCTACATTTGTAGCAAGTAGTTTGCTACAGTTTTAAACTAAAGCCTGGGCACTGTAGCATTCCGTGTGGAGTATAAACTGAAGCAACTGCTTGCAACATGTGCAACAAGCAGTTTGCTGCAGTTTAAAAGAAAAAAAAAAAATCTTCTCTTTTTTTGTTTAACTAAAATGTGGGAAAGGACAGAGTTGGAGGAAGGAGCCCAAGGTAGCTGATCACGTACTTTTTTTTTCTTCTACTGAAGAGCTGGAGCAGGAGGTAGGAGGCATGTATCTGGCTACCTGGCTTGTGTGCCACTGCAATGAGCAGACCATTTTGAGTTTTTTTTTTGCTCTTCCACTGAAATGCTGAGACAGGCGAGCAAGTACATCTTATCTGGTTACCCTGCCAGTATAGGCGATGGACATTTTTTCTCTTCTGCTGAAGAGCTGGAGCAGGAGGGATGGGGCTTGTATCTAGCCAACTGGTTGGTATGGCAATAGATACTAAAATGTGAGGCAGGGGGGTGAAAGGCAGGGTGCAGAGACAGAACCTGACTGGCTTTGCATTTCAGTAGCCCAGGTACGTGATCACAGACTTTTTTTGTTTGTTTTTACTCTTCACTTGAAGAACTGGGGGGAGCACTGATTGAGTACTATCTGCAGGAAGCCTACTGGCATTCCTGCAGTTTGGCAGACATCCTTAATTTCTCTTCACTTGAAAAGTTGAGAGGGTGGGAAGCTAGTTGCCAGACTGGCACAGAGCACTGGTTGAGACAGCTATGCAAAAAAAATCAACCCTCCATGGATATCAACACAGGATAAGCATATTTGATATACAGAACTACATCAAACAGTAAGCTCTTTCATCTAACAGACGTACTAGTTAAGACTAAAGTATCTTTTCTGGAAATAGCATACATATGTTCATAAATATTCACACTTCACAATGTACACTAGGTAACTGGAATTACAATCAAAGTAATCAGGTCAACTCAAACTTTTTGTAATACTAACATTACATACTGGGCCTGCTCCTATATCCTGACACTGTGTGCAATATTCACAATTATTGATTTAACACACTCAAGAGTCCCTCATCTTTTCATTCAAATATCTGCTTAACATTTCTATTTTTTTTGTTGGGGGGGGGGGGGCGACACTGAGAAATGTTTAGAAGTCAAAGAATTGAAATGACAGACAAAGTACAACATCTTTGGTAGCCTGGGTCTTAATGATGTGATTCGTTAGGGTTAATCGCGTGATGTTAAAAATATGGGACAAGATGTCTTGCATTTTAACAGTCTGATGAAATCTGGACTAGTACTGTTAGATGAAAGTGCTTACTGTTTTGTGTGGTTCTTTTTGCTAAGAATTGTGAAGAATAAGGGCTAAAATGAAAAAGAACATACATTTGTGACATCACTAGATGAAACTACAAGACATCAAACAGAATCACTGGTAGAGTAATAAAGTGTTCTGAAGAATCAGATGTTTAATTGGCTTAACCCCATCATTTGGTAGTGTCATGAAATCACAAACTATCACCTTACCTCTACATAATATTACTTATAACTAAGTAATTAACCTGCTGCCAATGCTGTTATCAATCACTTCAGATGGGCACCAAAACAATACTACCTTAGTAAGGCTACCTTAAATACTGAATTATAGGTATAAATAAAATACTGCACGTCCAATCATCTTAGTCTTACATAAACATACAAATTACAGAACACAAGCACTATTCATGTTAACTCTTCTCTTACACACAAACTTTACCTGACCATGTATTTCAGTTGAGTAAATGAGCCAAAGAGCATCAGGTTCCTAAAACGGACAGTATACATATTACTCCTTTTCTGTCCTTGCACATGTGGCATGAGGTTTTCTCTCCAAAGTTAAGATATGTTGGCAAACGCAGCCCAACTCAGGAATACATTCATCAACTTTCTTACATCTGGAGCTTCATTATCCTCTGTCGCATAACCATGGCCTAGTCCAAATGGACCACAGCATTTCACTCTAGATCTTTGACAAAAGCTTTAAGTCACTGCTTGTACAAGGTGTTGCATGTATGAGCATAAACAAAATAAGTCATTGAGGTGGAAGGGCCAAGTATTTGCTGATGGACAGACCTGTCACATTCTAATTTAACAGTCTTGGAAGCACATGGTTTCTTTACAGGAAGGTATTCCACAGAGATGTGTAAATAAAAGAATAGGGAATCCCAGGGTACAAGTCATACGTCCTAGACTGAAAAGTGGTGGTGCATGAAATATGCAGAAAACATTAAAAACATCCAGCATCATTTCTAAGCATGTCCACACATATGCAGTTAAACAGGAATATCTGCATAATCAAGAGCTCTTGAAACAGGGAAAAAAGCATCTTGAGGAGGCATGGAAAATGTGAAATGGCAAGAAGTTATACCGGGATTAATTCCATAGTGATCAGGAATCATTACTGGTTACAGTTTAGCCTGTTTAAATAATACAGAATTACTATGTAAGCTAGGAGTAAAATGGAGACCTCTTTTGATAAAGATGACATACTCGAGATGAGCCCCCATGCCACTACATCTCTGTATACCACACCGGAGCATTCCACTGTGGTGTCAGCATGGCACTAGCACTCTAAGAAGATAAGTAAAAACCCGGAAGAAATTCAAAGACAAGTAAAAAGATCCCAAGCATAAAAGAGTTCATAAACAGAAAAAGAATGCCTGGTAGTTGGCACAGAGAATCAAGGAGCTGTTAATGAGCTGCTTCATGAGGTCCAGCGGTCCAGGGTTTGATTCCCTAAACCTTCACTGCTTAACTGTGTGACTTTGAGCAAGTCACTTAACCAGACAGTGATGCCACGCTAAAAAGGGTCTATGAAAATCAATGCTCTACTATGATTAACAAATATACAAACATACATAAAATAAATTAATGTTCTACACACAAAAGCAGAGGTTATAAAAAACCTTGATTATGGCCTGTAACATCTTCCTAGTGATTTCCTGTGAAATTATCTAGAAATTTGAAGTGCAAAACATAGGCTTAATTGAAGAGATAAGCACTTTAGAGTACTGAAGGGGGGGGGGGCATGGGATGATATGAATGTACCACTATGGCATATTAAAAATGGAAGAATACTGAATATGCTTAAATCCAAATTGGACACTTTTATGAATGACATATATTTGTGCTCATGATATTTATGTTATTTTATTTACACTGTAATACTTATTACTACACATCTGACTTTACAGTGGAGGTATATTACATGGCTGTCACTTACTCTCCCATGAAAGGTAACTGCTTAATTAGGAAATGTATGGTTTGCTGAGTCTGAATCTATTAACAGACCATTCCTTTAAAAATGTATAACTTCCCCAGAGACTATGCACCCTCAGATGATGTTATATTATGGAAAACTATGACTTGCAATTCATTGAAAAAGACAGAAAACCTAAAAATATTTAATGGATGGTCAAGGTTGCTTGAAGACATCATAACTTAATCTGTCTCCAGAAGCAATATAAGCGATACATCCACATGCACAGTGCAATGCATCCATAGCCCTGACAGAAAAAAACACAGCAAGACCTTAAGAGCATGCTACTGTTATACAAACCAAGCCTACTGAATGGATTAACAGAACGGTTACAGTTGTGAAGCAAACCAGATAAGACCGTAACAAATGGACTATGAGATAACATTATCCTTTACAAACAGCAAAACAAGTAACTGCTACTATGCCAAACACAAACATATTTTCAGTGTTGTATGATAACTACGGATTGTGACAAATTAATCTAAATGAAGTAAGCTCTTTACAACAGCATTGGGTAAATAATGGGCAAAGGCAGATTTCTTAGAATAACGGGGTATTTCTTTGGCTCCAAAGGTCTCTCAAAGGGCTGCAGATAACATGACTGAAGGGTTGATATTTTCCCTAGAGGCTCTACCAAAAAACAACCTGACACTATACTGATTAAGATTCTGGAAAGATTGAGAATATAAGATGTGACACTCAATTAATCAAAATACTAATGTGGTGTGTAATCTCAAAAATACGGTGGTCATTGTTTTACAGCTCAAAGGTTATGAAGACAAGCAGATGAGGTACGTGTTATTGTAATTATGCAAATTTCAACCAACAAACCTTCCCTAATGTGATTCTTTAAAATGTCCAATACCAAAGCTTGTACCACACATGACAGATATCACTGTACCTCTAAAAAAGGCCACCTGGGCAAGATAAAATCTGGGACTGGAAAAAGGAACAAGTTAAGAGCTCTTACTTATTAAAGAGGCTAGTAACTACAGTGTCTACACTGAAATGGTTTGCTGCAATACTACTTACAAGGATGCAAGCCAAAAACTGCTGGAATCAGTATAAGAGGGTAAACCTGAGCATCAGGAGCTTCAACAGATGCTCAAACTAGATATGGTCAGACTGGAAAATGTTAGTTGGAAACTTTGTCAGAAATTTCATGATTGCATGTATGAGAAGACAATAAGCCTTTATAAGTATTTGCACAAATCAACTGCAAGGTGTTACTATCATTTCAGAAATGTGATGGGAAAGTACAGTACAACTCATATTGATGACATGTTAAGACAGTTTATCTGGATGAATAAAAAGATGGTATGTTGGTAGAAGGTCTGGATGTTCTATTGGCTGTGGCATAAATTCCAATAACTCCTGAGAAACTACAATAAGCAAAGAAAATATAGAAATGCAACGGTTAACATATAACTGCAGGATGAAAAGATTATACAAAACATTAACATCCATTATCCCATATACACTATACCTTTAGGGAAGTAATGCAATGTATCCAAGGTTTACTATTTACAGGTGATGAAAGTGATAAGTGCACATAAGTATACTACAACTAAAAATCAAATGTTTATGAAAATGAATGAGTCTCACTGACGATATTAAGTATACAAATGGGCTAAAGATATTACACATTAACCTATTGTCACAGTATAAGCAGAGACAATGGTATAGAATGTTTTACTGTGTACTATACACAGAAATTAAGAACAGAAAGCGGAACTCATATCGAATGAAATTTGGACATTTCCTTGGCTAAAAGTAGGAGCTGACTTATTTTAGAATAGTGATCTCAACTTCCTATTATTTACTACTGTTCAAAGTAACCAAAAGTTACACATCTGAAAGTTCCTACAATTACAATGATAAATGCACTTATGACAATATTTGTAAGACATGATGGCAGCAGTAGGCTGCAATTTGTCAGTCATGAGGTCAAATATTTTTTGAATGAATATGAGTTGTAACATCTCACCTCCAAGATATCCACTATCAAATAAGCAAGTGGAACCACATAATACAGAAAGTGAAAAACACAGTAAAGAAATGCAATGTATTAGAGGAAATGGGCTTTTGTCTTGTATTTTTTGTCTACAGAAACACTCCCTTGGAAGATTTTGGTTTAAAACCTTCAAATATTGGCAAAAAGATGGCTGAGATCCAAATTAGCAAACCTTCTAATCTGCTAATACCAGAAAAGTGAAAGCAGGCTTCAGAAGTGATCAGAAAGAGATACATAAAACTAAAGCAATACTCTGACAGGAGTACAAAGAATCTCTGTCTCCTGAAAGAAGGAGAAAGAGTCTGCGTAAACCTGGAGGAAAATGCTGGAGAGAAATCTCAAACACAAGCAACTAAGGTAAGGCTTTGCATACAAGATTCGTTAGGTTGGTGGGTTTGTAATTATCATTGTTTGAGGTGAGGCCACCCTTGTGGCATGGCATCACAACAACTGTCAACCACTCACATGGAACAAAGCCATTTTCTAGGCTCAGGTTGAGGAGTGGGTCTGCAAGCATATATGTATTCAGGACCCATGGCTAGGGGCGTCCTTCATTTTGGAATGCATCTTCAAACATGGATCAAAGCTATTTTCTAGGCTCAGGTTGAGGAGTGGGTCTGCGAGTGCATATGTATTCAGGACCCACAGCTAGGGGCATTCTTCATTTACATGCTCTTTCTTGATGAATGGTGGCTTGATTCCAAAAGAGACAGAATCAGGATTTAGAACAGCTGTCTTTAGGGTGAAGTTGGCACTAAATTTATTTTCAAGTAAGTCAGCAATATGCACTGGATCGGAGTAGTTAATACCATTATGAATAAGCTCAACATAATGTTGGGTATTATTCCTTATTTTTCTGACACAAATAAAGAAGAATTTAAAGTGGTCTTTGTCTTCTGTGGCTAGTCTGAGTTAATGGAATGTCTTTGTTAGTTTCTTGTACAGCTGTTTGACTTTCTCCTTCTTTTGGTGGTCATTTGTTCAGTTATACAATTTTTAGGAGCTACTTCCTTTTTATTACACAATTTACTAATTCTAGAAAACCATAACACGTTTGCTTTTAAACATCCCCATTTGCTTGGGTCTAGTTGGGACATCCAATCTGATACATCTCTCAAGGTGCAAGTAGAACTTGTATGCAAAACTCATTGTTGTATCAACATTATGGGTAGTATTGTTACACTCAAATTTAGAGACCATCATAGAATCATAGGAAATGTGTACATTTAAAGTACTTGAATTCTACGAAATTTGTTTCCGTTGGTTTGGTGAAGGTTACTAGTTTGACTTGACCAATGAGGGGGACACCTTGAGGATGGAGTTTACAGTTGTTAAATTAGCTATGACCAGCTCAAGTATATCCTAGTCTCTAGTAGGTCATTAACAATTCTTGTCCAGGGTATTCTTATTTAAAAAATAATTTTTGAGCATATGTCCCCCAGTTAATCAATGGGTGGTTAAAATCACCTAAGATCACAGAGTTCCTACTTTTGGGGAATTCATCCAGAATACTCAGGAATTTTGTTTGATTTTCTAGGCACATGGAGGGGCTCTGAGTATGCTGTGATCTGACAGTTGTTATTTAGCATGACTTGAAGCTCTATAAGCTCTGCTTGAGGGTCTCTAGGATCTGTCTTGAGGTGATGTCATCCCTAACAAATATAGATATTACCAGAGTTTCCATCAGATCTAAATGAGCAGTAAACACAAAACCCAAGGGAAAGCTCTCTAGACACAGGTCTCCATAAAAAGGACCTCAAGGTCTGAAAGCTTGTTATTTAGGCTTCAAGCATTAAGAAGAGCCACTGTGATACTGTCTAATAGTTGACATGTTTTGAAAGTTAGGTTTTGGGGGTTCATTAGTTGGACCTTGTGTAAAAATGACACAGTGGGGACAGCAAGAGTTTTACCAGTATGCGGAAGCCTGATATGAAATATGTGAACCATTCTTTGCAAAACAAGGATGGAAGTACAGTTGTAATATATTTCATCCCATGCTGACACATACTGGGTCCCCCAAGAATGACACCAGATATTTAGCCAGTTGTTAAAGCCAATCATCTTTTCTTTATACCCTAGCATCATTTTGGTAATAGAAGGATTCCATGCAGTACTAGGGCCTTTCCTGCATTTGTGAAGCTGCATGTGTACTTTCCATATACCTCTGTTTCTGTGCACCAGGTCATTTACCCCAACACGTACCACCATCATAACATAATCATTTTTATCTGGCTTAAGGGTTGTAAGGCACTTTGTAGCATGAACAATCTTGGCTGCTGATAGACAACTCATGGTTGCCCTGTTTTCGTCCAACTTCGTGAGTGTGGAATCCATGTGCCTAATTATGGAGTTACAAATCATAAGTACATTACTATTTGTGTTTGAAGATTGCTTTGCTGTTATTGGTTTAGGATGTGTTACTTCCTGGTGACTCTCAGCTCTGCCATCAGTAATCGGAAATGCAGTGCTTAGTTTGCACTGGGACTTGCACCTACTACTTCACTGCGGCTTAGGCAAAGATTTTTTTAGTGCCTCAACATATGATCATTTAGCATGGGTATGTGTGGAATGTGGTGTAGGTGAGTGATAGTCAAAGGATGCATTTCTTTCTGATAGTGTGGCCTTGATTTTGGCTAGCTACTTCCATCTCTCCCAAGTAAACGAAGAATTAAGTAAAAGATCATTATCTTGTGAGCGTCATGCATTTCTTACATTGCCTGAGTATACAGAGTGCTATGAAGCTGGTAACAGAAGGTAGCCTAGCTGACAGATCTTAGATTCTGACCATGGATGCTAGGTGTCCTAGGAAAGGAGAAAGGAATATAATAGTGTTTCAGCTCCTAAATTAAAACGGTAGTTCAAGGAAAAATAATAGTCATAAATTAATTAATTTAACATTTGTTTACCAGGAAAGTCCGACTTGGAATGAAGCCAATTTTCAACAGAGGCCCAGGGAGAAACACTACAGGCACATGTTTTTGTAACATGGGAGGAAACCAGAGTACCTGGAGAAAACTCACACAAACGCAGAGAGAACATGCAGATTCCACACAGAAGACACTCTAATCGAGAATCGAACTGGAGAACCTCTTGCTGTGAGGCGACAAAATTACCGCTGCACCACTGGATTTGAGCACTAACTTAACAGTATGCAATCAATATAACAATCTTGCCTAGCTATAAGGTCAGCTTGGTGAACAAATAAAAGACAGCATTTTATCTTCTAGTTAAGAAACCGATTTGGGACAAAATTATACATGTAAATAAATAATTTTCAAGCACCAAAACCATGTAGGCAGTAAATACTTTGCTCTAATCTGGCTATGAGATGGGCTTATAATATACAATGATGTTACCACTAATTAATTCTGTGATTTGTAGCCACAGAGAAAAAGGTCCATTCTCTCCAATCTGGTGCTCCTTACCTCTCTCCTAAAGAGAACCAGATCCTCTGTGCCGTCCCTCAACAATAGGCTGACGAGCAAAAAAGTCTTCAAGTTTTAAAAAGCTGTTGAAAATTGCTTGCTATAATGTATACCATAGATGAAATGCTGAAGCAACTGCTTAGTCCTGAGCAGAAAAGCAGTATGGCAGTATCAGAATTAATTTCCGTACTGACACTGCATTATCAACCGATCGGCATCTGCAGCAGTTGACTTCTTCGCCCCACCATAATTATGCTTCTGCTAATGACTGGCAGTTATATGCATAACCACAAATGTAGGAATACTTAGATATTTATATGAAGACTGAGACAGCAATGTCCCAGGGATTTATTTTTCCAAGAGATATACAGCTCTGAGTAGGTTCAGATGTTAAACAAAAAGCAGCAAGTGTGTGAGGGCTACAAAGTACTTTTCTTAATGATTTTGAACGAAGGTTGTTCTGAGTTAAGTGTTTGCAATGTTTAAGATCACATCTATGAAGATCAATCCTAAAACACTCTCAGTTTCATTAGGAAGCTGCATTTCTGTTTATCCTACTAATACAGTAGCCAGGGATGACTTCTCTGTCTTGCACCCTCAGAGTGCCACACCAGCCTCTTGATCACCTCTGACAGTGTAATGGATTAAACATCTAATTAGCAAATGAATATTCAAATCAAACTTTAAGAAATAAAACTAAAACACATAACAGACTATCCCATAATCAGACACAAGGTGTGGGGTTTGATTCTAACCTCAGGTTAATGACCAAGAGTAAAATGACCGTTCAAGGCAGTTAGCCTATTATGCACCTATGAACTCACAAGCCTAAAAGAAACATGCAGCCTGTTCATCTACATAAACTGAAAAAAGGATCTATTAGTATGATTTTCTCCAAGATAAATACACTGCTAAATGTCCCTCATATCCCTGTTATACAGCACAAACATTTCCTTTATTTTGAGTTCATACATGACTCCATCTAGCACATACAAATGTCAAAAAACAGAAACTTCTCAGTTCGAACTCACAAAACAGGTGTCAGAGAATAAATTCTTTCTGCTTCTGGGTCACTAGAAGGGGTTTAATGCTACCTATTGATCATACAAATTAAACTACATCTCGTTGTAAAATAAGAGACCAACAACTGGCCCACACCATACAAGTAAAAATGATGATTACCTGATAAGTCAGTAAGCACTTTAAAAATGTCTAACTTCTATTTACATATATCAGTGGTTTGGTGAAGGCAACAGCTAGACACCTTACAAGCAGGAGATACAGAAAAGCCAAATTCAGTTTCATCACAGTTCTTTATAAAACCTGAAAACTTTTGCACATGCCATGGGTGCTTTAAGTGCAGTAACAAAAGCTCAAAGCATTTTGAGAAAAGACTGAAAGAAGTAAAAGGAAACACGTTTGTTTCCTCTAGTAATTTAGTAATAATGGCTCTAAAACTTCCAAGTTGAAAACTGAATCTTTCTAATACGTCACAGTAGGATCTTAGGCTGATTTCTGAACAGGTGCTTTTTACAAACAAAATAACTTGGAAATCAGCGAGAAATGAAACCAAGTTTGGCTCAGACAGCAGTATTTAACTTTTTAAAACTGTTTTTCATCAGTTTTAATCAAATATTCATAAATGACTCAAAAGCAAGGAAGTTAAAATATTGGTGCATTACACAGAATAGGAATAGTGCAATATAACATTATGTCATGTTTGCATACCAAATGCTTTGCTTAAGTTGTGTCTGCATATTTTATGCTGTTAATTCCTGTATACATTGCATATCACATGGCTACAATTATGAATTCTAAGCAAAAAGAACTCTTAACAGCATCTTATTTAGACAACCACAGGTTATGTTTCAATGTAATTTTAAATCATATGGGTCTGTGACTCCCCCCACCATCAATTCACACACACAAACACACAACTTATTTTCTTCCGCATACTTCCATTATAACAGACATCAGTGCAGAAGCTGCTACCATTTGTTCACACTGTGCTACACAGAATCTGCAATAAATTCTGGCAGACTGGCAATGCCAGCACTGGGATCGGAGACTGAGCACACCAGAAACTGGGAAGCACGCATATTCGGACAATGATTAGGCTACAGACAAGAAAAATGTACGACAGACATACTTAGTACAGTCGTGTAATATCTTACCACAACAGTAGATGTCCTTCCTTTCACTGTTGCAGTATTCCTTATAGTAGGGATCCCCTGCCAAGGGTAGTCTGACTCCCAGCCAGTATACCAAAGTCTTAGGCTGTAATAGGGATGTTGTATGTTACATGGATGCTCCCCACACATGGCATAGAGCATAAAGATGACGTAAAGCTGTACCATCCTCAGAAGTGAAAAAGCCCTAGGAGGAACAACCGTGCAAGGACAAAGAAGGAACATGTGTATCCAGAAAGAGAAAGAAACATGGGGAGGAAGGAGGGAGTGAATATTGCAACAGTGAAGAGAAGGACATCTAATGTTATGGTAAGATTTACCACAACTGTACTATGTCCTTCTATATCACTGTTGCAGTGTTCCTTACTGTAGGGAGAGTACAAAAGCTCAGGAAGAAACTTGGGGATAGGAAGGTCCAGAAGAGCCCTGAAGAAAACCATGCAGGACAGCCCTGACAAATCTGTCTCTAGCCCTAGAAACTACATCCAACTTACAGTGCTTGATAAAAGTATGCATAGAAGTCCAAGTAGCTGCCTCAAGAATGGAGTAGGATTCAAACCTTTGAAAAAAGGATCAGAAGAAGCCACAGACCTTGTAGGATGAGCCTTAACAGAAGAAGGAAGGGTTTTCCTATGCAAGGAGTAACAAAAGGAAATGGCCTTAGATATCCAAGGTGAAATAGTTTGCTTAGAAACAGCTAAACCTAAAGATGCAGGATGAAAGGAAACAAAAGCTGCTTAGAATTATGAATGGCTTTAGTTTTATCCAAAGAATATTTGTTATCTATGCAAATCCAAGGTGTAAAAGACCTTCTCACTAGCAGACTGCAGAGAGGAAAAAAGTGGGCAAATGAACGGACTGATTAAGAGACAAATCAACCATCTTGGGCATAAAATAAAGATACATATGAAGAGACAACCTGTCCTTATGGAAAACCAGACAATGGGGAACACCCATAAGGGCCTGAAGCTCAGACTCCTGCCTGACTGAGGTAACAGCCAAAAAAAGAACAATCTTCCAAAAGCAATACTGTAAGTAAGCTGAAGCTGCAGGCTCAAAAGGAGCCTGAGTCAATTTTTCCAGGACAAAATTAAGGTCCCAGGAAGGAGGAGTATTCTTCCTGGGAGGCCTAATATGAAGGATGCCATTAAGAAATTGTTTGACCTTGAATCTAGAAGCCAAAGGGGGAGTCATAGGGAGACAAGCAGAAATAGCTGACAGGTGGGCTTTAACAGAAGAGTATGCCAACCCAGCATTGAGCAATTCACATGGTTGGGCACCGGGCTGGCAACTAGACACTGTAAAAATCCACTGCCAATCATTAGTGGACCAGTGATCCACTGTGGCAACCCCTAACCAGAAAAAGCCGAAAGACAAGAGAGAACCAAAGGGACTTAAACAGAAAATGGATCCAGGTTATGAGTAAGACACCATACAGAAAATCTCTTCCACTGGGATAAATAAGAGTTCCTGGCAAAAAGCACATCCTGAGAAAAAAGGTGCCTAAAAGGGATCAAAACCCTATCACCCACAGTATCAGATGAAGAGTTGACAGGTGGGGATGGATAAGAAACCCCTTGTCTTGTGTGAGTAGGTCCAAACTGTGAGGGAACTTGTGATGATTTTCCTTTACTAAATGCAGAAGAAGAGGGAAACAGTGCTGTCTGGGTCAAAAGGGAGTCGACAAGAAGATTTGGGGAGCATCCTGTTCTATTTTGAGCAAAACCCTCAGTATGAGAGGAAGGGGAGGGAAGGCATAAAGAAACATCGCCTTCCAGGAAAAAGATCGGGCATCCACCTTCCAAACCAGAGGATGTGGGACTCTGGTGAAAAACAACAGGCAGTTGTCTCTTCAGAGAGGAGGCAAAAAGATCTACTTGAGGAGTATCCCACTGGTGGACAATGTCCAGAAATGCATCTCTGTCAAGCATCCACTCGTAAGATTGTATTACGGACCTACTCAGGGAATCTGCAAAAATGTTCAGATCTGACAGAATATAAACAGCCTGAAGAGTCACCATATACTGGCCAGCTAGATCCAAGACCTGAAGAGCTAGTCTGCACAAGAGTTAACACCTTGTCCCCCCTTGTTTGTTGATGTACCACATTCACTGTGGTATTGGCTGTGAAGATTCTGAGGGCCCCTGGAAGGAAAAGAGAATGAAAGGTCTAAAGGGCCAGGAGAGGGGCTCTCATCTCTTTGATACTGATAAGGTCCTTCTTTTGACGAACAGACTAAAGGCCCTGAACTTTCAGAGGACAGAAGAGACCCCCTCACCCCACCTCTGAAGAATCTGAAAAGAGTTCCTGAGAGGGGAATGGAGGTTGAAAAAGATGCCCTGGGTTTAGGGACAACTGATGAATCCTCCACTTATGGTCCAGATTGAGACATGGCAAAAGGGGAATCAGAAAATCTAAAGGATGAGAATCTTGAGCCAGACTGACTTTAGGAACCACCAGACCTTTCTTATATGCCCAGAGGAAGCATAAGAATGGTGGAAGCCATGTATTCCAGAGTCCATAGAAACTACCTGGCTATAATGGAGGCCAGAGGAAGAAGGGACTGAAAGAAAGCAATAAGAGTTAAAGCCGTGGGAGGAGGGAGAGATCCCAGCACTGGAATAGTCAGTAGCCTGCACCCAAGAAAAACATGATCCTGAGGTGTCGTCAGGTAGGATTTTTGGAAATTCACTGTAAGCTCTAGGCTTTGCAAGAGACAAATAGCATATGGAAGATGCTGAAGGAAAATCTCTGGATAGGAAGCCTGAATAAGCAGGTCATCCAGATAAGGAAAAACCTGTATTCCCCCTCATGCTGCAAAAAGCAATCACAGGAGCGAGGCATCTGGTAAAGAACTCTAGGGCAGTAGAGAGGCCAAAGGGCAAAGCAGAGAACTGAGAATGCTAGAAAGCATGAGAGAAATGTACAAAATTCCTGAAATGGATATTAATCGGGATATAGAGATAGGCATCCTTGAGATCCAGAGAAACTAGGAAATCCTGAGAAAGAAGAAGAGGAAACAAGGTTTGAAGGGACAACATCTGACAGGAAGGAACCTTCAAAAAGTTGTTGAGCTGAGGGAGATCCAAAATGAGGCTCCAAGTACCTTCTTTCCTGGGAGACTTTAGGCATTTGTGTTTCATACTACCACCATATATGTTAACTGCTCTTATTTTCTTTGTTTTACAGTATTCTAATAAACTAAAAGTTATTGGGTTTACCAGGCAATGCGTCAATTGTCATAAGTTTTGCACAGCCATTTATTGGACACTAGTTTTAACTTTTATTAATAATTGGAGGTATATTGATTTTTCAATTGACTGGATTTATGGTTATAATTTTAGTAACTTTGATAGTCTCAGTACTGTTGGAGCAATTGCTTCTTTTACAGGAACTGATATTGGCCATTTTATATATGATCTTCTTTGCGAAGGAATTGGACTCAGCACTGCAGACTATATGGGGCTTGATAATCAGATACTTTATATTTGTCATTTAATATGGACTCAGCACTGTTGAATTTGGTTTAGATTCCTGACAGGGGCTGCTATTGTCCGTATGTTTGATTCATCTGACGTTGATTCAATTCTTTATACTGGTTTACAGGGGCTGACATTGTACAATTCCTTTTGGGTTATAATTTTGAATTTTTTAAACAAGGTGGGTATAATGTAGGCCTTTTATATTTCTATTTGGAGATTTTGGCATGTTGGCTGAACCATAACATGGTAACATATTAGTAATATTGGATTTGGACTGATTGCTGAGTTTTGTCCAATATTTTGGCTGTGGTGAATTTTTGTATTAGGTCTATATTTGATAGAAAATTACTATTGTTGCAGTGCTCTGGTTTCCAATATCATAGTAGATTATTCTATTTTGACTTTGGCTTATTTATTTTGCTGGTTTCAGAGGATTGGGGGGGGGTTCCCTTATGGAGATATCGAATACATTATGGGGGCTTGCCTACTATGGTGATGATTTAGCCATTTTTGGGCTGGGGATAACCAACCAATCTGGGAATGGGACCATGTTACCAACTATGGAGGATAGCTGTGAAACACTTTTTACAAAGCTTAATAAGCACATGAGGTTACTTCAAAGTAATGTCTGGCACTATAAGGTCTTTAAAGCATATATTACCAAGGGCATCACGCCCAGGGGCTTAAGAGTTCATACACAGCCTCTAGCTAACAATCCAGATGATACTCTTACAAAGCCCAACATACGGCTTTCATGAATTTTGTTGAAATTCTGGCTGGACATTATGACAGGACGATTGATAGTGATATTGAGACTATTACTAAGATGTGTGAGAGTATTAAGGCCCACATATAATTCTTGTCTCAAAAAACTTAGGATCTTATAAGTCTTGAAGAACAATTAAAGGACAGAAAGAAAAAGAAATTCCTTCGTGACTTGGCCAATTATGATGGGGGGATCCCTTCACTAGAGACAGGGATAAACATGTTCGGTTTTCACAACCCTACAGAAATCCCTCTAAGAGAAAATGCCCCAGATCTTAAGAAAGTATCAATTTCCAGTGCTGATACCTCAGGGGAGGATTCATCCTCAGGTTTTCAGCCTGATACATCAGGCCCCACAGGTTCTCCAGCATTGAAGAGAAGGAATTCCAGTACCCCTTTAGATTTAAACAAAGGAAGGGGGGTAGAAAACACAGATCAGGTGGACAATATGGAGGGGCTGTTACAAATGTTTGTACAGAAACAATAAACCAAAATGTTTTGTAATATTTCATCATATTCCCTTTCTCCTTTGGAGATTGGCATTCTGAATAAAGGATTGTCTTTCATACCTGGCTTTTTTGTGTCTGAGGACAGTTTTGTAAATGATGTTACAGCATTTTGTGGGAATCTTAATTTGAAGTTATTTTTTTAGGGAAGGGAAACTTTGGATGCTCAGGAAGAATTCAGATATCATAGATCTACATTTATGCCACCAATGCACCACACTGTTTTCATGCTTCAAAATTCTATTCTTAGGGACTTGCACTTTTACTCCAGGTATACTAGAGCTAGATCCAGTAATGTCTCTAGGACTGACATGGAAGCTATTTCAAGGTTAGCTAACAATCATCAATTAATTATACTGATGGTGGATAAAGGAGGGGCAGTGGTGGTCCAGGATTGGACACAATATGACACTGAAACAACTAGGCAGCTTTCAGATGGTCGATACTATTTACATTTAACACTTAATCCCACTTCCCCATTTCAAAAAACAAATTGATGAGTTTCTATCCCTAGCCGTGGAGGAGGGTATCATCACATATACCATCAAGCACCATCTGATGTTATCTGACCCCATCAATCAATACATTTATTTTCTTCCCAAAATTCACAAAAACCCTTGGACTTCCCCTGGCAGACCCATTGTTTCTGGGAGGGGCTCTTTGACAGAACCACTGTCCCAGTTTCTAACTAATTATCTTAAACCACTTCTCAAATGGGTAAGGGCCCGGTTACGGGACACCACTGAATTTCTTCGGGTCATCTTTGAAATGCAGCTTGAGCCGGGTTGTTTACTTTGTACCTTGGACGTTACAGTATTATACACCAATATCCCACATTGGGCTGGGATTGATGCTTTGGAATATTGGCTGTATAAATCCGAGTTATACCAACCCGGTTTCAATACGTTTCTCATCTGTCTTGCCGGGCATGTACTTACGAAGAATGTCTTTTTCTATCATGACAAATGCTTCCTCCAGATTCAAGGTAGGGCTATGGGGGCTTCATTTTCCCCTATTTATGCCAATTTATTTATGGCTTATATTGAGGAGCGAATAATCTATGACAGTTCACATAATTTGTTCACGGAGGAGACTGACATTTGGAAAATATATTTGGATGATTTCTGGATGGTATGGAGATCGGATATAGATTAACTATAGGATTTTGTTAGTTATCTGAATGAAAACAAGTGGGGGATGCACTTTACGGTAAACTATGACATGGATTGGATAACCTTTTTGGATGTTTTGGTAATCACAGGTCCTGATAACACTTTGATCTCTGAGGTTTACTGTAAGTTCCCTGAATATAACTCCCCTCTCCATGCCACTAGCTATCATCCTCCACAGATCTGTAAAAATATCCCCAAGTCTCAGTTTTTGAGAGTCAAACGTATATGCTCGGACACTAGTACATATCAGCATTTCAGAGATGACCTCACATTTAGATTCAGGAACAGGGGTTATAAGGCAGGATATGTCCTCCAAGCCAAAAACAGGGTGGATACCATTGACAGTGAAAGCCTTCTCCAATATAAAATTAAGGTTGATGATGGGGAATCCATCATATGCTTTGTTACTACATTTGGTAGGAATACTGGGGCATTGACGGACAGCATCCAGCATCATTGGAACATCCTGTTGGCAGATACCAGACTTTCTGGATTGTTGGAGAGCAGATGCCATTTTTCCTTTAGGAAGGGTAAGAATGTGGCTTCTTACTTTAGTCATTACAAACGTGGGCCCAATTTTAAGAAGGAGTGTTCTCAAACTAACGTTTGGGGAATCCAGTTTTAGGGTGCTTTCCCTGCGGTCATTGCTCTTACTGTCCAAAGGTCATGAAGACTAGGTGCTTTAGTAGTACAAACACTAGCTAGGTATATAACATCTCTTTTTTTGCCAATTCCCACACAGATTGGGTGATATACTTGGCTACCTGCAATTCTTCAGCTTTCTACATTGGGCAAACATCCCGGCCAGTAAAATTTAGGATTTCTGAGCACCTTTGTGATATTAAACATCAAATAATTACCAATACCCTGTATAAACATACCACAGTACATAAAAATGCTTCCTTCAACTTTATAATTACTGATCGGATTTTGGGCATGAGATCCAATAAGTCAGGCTGGCATGAGATGTTGAATAAAGAGGATAAAAAATGGATCATTAAGCTGGGAAGTTTCTTTGCACCTGGATTAAATGAGCCCCTTTAATCAGTCACATGTTATTAATTGTCCAAAATTTTTGAAATTGGTGCTGTAAAGGGATCAATGTAATTTTGCTCGGCCCAGAAAGAGAACGCCTTCCATTTACTAGTATAAAGTTTCCTAGTAGTTGACTTGTGAGAAGAGACTAAAATATGTTGAACCACAGGTGAGATATCCAGAAGCCTGGCTAGGACTGGAAGTGGAGAAACCAAGCTGTTAGCTTGAGAGTTTGAATGGAAGGATGAAGAGCACCCAACTGATGTGTCAGGAGATCTGGAACTGGGTCCAGAATTCAAGGCTCCTCTTGAAGGTAATGTCAAAGGAATGGGAACCATATCTGATGAGGACAGTAAGGGGCAATGAGGATCAACTTGTGACTCAACAAATTTGCTTTCTGAAAAACTTTTGGAATTAGAGTAAAGGGAGAAAAGGTGTAAAGAATCCCAGCGGGCCAATCGTGGATAAGTGCATCTCTGGGTGACTGTCCCGGTGGAGGAACTAGGGCAAAGTAGCTGCTGCATTTGTTGTTTAGGTGTGAGGCAAAAAGATCGCAGCATGGCTGGCCTCATCTGCAGAAGATCGTATCCAACACATCTTGTTTCAGAGACCACTCGTGGGGCATGAGAATTGCCCTGCTAAGCTTGTCCACTATCCCGTTGGACTTCCCTGGGATGTGCACTGCAACTAGAAAAAGCTGAGAGTAAATCGCCCATTGCCATACTCAAAGGGCCTCCTGAAACAAGGGATACGATTTGGTTCCGCCCTGTTTGTTGATGTACCACACCACTGACATGTTGTCCATCTGAACTGCTATACATCCCAAAGGAAATGAGTTGAGAAATGCTTACAACGCTAATAACACCGCTCTCATCTCCATGACATTGATGTACCAATAGTACTTGTGAGGTTGCCAAGTTCCTTGGACTGTCTGTTCCAGATAATGTCCCCCAACCCTATCTGGGAAGCATCCGTGGTCGCTGTGGCTACCAGATGAGGGGCTACAAAGGGTCTGCCTACAGTGACTAGCCACCACTGTAGATCTTTCTTGCAAGCATCCATGATTAAGATCATGTGTGACATTGGTAGATCCTGATATAACCACTGAGAGAAAAGGAGCCATTGCAAAATCCTCATATGGTAACGAGCTAATGGGACTAGAGTAATAGCAGTCGCCATCAAGCCCAATACCTTTAGGACTAACTGTGCCTGAACCTTTGACTAGAGGAGAGAGACCTGATGTCAAATGGTAAGTACCCTTTCCTGTGGGAGCTTGGCTACCATGTCTCTTGTATTTAGTTGAGCGCCTATGAAATAACACACTGAGAGGGCAACAAGGCAGATTTGTCATAGTTTATTGTGATTCCTAGATGTGCACAAGTGTGAATCGTGTGGTTCCTGGCCCGTAAGAGATGATGCTCGGTGGTGGCAGTGAGGAGCCAGTTGTCTAGATAAGGAAACACCTGGAATCCCAAATGTCTAAGGTGAGCCATCACTACTGCCATGCATTTGGTGAACACCCTGGGGGCTGTGGTGAGACCAAAGGGCAGAGCTCTGAACTGGTAATGAATGGCTCCCAGCCAGAAGCGTAAATATCTCCTGGACTGCCTGTCCATTTTTATATGGTAGTACTCATCCTGGAGATCGATAGAGCACATGCAATTGTCCTGACCCAAAAAGGGTAGAATGGACTGCAGTGTCACCATCCGGAAAGTACAGTTGTGTACCTACCATAAATGTAGATGTTCGAGTGTATTCACTGTTGCAGTCATTACACTTGGGGTTATCCTGCTGGCAGGCTACCCACAGTCGGCCTGAATTCCAAAGTCCTGGTCCGGCGTCGGTTGCTGTCACCTCTTTCCTGACGTCAGTGCGCCAGGGGTATAAAAGATGCAGCCGATGCCATTTTCTTCAGTTTTTCTTGCCCCAGATGTCAGGTGCCCCCAAAAGGGTAGGCTGTAAAAATTATGATCATAAAAAAGCATGCATATAACCTTCATCTACAAGCAAATACACCACATAGGTTGTATAGAATAGAGAGGTACAGATAAGTCCCAGCAAAGAAAAAGGGGGATGGTGGGAGGGTAACCTGGACTGCAACAGTGAATACACTCGAACATCTACATTTATGGTAGGTACACAACTGTACTATGTTCATCGTGTTTCACTGTTGCAGTCATTACACTTGGGTTGAACCCCAAAGCTGAGGTTGGGTAGCTGGGCCTAAATAGAGTTTGGAGTGGCTATGAGGCCCTGCAGAACTGCAGTGGCAAAGCCTGCTCTGGATTTAGAGCAGAGAGGTAAATGGTAGTGCTTTGTAAAAGTGTGCACTGAAGATCATGTCGCAGCCTCCAAAATATCCTTGGTTGGTACTCCTATCTGAGGAAGGCTGCTGAAGTGGCTGCTGCAATGGTAGAATGTGGCCTAATGCCCTTGGGCACTGATTTGCCATGTTGTGAATAGCTGAAATGAATGCAGTGGCCTATCCATTTTGAAATAGTCTGCTTTGAAATGGCTTTTCCTTGCGAACCTGCAGCATATGCCACCAAGAGTTGCTCAGTCTTTCTGAAGGCTTTAGTCTTGTCCAAGTAAAAGCGTAGCTGTCTGTGTATACCCAAAGTATGCCGAAGTCTCTCCCCCTTATTCTGTGGGTTTGGATAAAAGGTAGGCAAATGTACGGTTTGGTTAAGAGCCACGCTGGACACTACCTTAGGCATAAATGTCGGGTTTGTCCTTAGAGAAACCCTGTCCTGATGGAAAATAATAAAACGTTCCACAGCCATTAGTGCCTGTAACTCTGAGACTCTTCATGCTGAAGTTATTGCTAGGAGAACAGCGGTTTTCTATGAGAAGTATTTTATCTCTGCTGTATTGGCTGGCTCAAAAGGAGGCAGTGTGAGTTTTTCCAAGACAAAATTGAGGTCTCATGAAGGCATTGGAGCTCTCCTTGGAGGTCTTATGTTTTTGGCCCCTCTGAGAAACTGTCTTAGCAGTGGATGAGAAAAAATAGGTGGGTCCGTATTGTAATGAGCTGAAATGGCAGAGGCATGGATCTTAATTGATGAGAAGGATAGGCCTTTGTCCAGCATCTCAATTATGTATTGCAAAATCTGAGGAATATTTGGTACAAGCGAGTCAATTCCCTGCGCTTGGTTCCAAGCACAGAATCTCTTCCATTTTTCTGCATAAGATTTTCTGGTGCTGGGCCTCCTGGCCTCTAAAATGACATCCATAACTGCTTTAGAGAGAGAGGTGTGTTCTGAATGATTACATTATCCACCATGCAGCCAGATTTAGGGTTCTGAGTTGGCTGTGCAGGATCTGATTGTTCTGTTGGGTCAGCAAATTAGGTATTAGAGGCAATGTCCAGGCTGGACCTTGAGACAAGCTCTTTAGGATTGAGTACCAGTGCTGGCGTGGCCAGTCTGGGGCAATCAGTATCATTTTTGGCTTTTCTTGTCTGACCTTTAGGAGTACCTTGGAGAGGAGAGGCAGAGGAGGGAAGGCATATACTGTAAGGACTTTCCAGCTGAATGAAAGGGCGTCCACTTTCCATGCTTGCTTGTGATAAGTCCGAGTGCAGAATCTCTGCAGCTGGCAGTTGTGAGGGGAGACGAATAGATCTATGTCTGGTCATCCCCATTTCCCTGTTATCATGTTGAAGATTTGTGGATCTAGTTTCCACTCGTGAGGATCCATGAGGTTTCTGCTTAGTTCGTCTGCCAAAGTATTTGTCTTTCCTGGCAGGAATTGTTTGCAGATGTACTTGATAAGTCAAGGCTGTGTTCCACAAAGTCATGGCTTGCCTGCAGAGGGGATAGGAATGTGTGCCCCCTTGCTTATGTACCACATGACTGTAGTATTGTCCGTCTTTATCAGTAGTTGTCCTGGATGAAGTAGGTCCTTGAAGGCTGTCAGGGCATTTTGTACAGCTAGCATCTCTTTTTGATTGATATGAAGATGCATTTGGTTTGTGGGCCATATGCCCTGAATACATTTTCCTGGCATGCGCACCCCCCAGGCATAATCTGATGCATCTGTTGTTAGTGTCTGCCTGGCAGTGGATAAGGTGAATGGCTGTCCCTTGTTGTGGTGACAGACCTGTGCCCACCATTGAAATTCCTGTTGCAGGCAGGGCATGAGAGTAATTACTGTTTCCAGGCTGTGGCAATGTTGAGTCCAAACACTTTTTAGATACCATTGTAGTTTCCTCATATGCAGTCTTGCATATGGAATTAGTAGAATGCAGGATGCCATGTAGCCCACAGCCTGCAGAATTTTTCTTGCAGATAACTGGGTCTTTGTTGCCATGTCTTTGAAGTAAGAAGTCAGATGCCTTTGTTTGTCTGGCGTGAGATAAGCCATCTGGGCAGTTGTATTTAAGCTTGCACCCAGGAATATTATCTCTTGAGATTGTACTAGTTTTGATTTATTTTCGTTTACTGTGTACCCTAGGCAAATTAGTAATCTTTTTACAAACGCCAGATGCTGTAGCAGAATATCTTTGTTCTTTGCTTGAATAAGGCAGTCGTGCAAGTAGGGATATATTTGAATTCCTCTTTGTCTGCAAAATGCAATTACTGGTGCCAGGCATTTTGTGAAGACCCTGGACGCAGCAGATAAGCCAAAGGGCAGTGCAGAGAATTGGTAGTGCATTGAGCCAGCTATGAATCTGAGGTATCTTCTGCAAGACTGTCTGATTGGGACATGCAGGTATGCCTCTTTGAGGTCCAAAGTTACAAGCCAAGCCTTCTTGTCCAGCATGGGCAGAAGCTGTTGTAGAGTCAACATTTTGAATTTTGGGACGTCCAGAAAAATATTTAGAATAGACAGGTCCAGAATCAGTCTCCAGGCTTTGTCCTTTCTTGGTACTAAGAAAAATCTTGAGTAAAATCCTTGTCCCTGCTCTTGCTGTGGTACTGGCTGAATAGCCCCCATGATCATGAGAGATGAAACTTGTTTTTGTGCCTCTTGCCATTGATTGCATGGCAGGTCTGGCATACCTTTTGCCTTTGGAAGGGTGTGAAAGTGGAACCTGTAGCCCTGAGAGACTATATTTAAGATCCATTTGTCCTGGGTTATATTGTGCCAGTTTTGTGAAAAAAGTGCTAGCTTTCCCCCTAAAGGTGCTGCCAAAAAATAAGTGCTTGGCATTGGCAGAGGGAAGTCATTGGGACTGTTTTCTATAAGGCTGTGATTTGTCCTCTCCGCTTTTGGAGGTAGAAGCACCCCATTGTTTGGGCCTGTATGAGCCCTGGGGCTGTTGCCTGCCTCTAGGGTGTCTGAATCTGACTCTTTGTGGTCTGTCTGACACTGGAAAGGACCAATTCTTAGAGGGCCAGTTCTTGCTAAATCTGGGTGGCCGTACCTGTAAGAAATCCTTTACTGTCTGCATAGATTTTGCCTTATCCTCCATTTTCTTCAACACCTCTTCTGCCTTAACACCAAACAAAGTATCATGCTGTAATGGAGCATCCAATAATTTTGCTTTAATATTATCAGGCAGATTCTGTTCCTTTAATCAAGCATGCCTTCTAATAACAGAACCTGTAACAGCGGCCCTGCATGAGGCCTCCAGTGAATCATAGCGACATTGCAAAGTATGTTTTCCCACTTGTTCAGCTGCATGCAATAAATCCTGCAAGTCTTTGTTCTCAGAACATTCAGAATTTGACAACATTTGTTGTTTTAACAAAGACATTAAGTCTTGCTGATATTTGAGCATATGAAATTGACAATTTAAAGCCCTAACAGCCAAGGTAGCAGAAGTGTAAACTTTTTTCCCCCATCTGTCCAAAGCCCTAGAATCTCTATCTGAGGGGACAGGTTTTTGGCAGAGGCAGCCTTGACCCCTTTGGGACCCTGTGAGATAGTTTCTGGGTCAGCAGCAGGGTTCTTGTAAATAAATTTATGGGAGTCTGGGACCCTGTAGTATCTGTCCGGCTTAACAGGGGCAGGAAGTAAAGAGTCTGGAGACAGGCCGGACTCTGAAAAAACATAATCCACTATGTCTAGAACAGGGGGGAATTGCAAAAGGTCTGTGCTGTGGAAGTAAAAGAAAGTCTAAGTCTTTTCTTAGAATCAGAATAATCCTGGCTCTCCCAATGGAAATGCTCCCTCATGGAATGCAGGGTTTTCCCAAATGAATAGTCCTCAGGAGAAGAAGATGAAGGAATAGAATCTTCAGCATCAGAATCCTCATAGGGAGGAACAGAATATCCCTGATCAGAAGAGGAATCAGAGGAAATGGAAACCTGATCAGAGGAATCATATTCAGTGTCTTGCCTAGGCCTCTTATCAGGAGGGGGATGGGAACCCCTAATCAAAGTAATTAGGTCTTCGGCCATTTTGAGCATCTATTTTTTAGGCATAGAAGTCTATCCTGAAGAATGCTGTACTGGTTTCCTTGTCTTTAAAACTGTTTTAGACTTTGTCTTGGATGCTGAAGTAGGCTTTATATAAAGTTGTGTAGGTCTGAAGATACCCTCAGAAGCCGATGCCTGCTCAGCGGCTCTGGACACATCTAAGGGATTAATTTCCGAAGGGTCAATACCTTGAGTATCCAGAGTCCTAGATGTCTCCACGTGGGAGTCGGAGGTGGGCTATGGCTCTGAGGTAGCGGGAGTCAGGGGCTGTGAAAGCGCCTCACTGAGCACCGGCGAACTGGCGACTGGCCTAGAAGAGGCTTCGTCGTCGGTTTTCGACCTCGGATGCTTGTCCTTGTCTTTATCCTTGCGTTTTTTTTATAAATTCCAGTCGTCGGTTGTTCCGACGGCATTATGTAATTAAATCTTCTGCCAAAATAATGAAAAGCAAAATCGTACCGACGCTTAATAGTGCATTGGTTAAATCTAGCACAAAACTGACAACTAGCAACGTCGTGGTCAGGGCCTAGGCAAGGAATACAGTAAGGGTAGAAATCCTTATGAGGTATTTGCTTCACACAAGAAATACAATTGTTAACTTTTTCTGACATCGGTCTGGAGCAAGAAAAAAGTTTCCCCAACGGGGTACTTAGCTTTATTGAAGACTTCGGATCTGAAATTCGATTTTGAAAATCTCAGGAGTCGGCTGACCGGCACTTGCGAACTGCTTTTGCTTCGGGCACCGCGCTGCAAGAAAGACTGAAGAAAATGACGTCGGTTGCATCTTTTATACCCCCTGGCGCACTGATGTTAGGGAAGACGCGACAGCAACCGACGCTGGACCAGGACTTTGGAATTCAGGCCGACTGCGGGTAGCCTGCCAGCAGGATAACCCCAAGTGTAATGACTGCAACAGTGAAACGCGATGAACATCTTGGTCTTCTTTACTGACCTGTTTAACTTGCTGAGATCCAGGATAGGTCTCCAGTCCCCTGTCTTTTTTGGAACTAAAAAGAACCTTGAGAAAGTTCCGGATTCAATCTGGTCTGCGGGACTTCCTGAATGGCTCTTTTTTGCAGCAAACTTTTTACTTCCTAGGCTGCTTGATCCCAAAGATTGGGTGGAACATCTGGGATTGATCGTTTTTGACTTCTTGGTGGTGTTTGGGAGAAGGGAATTTTGTAACCCCTGGACATTATGCACCGTACCCATGCATCTTCTGTTATATCTTGCCATATATTTGGGTACAGCGATATTCTGCCCCCAACTGCCTCCAGAGGTGGGCAGCTGGGCAATCCTTCAGGGATTCTGAAAGGGCCTGGCAGAGAATGTATCCCTGTCACCCTGTTGCAGACCACCCCCCCTGCCGCGAGGCTGTGATCTTCTGTTATTATTTCCCCCTCTGCCCCTGGGGGCATTATCTTCACGAGTGTCTGGCGAAGCTCCCTGGGATTTACGGAACCACATTTTACCACTCTTTTGGCCTTTGGGATAAGGTCTGGATGGAGTGGAAAAATGGACTCTTACAGCAGAGAGAGTTTTGCCATCTCGTTCACTCCTGGTAAGAGTCTCTCTAACTTATGGCCTGAACAAGGCCGAGCCGTCAAAGGGGGCGTTAGTAAAGGAAGACTTAAAGGGCTCCACAGATTGACAAAGGTGCATCCAGGAGTGTCTGTGAAGAGCCACTCCTGTGCCTGCAGCCCTACTCGCTCCATCTGCTGCATAAGAAATCAGGCGCATCGAGGAGTTAACAATAGAGTTTAGGGTCGCTAGCTGGTTAGCAGACTTGGAAGCCGCTCCCTCAGCTGAATGATCCTGGAGGGTATCTCCCAGCTCTTTAAGGAGATCCTTCTAAAGTCTTGTGAAATGTGACAAATAGTTCAGTGACCCAAGAGTAAAGACCACTGAAGAGAAAACACGCTTCTCATATTTATCCACAGCTCTAGACTCCTTGTTTGGCGGATGGATAGAAGAGGAAGTCTCTGCGAGTTCCTTCTTGGTGGCTGTTGCCACCACCATAGCATCAACTGGCATGCCTTTAGAGAGAAATGTCTCGTCATCTGGTGCGGTAATAATAAACTTGCTAGGCCTTCTCGAAATGGGCTCCATGGTCTCTGGAGCACCCCACGCCTTTCAACTCACTACCGACAAAAATGGGTCGAAAGGCGGAGACACCCAAGAGGTGGAGGGTCGGGAACTAAACATGTCCAGGTACACGGACTCATCCTCAGAAGGGGCAAGGGACTTCCAGTTTCTCCTCTGCCTAAGGATCTCCAGGATGTCTGAGGATGAGACATCCTCAGAGGGGGACCGTGGGGACCCTTATGAGTCATCCAAGTCTGTGTCAGAAGTGACAGACTCAGGGGAGTCTACATACTTTCCTCTTACATCTTTTCTTCCTGGGGACCTCCTCTGAGGCATGCTCAGGAGAGGTCCCGGAAGAAGAGGGGTCACCCTGTGGGGAGTCCTAGGGCATCGGTTCCATAGGCTTGGGATGGAGAAGAGGATCCGAGGCAGACACTGGTATCGATGGGGATGGATACAGTGCAGCGGTCTCGGTAGACAGCACACTCCTCATAACCTTGAAGAAACTGCGGTCTGGAATGGAGGGAGGCTCTGGCTAAGAAGAGCCTGGAGACCTCCTCCACACCAAAGGCAATGGCTCCGAGGCAGATGTGGGAGCCAAACTCACCTGTGTTGAAGCCCCTAGGGGAGAACAGAGTCAGACAAGGGTCCGATGCCACTTCCCCCCTCTGAGCCGACGAGAGTGTCTCTGCGCCCAGACCCCTCGACACGACGGACTATCGAGGAGGTCTGAGCGGATGTCGGAACCGACAAGGCAAGGGTTGTCAGAACCGACGGTTCCACCACTACTACTTCCATGCACTCTGGCTCCAAACTGGATGCAGTCGGAAGAGGAATAGAGACAGGTACTGGTTCGGACAATGGCGCCACTTCCTTCTGGGCTGGGCTCGACAACAATTTAGCAAATACCGGTGTCTTGAGCAGCCTCTTCCCCACTCTCTCCACATCATCATCCGATAAACTCCTGGATGATCTAGAGGAGTGGGCAGAGAACTACCACATAGGTGGTAGTCTACTTAACACCGAAAGTGTGATAAGAGACCTTGGGACACAGGTGGACAGTAGTCTCTCCTTTGATAATCACATCGCCACAGTAGTCAGGAAATCCTTCTATGTGGCACACCTCATCACAAAAGGTTTCTCATCCAGGAAAAAAGAGGTCATCGTTCCCCTCTACTCGTCACTCATTAGACCCATTATAGAGTACAATGCCCCTTTTGGTATGTACCTCACAAGACATCTACAACAACTGGAAAGGCCACAGAAATACCTCACAAAGAGGATTACTGGCCTCAAAGAGATGTCCTATGCAGACCATCTCAAAAAACTGCAGCTTTACTCCGTTGCATATCGCCTACTCAGAGGCGATCTCTGCCTAACACACAAAGCTATGTCAAACCCAGAGCTTTTAGACATGCTCCACTTAAAGAAATCCCAATCCCTACGAGCTACATGCTCTAGGGACCTAAACCTCGTCACCACAATAAACAGAACATGCTGGAGGGATAGATTCCTGTCTCAGAGACTTCCCATACTCTGGAACAAACTACCTATCTATATCAAACAAAGCTCCCCATTAGCACTCTTCAAGAAAAATCTTGATGATTGGATGGGAGATAGGAAATTCACCCTGGGAGGTCACTTCTGTGGCTCTGCTCGACAGTGGCACAGGAAAATAATTTTCTTGGGTGACGAAAGCCAGGGTACCTTTGGCTAGGCTTATATAGGCCCTAGGGCCAATAGCCTAGTACCTACCTATGAACCTATGAACCGGTGACTACCTGCCACTGACTGCAAAAGTGGAGACTGAGGCACAGATCTCAGCGGGTCCAGCGAAGGAGATCTCGATCTCTTTTGGGTCCGGGACGGTTCCAAAGACACTGATGGAGCCGCCGAAGAAAAGACTCCTCGGAGCCAACAATCCGCTCTGAAGCTTCTGAAGATTTTGATTTAGGCTTTGTCAGCACCAGAGGTGGAACCGACGAAGATGCCAGTTTGTCATCGGATTTTTTTAAGGGCTGAATATCCGATGCTACTTTAGCCTGGGGTTTTAATAACCCTCTCAAAATAAGTTTGTTGTGCCTCTCCTGCAAAACCTGTGCGCTAAAGGCATGGCAAACAGAGCATGAGTCCTGCAGGTGGACTGCCCCTAAATAAGACACACAGCTCGTGTGCCTGTCCGTAAGGGACATTTTTCTGGAAACACGAGTCGCATTTCTTGAACCCTGACTACTTAGATAATTCTTTGGACAAAATAAACACCACAAAAAAACAGTACTAACAACTAAAGGGTGCTTTTTAGAAGAAAAGGGAGGAGAAGACGGGTTTTACCCCTTAAGTTAAACGGCTACTGCTCCCAAAGGGAGAAGGCTTCTAACTAAAATGGCTTCTCCCTAGGTAGCAAGGAGGGATAACAGGACAAGAAAAACAACCCTCAAGAAAAACAACAACACAAGTAAAGGCCTGAGAGAAAATGACGGCCTAACAACAGCAAAATGAAGGCAACGAGGATAGGGGTGTTATAGAAAGAGTAAAAACACTAAACTCTAAAGAAAATTTAGCCTGAAACAATAATATTGTTATAGAAAAATTCACTACTTTTCCTGAGCCAGCAGAAGACAATCTCAACGCTGCATGCGACAAAAGAGATCTGGGTAGCTACCGCTAAGCATGCTGGGATAAGGGGCTAGCCTCGAGCCAGTAAGGACACTTCGAGCTTTAGAAGTGGCAAAGTCGGAGCCGAGATCGGCTCCGAACCCAACCAGACAGAAGGAAGGTGAGATGGACAACATAACATCAGAAATTTACTCAGGAAAGTCTGAAATAACCTGAAAGGCCTGAGAAAGAAGAGCCAAAATATATCTGGTCATATGGGTCTGGTAACTCACAGTCCAAAAGGCCAAGATAGCAGCAGTATAGACAGTCTTACCCAATCTCTCCATGGTTTTGCTGTCCTTGTTGGAGGGCAGCAGCTTTGTAGAAGGTTAATTAGATGGTTTATCAGAAGAAACAAAAATAACAGAAGGGTCAGCAGAGGGACACTTGTAAAGGAATTTGCAATCATTAGGCATCTTATAAAACCTATCAAGCTGTTTAGAAGCAGAGGGCTGGGGAGTCAGGACACTAACAAGCTGCAGAAAATGTGTCCAACAAGGCATCAAGAACAGAAGGCACACAGCAGAGGCCTTGGGAGACCTCATTTGAAAGAGTTCATACCATCTCTGCTGGACATCTGAGAAATGGGTACAGTCCCACTTAAAAAAAAAAACTCCATTATATGGAAAACTGTATCTTCAAAGGAAATTTCCTCAAAAGGCAGAATCAGGATGAATCGAGTCCTCTTCCTCAAAACCACAGTCTAAGGAAGAGGGAATCTGGGAGGAATAGGTCAAGGATTCTTGATCAGAAGAAAACTGTTCCTTAGGCCTCTTAAGAGGAGTAGAAGACCAAGGGGGGAGCAGGAACAGAGAACCCCTGAGGGAGCTTCAGAACCATAACGGTATTAAACAAACCCTGTTTGAAATCCTGCCACTCACACTGAGGATCCTTAGGAGCAGGAAAAGTATGCTTAGATTTCCACTTCTTTTTGAAGGGGACGTCAGCTCTAAACATCTTAGTTGGCTCGGACCCCTGCCTGTATTCAATAAGTGTAGTAGGATTCTCCTCCCTAACAAGGATTTGTGGAACACCCCTAGGCCTTTCAGAAATAATCAGCCAGGGTTCCCCCTGAACATCCAAAACGGACGTCTGCGGCGCCTCCAAGGATGTGCAAGAAGCCAGATCCATGCCAGCCTCCGAAATGGTTGCGGCACAGGAATCTGACAGAAAAACCTGGGTGGTCCTTCAGGCTTTCACTGGCCTCAAGAAAGACATCCAGTGGAGGCAGTAAACCCAAAGAATCTTGGTCGTATTCTTTGTGGAAGGCTGACTCTTGGGCTAGGACAATTCTGCCATAGTAACCTCAGCCAACAACTTAAGATGTTGGTTCTCTAGGTAAATGGCTAAAGAGGAGAGAAGACCAAGCTAAATTCTTGGAACAAAAGCCTGACAAACAGGACAAGATGTATGGTTGTGAGAAGCACCTAAGCAAAATAAACACTGCTTGTGATGGTCCTTATGGAGAATCTGTCACCTACACTGGCATTTCCCCTTTCTGGATGACAAGAAACCAGCACCACAATAAAAATAAGATAAGAGGAAAAACACCAAAGGGGCTGTTATCTGAGAAATGGCTTGGCAACCAGCAGATGAACAATCATTCAGACTGACAGTTGAAGATGGGGTTCGGACTGACGGCAAAGAAGTTTTGAGGATGGTACGTACGTACGTCACCTTTATGCCCTATGCCATGTGTGGGGAGCAGTGTCCCAATAACAACCTAAGGCTTTGGTATACTGGCTGGACATCAGGCTACCCTTGGCATGGGATCCATACTGTAAGGAACACTGCAACAGTGATATGGAAGGACGTTGTGCTATAAAAAAGCACAAAATTCATTCCTTCGGGTAATCAATTTACAAACATCTGCTACAAAATGATAAACGCCAATTTAAGAATATTAAAGCTCTATACATAAGGCAAAACTTCATTCTGTGTTTTCAGTGATTTACAAATCGTTTCTGTCTGTAAAAAATACCAACTTAGAAATCAAGCTATGCTCCCTGTGGGCAGATATGAAAGAATCTGGTTTTAACTCAGCTTCAGTGCATTAGTAAATACAACAAACTTTTTGGTTACATATATGTGTTCTTTTAGCCTTCTGGAACTGCTGAAATGTAACAAACTGCCATTCTACAATTTGAAAGACCAAAATACACTCACTCTCCATGCCCAGCAGACATCATGCTATTGCATAAAAAACCCTTGAACCTTGGAAGAAGTGAAGGCTAATGGTTTTTTAAACACCTTTAACTGAATTATCATTTGTGACAGGCAAACTTTCATTTATATAAACGTAACCAACAAGTTTACATTTACAGACATTATAGGATATATTACAATGTATATGATGTATAATCTAAGCAACATTACATATATTATTCCGTCCTGCCTTCTCTTAAACCTTATTCCTTCTGCAAAACATTTTTCTGCATATAGTGTTCCCATAATTTATTTTTTCCTATGGAATTTACTCCTATCCTTTTCTAAAGATCCCAATTTGTGTTCTTTTACCTCTGTTATAATATCCACCCCTCCAAGTATAGTTGGTTTAGATTTTGATTTCCATTTCCTACTAATTGCTTTTTTTGGCAGCCACCAGAATTAAACTTAACAAGACCTTACTGTGTCTAGACAATTCAGATCCTGTATCTCAGCTCCAAAAAAAAAATAATTTCCCTAATTACATTTACTCACCCTGTATTCCTGACAGAGTACTCTGTAGGGACTTTTTAAGGTAACCGTTTGAAATGTTGGGTATCTTTTGTGGAGACTGAATGGCCGAATGAATGTACTTATTAAGTCTGAAATGCCATTTCTCAGAATATTGCCTTTTCTCTGAGGTATGGTGATCTTGGAGTTTGTATAATTTTGGAGCATGGGGGGGGGCTTGCTCGCACTTGGGGATGCAGGGGGACTTGCCCCTCACATGCAAAAAGAAGTTTTAAGGAGAAAAATTACTCATTACACTCCAAAAACATATGTTCCCAGTTACCCCTTTCTTCCCCATCACACCTTCAACGTTTGACATCTAGTGTGAAGGCTAAGGCTTAAATAATAAACTAATAATTCATTCCTGCCGTCTGCCTTTCAGTTTATAAAAAAACTATATAACTTGGCCTCATTTAGAGTATACTTTTTACATTTCTTAGGAGGGTATTAATTCACTGTTGTCTTTTTTCAATACAAAGAGAGCAGAACTTCAATGGCAAAAAAACAGTCCTTTCATGCTAAGACAGGAATAATTTGACAGAATATTGCATGACATAATGCTTGCTTTAGGCAAATTATTTTAGATGGTTTTGTAAAAGAAATGACAGCACATTATAACATGCAAAAAGTATATCATTTAAACAAAATACTTCGACTATAACAAATGTGCCACTGCCCATATGCCTTCTGTACTGTGAAACTAATTATTAGTGCAAAGGCCACAGATAAAAGTTCCTGTTGATTTGCTATGTATACAAAAGTACTCTGCATGCCGTTTCACATTTTTTTTTGATTACTTCAGGACACAAAGGAGTACACAAATTCGCCCTCAATGCACTCTGTGTATCCCATAATATGACTTTACCTAGATTCCATGACTATAGGTGGACTAGAAATGTACTCAGGTTGTGTTGTGAATCAGTGGCTTCTTAGGCTACTTCTTTTGAAACGTTCAGTGTTCTTTTCTTACTGCTGTATTTAATGTACACTAAATGCCTTTTACAGTACAATTACATCTTGTCACAGTAGAGTAGCTATATTACAGTATTTTGCTATTCCTAACTCTGTCCTTTACTATCCTCCACAATATAGCCGTAAGAAGGGAGGTTACCGCTCAGTCCACTGGTTAGCTCAGTCAGCTGTTAGTATACACTTCCTTAATCTTGCTTTGTAGGCTTCCATTAACCTAACTAGCATTCAGTCTGGACTATAGACGTACACATGTCTTGCTGGCCGAAACAAATACAGTTACACAATAATGGAAGACTTCAACTGCAAAAACATGGTGGCAAGCTGTCTGTATGCTGCTGCCTATGAAAAGAACATGATAACAATTAAGAAATAATCAGTACTTTCATAACATTAACCTAAATAAATATGGGAACTTTGAAAATACTGGATGAGGTCAAGTGGATGGGAAGGTGGTGTCTTTTAAGTGATACTTAAATCTGCAAAACAATATTCTTTTTGGGTAGAAATACAATTTTAGGCTGCACTTGATTAGTAAATGATCACATATAGTCTGGTCCAAGATGACGCAATACAATTTCCAGCTGTTAATATGAACACTATCAATAAACATCCATGGCTAGCAAATGAAGTAAGATGTATACAGAATTATTCATTTTTAATGTATCATAAAAACAGACATCAGGAAATTAAATATTTCACAGCAACAACGCCATCCTCAGTGGATCTAAACAGTGCTACTACAAGTTACCAATGTGCTGCAGAACTATTTATAAAGGAAAGCAATGCTCAAGACAATTAGAATATTGTCATTTCTGCCCGTTACAGAAATAAAGCACCACACTCAAGACTCTTCCTTAAGAAACTTTCTTGGGCAGCATGAACCACACACAATCACCTACCAAATCTACAATGAACTGTAGTGACTAGCAACCTGTACTGCACAGATATCAGTCAGTTACTTTAGCACACTACCTCCCAAAAATGCTATTCTAATGTAACTCATTATAATGGGGCTATTCAATCACAAATTTCATTTCTTTCTTTTTCCTTTTGTTAACTGGGTTAGACCCATAAAGTTGGTGGCCAGAAGTGTTTTTTCTACTGTTAGGGGAAATTTGGCCAGAGCATTGGGGAATGTCCTCTACTCTTTTTGATAGGTGCGATGGGATTATTTACATCCAATTGAGCTATCACCAATTTAAGCATATGGAACCTCAACTTGGCATCTCATCCAGAGGATGCCACACTCATCCTAATACTGCACCAGAATTACACCAATCCACTAACCTGGAATGTGAAAAGAACCCACAGCCTTCTGGTCATCCACACTCAAAGGTAAGTTTGCGACTGACTTTATTTTCCCACTTGGGTCTCGTTGATACCCAAGCATCCAGCACTGTTAAGTTCTTCATGCAAAACAACATTACTTTCCTTAGATGATGAAGCCTACAGACTTGCAACTCTGTGCTGTGGGCCTTTCATAAGGGCATAAATCATGTATTTCAGTTCTACATCTGACGAAGAAACTGCCACAAAGGAAATGGCAACAAATGATACAACTGCTCAACCATCAATGAATGTCCTTGACACCTTTCAACACTTAACAGAATCTAATTTTGTTGTTAAGATTTGTTTTCTCATGAAATAAAACTTGACATTTACTTTGAAATTATTTATTCAGTGCTGGAACTTTGATGCTTCTAAATGATTGAGTTCTATGCACCATTGTATGTTTTGTGCACATTATGTGTGGATTTATACTGTTCTGTGAGTGCTGGACCTGTACTTTAAACTTGCTACTTTTGAAAGTCATTCAAACTTTGTCACTGACAAGATGAAGCCTATGGACATCTTCACTTGTCGGCCTATCGCATGTTAAGGACAATATCATGAGCATTGGCGCTACACCTCAACATGAAGAAACTGCTGTGAAGGAACTGACATCAAATGATACAAATGCTTGACTTTCAATGAATGACTTTTTAAGTATTTCAACACTTAAAGCATATAAACGTGAAATGTGCTGTTAGGATTTTTTATCTCATGAAATAAAACCATCTTGACATTCACTGCTAGAACTTTGTATAAGTACACACACACACGTGTGCGCGTATATATATATATATATATATATATATATATATATATATATATATATATATATACATACATATAAAATGTGTGTGTGTGTGTATGTATATAATCTTCATATTACCGAAATGCCACTTCACCGACTTTCACATGATCAAGCTGACGACACAGGCAGGACATAACACCAACCACTTGGAACACCGACGGGAAACTGACAGTAAGGAAGTGCTTGGTCAGCATGATGACCTTTGCCCCTTACCCCCACAGTAGTGCAATCTCAGAGTTGGTTTATTTAGTTAGGGGGAGTGTGTGGGGGGCACAGCCCCCCACATGATTTTGTTTTGTTTGCTGCCATTGTTGCGTGCTTGTCAGGTTGGCCAATGGGTTACTCACTGTCAGTTTCTCATCAGTGTTCCAAGTGGTCGGTGTTATGTCGTGTCAGTGTTGTCGGCTCGATTATGTGAAAGTCGCTGAAGTGGCATTTCAGTAATGTGAAGGGGACCTATATATATATCTATATGGGTCTTCTTCATATGACTGACAGCTCATATGATCGACAACCAAAACACTAACACCAAAACACTGAAAGCTCATATAGTTGACACATGAAACCAAAGCATTATGCCCTTTCCCCACCGTAGCGCGACTCTGGAGTAGGAATATATAGTTAGGGGGGTGTGGGGTGTAGCCCCCCCCACATTATTTACATGAATATAGTCAACTCAGTTAAAAGTATCCATATGTATGTTTAAAATTTATGATATGTGTGGGGAGCTTTGCCCCCCACACCTCCCCTATTTATTCCTACTCCAGGGTTGCGCTACAGTGGGGAAGGGTATAATGCTTTGGTTTCATGTGTCAACCATATGAGCTGCTGATCATATGAGCTTTCAGTGTTTTAAGATTTCAGTGTTTTGGTGTCAGTCAAATGGTTGTCGATCATATGAGCTGTCAGTCATATGAAGTAGACCCATATATATATATATATATATATATGTATATATATATATATATATATATGTATATATATATATATATATATATATATATATATACACATAGAGAGAGAGAGATCACACAACTTAGTGGCGTACGTCTAAAAATGTATTAGCTGTAGAGTTATGTTTCATATAACTGCTTCTTGTAATTGTGTGTGATACAAATCATGTCAACTCTTTAAGTGATTGTACATATCATAACACATTCCCGGGGAAAAGGCAAACTGAAAGCTTGCTTCAAAATTTAGTGCTAGATATTATTTGCCTTAGGATTACAGTACAGTTAGTACAAGGAAATTAATAAGACAAAATATACAATGGCTGGTAATTAATATGCCCTCTCATGTCTGAAGCTGGAGATAAGGAAAGAGCATGGTATGCTGTTAAGCCACAGCTAGCTTTCTACAACAGACAATATGTAGTTGTTCTTCTTTTGGCTTTTCCTGGTTAGGAGTCGCCACAGCAGAACTCTGGTCTGCTAATGATTGGTAGTTGATTTTTTTTTTTACAGGTGCCGAGGTGCCAGCTCGATGCCCAACCTTCAACGAAGGCACGCCCATTCTACGCATGTCTTTCGAGCACCAATTGACCGCGGGGAGGACATGCAGACTCCACACAGAAGGCGCTCCAGACAAGAATAGACAGTATGTAGTAAAGGGGGGAAAAAAGAGGCTTATGCAATATCTTCCCATATAATACACTTCTATAATATAGAAGAGCATTTTATCTTACTATATAATACATTGCTATACTCCAGTCTAAGGGACAGTAGAGCCAATGAGTGAACAATGACAATGTCTGTTCTGCCCAAGCTTCGAAAAAACTGACCTCCTGTACATCAGCTTTATTCGCTTGGTCTCTCATATAAATCTGCAGCAAATATCTGTCCTGCTATGTACACCTGATAATGCTTACTTACAACCATAAGGTACAGTAATGAAACAAGCAGAGTGATAACATGAGTATTTTAGATGCTAACAACCAGGAAAGTGACTGAGAAACAAAAAGTTATGGGGAACACTGATACGTCATACTTTATAAGCAAATAGAAGCATTTATTTCGTCATTCCTTGTCAAAAATATTCATGTCTGCACAGCAGCATGTCGGATCCAGCAATGGTCCTCACATTATGGTAAAAGTCAGCACTTAGAAATCCGCTACAAGCAAGACATTCTTTTGTGGACAACGGACTTAAGAAACAAAAAAGTGACACTTCATAAACTATAAAGATGTGCAGAAACAATTAAAAAATCTGGCAAAATGTTTTAAAAACTTATAGAGAGTGAAGGTTGTGAAGTTAATGACTTACCTTCAATGGTATCACAATTAGGAAACTGTAAAAACTTACCTAGACAGAAAAATAAAACAGTTTAAGTATTAAGAAGTACATGCAATGCAGCTAAAACTCTGACTGAAAAAGCCTTATAACCTACTAACTATGTAAAAAAACAAAAGCTGTATAACACAGGCAGGACTACTGTACCAAACAAACTAGTGAAGGGGTGGATATGCGGAGCTACACATAAAAATAACTATATAAAGCACAAAATATACTGTAACAGACTTGTGAGAAGAAAGGAAATAATTTTTGTTGTGCTTTTCAGGCGTTGATCAGAAATGCTTAGGAATAAAGCTGAGTGTGATTACATGCATTTGCCAACTGCCAGTACACTGAGAATAATATACTGATTAAAGTGCAAGCTAAAAGAATACAGCAAGCTATTTACAATTTTAAAAAATGAAGTATCTCATTCACATCTACAACACCGCTTATTTTATTTTCATTTGACACCCACAGCTCCTTAAAAAGTCATTACATTTTTTGGAACCAGTTTCTTTTATTAAATACCTTACCAATTAGTAATAATTGGAGGTATTTTACATTAGGACTCACCATATGCATGGGCGTTTCTAGCAAGATCATCCCACCCCTTTGTCCTGCCCCTGCCATTAGATGGACCGTGGTGATCTTGTGCTTTAGGAGAGGAGAGATTAAAAAGATATACAGACTAACATACATGGGGGTGCTTCTGCCCCCCCCCCCTACACCACCGAACAACAGGATTGCAAGTAAGTTAACATTTTGTACAGCTCAGAGTTTAGGGGGATGGCAACCCCCTTGCTTGATCAATTATGCCACCCACTGCCTGTCACTGCAAAGTACACTGCTGTCAATCAATTATGCCCACCCACTGCCACTGGAACTATGAGAAGTTAAGTCTCAATGTAAGTTTTCACCATAATATGCAACAAATAAAAGGGTAAGTTGTGAGGAACAAAATGGTAACAATATTTGTTTAGGATGCAGTACAGTACAGAAACTTGCATTAACACTTTCAACAACCGATTAAGTCACATTACTGGAAGGCAAACTGTGAAATGTCATACTGAGAGAGAGAAAAAAATCAGTGCCACTGTTTAATTCAGTACATTGGGGATATTGGTAAATGTTTAACATTATCAAATCGTGCAATGTTTCCATATAATACTGCAATATCCATGTGATTTACTATTTATCACATTATCAGATGAAACCTTAGACAAAGTTGAAGAAAACTGTTCCTGACATGTGCATGTAAGTTGTAAAGCTTGATAGATGCTGAGTGAAATTTACACTAATTAAGTACACAATTTTCATACTTCATGTTTCTTTACATACCTCAAAGGCAAGCACTGAAAAAGAAACAGCTTGGCATCATATGGAGGTTAGTCTCTGGCTGAACAAACCGCAGGTAAATACCTAAGATGTATGGTATGAACAGCTGTCTGTGAAAATTTAGCGATAAAAAATACAAGTCATCCAGGCGGTCAACTGAAGCTAACTGGTATCGGAGTGTAACACCCCTGCTCTTATGGGAGTAGATTCAGTCTGTGAGGAAGCTTGTGGTAATTGTCCCTAGCTATTTATGAAAGAAGAGAGAACCACCGTTATCTGGGCCAGAAGAAAGTCATCAAAGCAATCTTTGGGATTCCTTCTAAAATCTTCATACGTACCCTGGATATTAGTGGAAAGGGTAGAAAAGCATAGAGGAACATTCCTGTCCAAGGAAAAGAAAAGGCATCTGCCTTCCAGGCCATTTTGCATGCAGTCCTGTAGCAGAATCTTGAAATTTGATTGTTCAGAGAAGAGGTAAGGAGGTCTTCTTGAGGAACTCCCTCCAGCTGGATCAAATATTGGAAGAACCCCTGATTTAGTTTCCATTAGTGTGGGTCTATCCTTTTTCTGCTCAGCTTTTCTGCCACAGTTTTGTTCTGACAGAATGTAGGGGATGCTTTTACAGGAGGTTGTGCTGTGAAGCTGTATCCCAAGCTGACATGACTAATCTGCAGAGGTGGTATGACCTAGTTTTCCCTTGTTTGTTGATGTACCACATAACTGTGGTATTGAAGAGGACCCATGGACCAATGATGATTCAGAGTTGACTGCCTTAATCACGGCAAACATCTCTTTTATATTTGTGTGTTTCTATTTGTCCTTGGTGTCCCACACACCTTGCACTTTTATCCCTCCTGAAACTCCTAAAACAAAGTCTGTGGCATCTGCGGTGGCTGACTACTTTGGAAGAAGAGAGAAAGGGAGACTTAGATTTAGGGATATTTGTTGTCTCTACCAAGTGCTTCCCTCTCTAACAAACCACAGCACTTGGTCCAAAGAGACGTCAGATACCACTGCATCTTTCTCATGTGGAGAAAACCAAAATTCTAAGGTATTCCCTCATAGTGACCAAAGTCTGAGTAGTAAACCCTAGAAATATGTTTAGATATAGATCTATTTTTCTTGTGGAAGAAAAGCTCTTTCAACTATGGTGTCCAGTTGATATTCCAAAAACCCAACCCTGTGAGAAGGAGTGAAGAAAGGCGTTTGAATGTTCTCAAGGAATCCCAGCCTGTTTAAGAGATCTTTCTCCAAGAGAGAGAGAGATTCCTGTTACTTTGAAAAAGACTCTGCATAGATGCCCTGTAACCTGCAGTGAGCTACAACTGGAAACAGACACTTTATGAACACTCTTGCTGCAATGGATAATCTAACGGATAAGGCAGAGAACTGGTAAGGGAATCCAGAAATGCCTGAAGTCTGGATGAATAAGACTGTGATGACAGGCATCTTTAAATCTAATGTTACAAAGAAACTTGAATGAAGAAAAAGATCTAGCAAGTTGTGAAGCGACGTCATTTTGAATCTCACCATCACAAACAGGTTTAGGAAAGAAAGAACTGGAACTGGTCTCCAAGCACTTTCCTTTTTTGACAATAAAACATCCTTGAATAAAAACCCCTTACCCATCTGGGAAGGGAGAACTGGTTCTATCACTCCCTGGGACAGCATGTGATGGACAGATGGAAACAAAAGACTATTTTCTGGAGGATGAGAAATACCCCTTGGAAAGGAAGAATTTCCTCCCACTGGCATCTGTAACATTAGTGAATGACCTTCAGAACTCATTTGTCTGAAACTATCTGGTGTCAAAGAGAAAAGCATAGCTTCAGGCTTTCTGGAGGGAAAAGGGGGGTAACAAGGCAGGAGGGGGGGAACAAAGTCTCTTAAGCAGTCATTCTGACTTACTGTACTGTTCTTGGTTTTGGGAGTTTTCATAAATCTTCATGGAATCCCCTTGCCATTTCTTCTTAAATGTCAATTTACCTGTATTTTGTTTCTTACCAAAACTGTAAGAAGAGTTACAGACTCCCTTAGAAAACCTGGAAAAGGAGGGCTGAAAAATCTTAGCAAATCCCTATATCAACTTACCCTTTCAGCACACATACATAATAAACACACTGTAAACAATGAGTAGTAACTTAAACAACAGAAGAAATAAAATTATTTAAAGCAGATTTTTCCTAAGAAGAAGATAATGTAGATAAAAAGTTCCTCATACTGTCACAAGTAGTCAGAACAAACCTTAACATATGAGTCTGGCAATTTAAAATTCAGAAAATCAAAGTTGCAGAAGCATACATTTTTCCCATACTTATCAATAATCTTTCCATCCTTATTGGAAACAGTAGGGTTGGAATTTGCTAAGTATTTACCAGCGGAAGGACTGACTAAAGATGCTGGATCAGGTTTGGGAAGAGGATATAAAAAAACTTAAAAGACTGAGGAACTTTATGCATCCCAGCTGCCATTTTAGGGAAAACCCTAGGCAGTAACATATAAACATCCTCCAAAGCTGACAGAACTGGAGGAATGGGTGCAAGTTCTAGAAATTCCTTCTGTAACAGCTCATTGTATTTTCTGAGACTAAGAAACCTCAGTGTTCTCCCAATTAAAACACTGGGACATTCTACAAACAGTCTCTGAGAAAGAGAACCCTCCACCAGGAAGAGTCAGAAACTGAGCACTCCTGAGTCCAAACAAGAAATTTGAGAAGAAATCCCTGTTTCTGTCCAGTCATCCTCCTGTCTATATTCAGAATGTTGAAACTCTTCGGGGAAGGTGGTATCCCTCTTTCTGTTACAAGAAACTTCTCTATAATATGGAATAATAGCCTGAATTAAATCCTAAGCCAGACGCAGTAAACTACTCTTGTCTAAGGAAATTTGAGGAGTAGAGACATGCTAAATTTTCTTCTTTTTTTTTTACAGGAAAAATAGGACCAACAGTGTTATTAATGACAGCAGTAGCAGCTTCCCCAAGGATAGGCACTACATTCTGACAAAAAATAGAAGCCTTCCCTGTTTCCTCTCCCATGACTGACAAGAGTGGCTCTCCTTTGCCCACTGAGGGAATCCCAACAGCTGCAGAGGATGTGGCTAACTCTGGCCCATTGGGGGCTATAAGTGCTACACCAGAGGGATTTTAGGTAAAAGATGAGTGGTCTACGGTATAACTAATAGCCAAAGCAGAGTCACTTCCTGTGGCTAAGACAAATTGCTACCCTTCTGTAATGGCAAAGGCTGTCTGGTTAACTTTTTCGTTGGTGCCTCTTTTCCAGAGAGAACATGCAGCAAATACCGGTAATAATTACAAGTCTTTAAAAGTCACTTTTTCACTAACAAACACAGTAAAAACCACTTTGAAACACTTTGCCAGCCCCACAAAGCAAAAACAAAAACAGTTTATCAACAGCAAAAATGGTGTTCAGTTACTTTAAACAAGTTTTAAACTGATACGAAAAAAGGCTGTGCGCCTGTTTAAAAGTACAGTACAAGTTAATGACATTACGTTAAAAACAGACTCCTAGCTTTAAAGTAACCTTTGTGAAGAGGAAAGTATTAATAATAAACAAAAAATTATTGAATGGAAAGTTTTCCCACAGATTATTCTCAAAAGCCACAGAGGAGTACACTCGCAGTAACCAATATGATGAACATCAGTTTTACTGAACTTAAGTGTTTCCATTTTTTTTAATAGTCTCTATAGTTTACAACATATTTATATTTATTTAGCTTTTGTTTTTGAAAACATAACTTAAAAAATACTGGAGAAGAAATAAGTAGACTGTACATAGATTATTATTGGCATTAACCCCCTTTTTTCCATTTTGTGTATTGGGATAGGGTGTCACATCAACAGTAACCATCATTTAGAGACAGTGTTCATACCACCAGGTGACAATGAACAGCTGCCAGGTGTTGAGTAAGATACATATGCTCTGTCTGCTGTAAAAACAGCATCAGTAAAATTTGGTGAAGTTAGTAAGGTTGCACACAGTGCTTATCTTTGTTCTGATTGGTTCTCTGCTTACTCTGTTCAGTGTTACAGCAAAGATGGGGTGAAGATGACACTTATAAAAGGTGATAGCTTGCAGTGGGCACATAACAGTAAAACAAGAAAAAAAAAGTTTGTCAGCTTACAAACTGGCTTAAGACAGTTTGTACATTATCTGTCAATTTGAAATCTTTTAAAGGTAGCTGAATTGCTTAAAAAATCAAATAAGCTGCAACCTTTCTATAAGCAATCCCAATTCTTTTTGCTTAATGATAGTTTGTAAGATTGTAAATTGTCAGATTGTTCCTTAAAAAGTTTGGCAGTTTATTAACTGTCGAATAATGATCACAGTTCTGATAGTGCTTAAAGACAACAGGAGCCCCAAATAGGTGTGCTGTCCAGGTACAATCATTTCATATGCTCCTTTATACAAACATACATTTTATTAAAGAGCATTTGTGAACATTTGTTTATCCCAGATGCAACCTTCAAAATTTACCTAAATCTCTTGCTGGCCCTGTTTGCTATTGTCTTATTCAGTACTTTAAACTTTCATGTACTTGTAGCTCAGTAGTTTTAGATTCAATTTTTACATGCACAAAATAATATTTAACTTTAATTTGGCTCTAATAAATGTATCTATTACAAATAATTTACTTAAATGGACACTACATTTTGCCAAATCCCACAAGATGCAGTTTAGTTCATCATACCCAACATTCTGCCATTTGGAACACCATCTTCCATCTCTTTCATAAGCACTATCATTTTTTCATATTACTACTCTCCATTAAAATGTGTGAGTATCTAAAGCTGCTGACAATCACTCTAAGTATAACATTTACTTAATCCTTTTATGTTTAATATTTTTTCAATAAACTTTTCATATACTGTTAACCAGGTTATATCATGTATCTCCACTAGAATCCTTGAATCCTGCAATATTTCTATAATTTCCTTACCATGCATCCTCTCCTCTAAAGTGTCTAATCCCCGTACTCTTGTATCTGTTTACTCCTTATCCACCCCAACATATGCTTTCCTTTTTCCTTACATTCTTCTCTACCCGATCCTAATTTCGTACAATAAAACTGTAACTTTACGCATACCTTTCCACCCACCGACATCTTTCCCAACCCTTCTCTAGCCATATCCAACCAGACACTTTCCTAAACCACACTTCCTTCTCACTAAATTTAAACAATATCCCCAAACATAACATTTACAAATCTTCACAGTGTAATCCATACACGTCATTTGTTTCTGAAGTTTGAATTTACAAATAAATAAACAATGACTACTGTAAGACAAGAGAAAGCGAATAAAACCTTGGAGTAAAAAACATCTTAAAAGACTGTCTTGTGCTACTGGTTTGTCTTCATAATGACAACATTTTCAGGGGTTTATTTAATGACTTGTTTGGTAAAAAAATGTGACAGACATTAGTAGAACACAGCTACATAAAGAACTACTGAAATGTAGATTTATTTTTTTCCTTGTGCAACACTGAAAAGTGAATTTCTAGAGTTTTTAATTTTTTAACTTTGCAAACATTTTTATATTAACAGCTTATTTTTTTAACTTTGTAAACAGTTTTATATTTTTGTTCAGTCAGTCATTATGTTTAGATATCAGCAGCTCACAATCCTTATCTATGCAGTGAAAGCAATGAAACTCAACCTATTACACAAGACATAACTACTTTAAATAGTATGTGCACACTATTCTCGTACCATTGTCTCAAAGCTCTTGGTTGACTGGTTCAGTTCCTGGCTGGGATGTCTTTTATGTAGACTCTGCATGACATCCCTATGTCTATTATGGGTTTTGCCAGGTATCCTGGATTCCTCCTACATACATGTCAAAGACATGCCATTAGATGCCCATGGGTAGTAACTTATATGTGCATGTTCTGCAACAGAATGGCATCCTGTTCTGGACTGTGTTTCTGCCTTACACACACTGCTTTCAGATACGTGCGTCTGCTCTACTATGATCCTTAACAGGATAAAGTGCGTATTGGAGAATGAATGAATGATTCAATCTGGTATCTTAACACATGGATATAAGGCCAGATTCATAAAAATTTGTAGTTGGCTGCAAATGAACAGTTGTAGCTAAATTTAAGACAGTATGCTACCTCAATGTTTAGAAATTTGGGTTTAATAAGTATAAACAGTCTGAGCTTCATTACAAGCTGTTTATGATCAGTAAACCCAAATGGGCATATGTGCAACTCACAAATGTACCTAGTCAATGCTAAGCCACAAAACAGTGGTGCACACACTGCACAGCAAACAGGGTCATATTGTAGCTGTCCTGCACAGTGACTGCTTACTTTGTAGGTCATGAACATGTCTGCATAAAGCTTTACAGCTTACGTTAACATGTCTAAGAAGTTTAATATTCACAAGGGCTGCGTTCTGAGCTCTCTTTGTGAATCAATGCTTGACCTTCAGTCACAACACTATAACCTAGTCCAGTGCTTGTCTTCCGAGTTCAGCTCACAGTCTTAAGGAGAGAAGACTGCAGAGACACAGGGTTATCTTCAAAGAAATGGTCATCGACCATGAATTCAGGGCTCAGACATTTTAGACTGTGGAGCCTGTAAGATACAAGTCCTGCCACTCCTGACGGTTTGTTTTAAAATGTAGATAATTATTTATACAATGATTTACTTCACATTCCTGTATTGTGATGAACAAGTCTTTTATGAAGACATCCTGAAACTGAGCTACTCAGTAACAGTATAACACATATCAGCCATTAACTTTCTAAAATGCATTCCTTTGTACCTTTAGATTAGCATGTTATTTCCTCTTATTCTGATACAGTAAGTCCGAACTTTGACTTTCAAAATTTTTCATTCAGTCTGAATGTGTATGTGGTAATCAGCCTTTGAGTACAAAATATAAAACCAAATAATATGATGGTAGTTAAAGATGACAGTACCCACTCCATATACCCACATTGCCCAGCTACCCAGCATGCTAGAAGTCAAAATTAACAGTGCACTTCCCCCCCCAACAAAAAAATGCTTTACATATTTTTTTGTTGTATCTTTATATTCCATCACTGAATTTCTTCCATTGATATTCTCAGAGAAGCTATTCCAAGCAGATAACAGCATCTCTGTGAAAATGTACACTGTCACACATCCAGAACCACCATACGTTGCACTTTTTTATTGATTAAAATTTACTAAATTTAACAGACTACTGATCCCAGAGGACCATTTCCAGGTCTGCCTAGAGGTTACAAACTCAACATTATCAGCTAAGAAAGTAAAACATATAATAGTGTACAGTAATTAATCAATAGAAAATACTGAGCATGGTATATTTTGATAAATAAAAGTAGAATAATGTACAATAACGTACAAAACTAATGTAATAAATCAAAGTTATACACCAACTTTATGCATTATTTGCAATACTTCTCTAAACTGATTGCTGGCAGTTATTGCAGAGGACTAAAACTCTGAGCTGCTAATGAAATGCTTCCTGTGTCCAGGTACAGGGCTTGATTCCTCCCACATTAATTTGCCTAACATGTAACTCTGCTCTGCTCTAAACAAGTCACTAAACTAAGACAGTGATCCTGGGTCACCCCTGAAAGGCGACAATTTTTCCAATGGTCACTAAGGCCAAACAGTCATTTCTTGGAACCTGTCAACATAGAGGTAACGTAAAATAGACAATAATTGGGGGGGTGGGTGCTAGGAGAGCAGGAAAGATAAACATACAAGCAAGGTGGTTGTTAACGACTGTGCAGTTAGTATAATCAGAGGCATGAGAAAACCATTTGAAGCACTGGTTAAAAGTAGGCATGTTTTATTTCTTTTCCTAGATTCTTTTTTTTTTTTAAATTCTGAGTAAAATTTGGGGAGTAAGTGAAGCTCTTTTAATCTAGAGGCAGTGTTTCTGTTAAAAAAGGAGGCATGTTTTGTTTCTTTTACTAGATTATTTTTTTTTAATTCTGAGTAAAATTTGGGGAGTAAGTAAAGCTCTTTTAATCTAGAGGCAATGTTTCTGTAAAGTAGGCATATTTTGTTTCTTTTACTTTTTTAATTCTGAGTAAAATTTGGAGAGTAAATGAAGCTCATTTAATCTAAAGGCAGTGGTTCCCAAAGCATGTATCCAACAACTGAGTAGCAATGGTTAAGTGCACTGCAGTTTGTTACAAGGGGTTAATATGGCAGGACAGGAAGAGGATATGCAACTTGGATAACAGTTGGAGTTAAAGTTGAATGGACAAAGGGAACATCTAAGTTCAGAACTTTACTTAGAAGAGAACACAATAGAAGCTACATTCCTTGATTTACATGTAACCATTTAGCTTTTGTAAGGGTGTAGCAGTGATGTCCCATCTTATATGAAATGGCAACAAATCTACACATTTGGTTTGAGACAGTTTGTAAAACAGATATTTTTTGATGCTGTAGAGATAACAGGAAGACACACATTCGAGCTGAGAAATTAGAATAGCTTTGCCAGCTGTATTTCTGCTTTCTGGTGAAAAACAATTTAAAATATTTTTGGCCCAGAAAAGGAGTTTATTTTTTGCTTTAGTCATAATTATACAATGTTGGTTGCAGCTGAAAGTTGAGCTGGATGCCTATGTAGTGCAATGTATTAGTTACTTCTACAGGGAGTTAGGAAGGACAATTTGCCAGTTTGTGGAAAGTGTTCCAATCTTTTGCTATGTGTTAAAAAACAGGGTCTTAGTTTTATTACACTGAGGAATAGACTACTATTTTGTTTAAATGTTTCTACTTTCTGGGTTGGGTACATGAATCCGTTGCTGAAAAAAAGTCTCTATGCTCAAAGGTTTTTTTTTTTTTTTTTTTTTTTGGAGATTTAGGGAAGAAAGATATTCATTTTGGAAACACTTTTTAAAAGGCACAGAAATGACAAAAGCAATGAGTAAGTGGTGACTAAAAGATGGGGTGGAATGTCAACAAAGGATGTATGTTTTCTTAAAAAAAAGTTATTGAATTATCACTTATGACATAGGCAAGCATGCATTTATATAAATGAAAACAAACCATAGTGACATCCTTTCATTTACAGAACATTATACATCTCATTTAATCTTCCACACAGCTATCGTCAGTCAAACATTATATTGCTCATTTAATTCCTACCTTCTCTTAAACCTCATTCCCCCTCCAAAAGATTATTCTGCGTGTACTGTTCCCAGAATTCCCATTTTTTTCTATGTAATTTGTTTTGGCCATTTTCTAAAGATTTCGCTTCCAGTTCTTTTATCTCTGTTACTATATTCACTACTTCTAATACAGTTGGTTTAAACATCAATTTACATTTTGTAGTAATTGTTTTTTTTGTTTGTTTTTTTTTTGGCAGTCACCAATATTAAACTAAGCAAAGCCTTACTATGTCTAGACAATTCTGATTTTGTATAACAGCTCAAAAATCACTTCCTTAGTCGCACCAATTTGCTTACCCAGTATTTCTGACAGAGTGGTCTGCAGGGAATTTTTAAAGTCTGTCAACTCATTACACTCCAAAAAAAATATGCTCACAATTATATCTTTCTTCCCCATCACACTTCTGTTTGCCACCTACGTGAGGAAAAAAATTATTTGCAATCTACTTGGGGTATAAAAATACCAATGCAAACACTTCAAAGCAAAGATCCTAAATCTTCTAGACTTTGTTGAATATTTGGGAGCTATGTATGTTTCTTTGTGAACTGCTCATCCAATCTCACTTCCCAACCTTTTTCAACTTCCTCTGACTGATTACTATAGTCATCATGCAATATTTTATATCCCACACTCATTAACCCTTTTTTAACAGCAGCTTCTGAACAAAGGATATATTCTTTGGAAAATTTGTAATTATAAACTTGAGAAGGGACTATTTTAAAATCAGTACTGGAGCAGTTGCTAAGTACCTGTATGAGGTCATGTACTATTAAAATGTCCGCAAATTATTAATGTTGCCTTTATCAGGTAGAGATTTGCTTTTACTTGTTGGTATTGTTTGTAATTTGCAAGATAAGTTGTTCAAATTTATAAGGGAAATTGGAGGTGGAAGGTAGGCTACAATAACTAGAAAGGATGGCATACTATGAAAGGCAATGTTAACAAAGACTGATTTAAGGTTGTGATCATTTGGAGGAGTCTGTTTGTGCTTTCAAATGAATGACAAAATTAATTTTACAAGGGAGAAGGGTTTCTCCACCTTGTCTTTTACTTGGTCAGTTGTTAAACATGTAGTTGTAGTTGATAAGGTAATGAGTCAGATTACAGCTGTCATTCTTAACTCAGGATTCAGTTACAGCTACCAAGTCAGAGATATGAGACAGTAAGAATCTCATTTTTCTGAAGCTGTCTGCATTAAGGAGGGCACATTTTAGATGGTGGATGCGTTGTATAAGGTTTGTTTTACATGAAGAGCAGCTGGATGCAGAGTGAGGATTTGGTGCATTATGCCTGGACTACTTTTTATATTACCTTTTACCAGTATAATGAAGTTTACAGGTGAAGGTAATATGAGGTACTTTACAAAGAAGTGTGTGGGGGTTGGTGGGTGAATTTATTTTTAAAGGACGAAGTACGGTTAAAGAAGAGTTTGGAATAGTAACTATGAAGGCAGTGTTTTGATAGATTCAGTGTGTACAGAGTTCCAGACAAAGGTCTAATCATCATGTAACAGCTGTTTGTAGACATTAGATATGCTGAGGGAACCTACAGGGATTTGAAGTATTTTTGTTTTAGTTTGAGGGTAAACAGGATAACTACTAGGGAAAAAGGTTAAAAATGACTTTGAGGAGTAATGAAAGTGAAATGACATGTTAAAAGAGTGTGAATGTTCAACTATTACTTCTCCTTATATATTTTGCAATTTATGAGAGGATTCTGAATGACCATTATGTTTATGGTACATTTCGTAGAACTGCAGTATTGCAGTTTATTAACCTGAAATGTAGAAAAGCATGAGAGAGACAGCAGCAGAGAGACAGACTGAAGTTGTTAGCTGTTATAAGTAAAATATCACTCCCCCTTGCTCAAGTTTTTTTATATCACATTCTTGTCCCAAACTGAGGTTTTCCTGGTGTTGCAGTTTTATATTACCTTTTAACAGTATAATGAAGTTTACAAGTGAAGGTAATATGAGGTACTTTACAAAGAAGTACATGGAAATTGGTGAGAGGTCTATATTAAGAGATTGTGTTACAGTTACCAAGAGGATTATGGCATTTAAAGACTGGGGGGGGGTGACTAAGTAAGCATAACTGTGGATGTGAGTGGGGTGGCAGAGGATTGGGTGAGTGGATAAGTTGAATATCCCCAGGCTTCTGAATTAGGCAGTCAGTCTACACCTGAGCAGATCAGGTGAGTTCTAAGCAGAATGCGTGTGTGTGTTAAGGAGACCAAAGTTCTGCAGGACAAAATACGAGTCCCACCACTCCCGCCAGTAAAGTAAATAAACATAAAATGTATTGTATGCCAGCTGCAGACATACAACATACAAAAATAAATAAATCTGAACACCCCAACTGGGTGTCTTGGCAGGCAACTATTCCTTCGGCAGCACACTTACTATACCAAGGAAATGTAAAGGGTTGCAATGATAATGACACTGCTAGTGAGGGGGAGTAATGGATGCCCTTTCTTTACAAAACAAAAAACAAAGTTCAGAGACAAATTAAAATATGGAACAGTGGAATAGTGAACTGTATATGTTAAGAGACAATAACTAAAATAAAAGATTTGTCAGGACAACAGTAATCATCAGATGCGCGCAGTCAAAGCTTGCTGAGCAGTAAGGTAGACTGTACACTTTAGTAATTGTCTTCTCTTATAGAAGGGAGTGTGTGACATCTTGCAGCTCAGTAAGAAACACAAACAAAAAAATGGGCCTGAAGCACTAAAACAAGAAAACAGTAACACAAGTGGCAATTGGAAGTGAAAAGTACATAGAGAGTCAAAAAAGAGGCAGGAGATGTCAAGAGCGGTTTAGTCAAAAAGGGGGATGTGGGGCAACAGTAATAAAAAAAAAACTGCTCATATGGATAAATATAGACTGGTAAATTTACAGTGAAAAAAGCACAACATGTCAGTTACAGTTAAACCAACAGGTGAAGAACAGGGTCTACGTTATAACAACAAATGCTAAGATTAAAGCAATGCACAGTATTAGAACAGACCAGGAATATCATGCACTATCGCAAATAACAAACTAAAAAATTCAGCACAGGTGGAAAAACTTAGAAAATACACAGATAAATATAAGGGAAAAGTACAAAATAAGCAATTTGCTGATGACCCAAAAAAGTTTTACAGATAATTGGAAAATAAGGTAAAAGGAATTGAAAGACCTCCAAAAAGAGGAAGTAGATACATTTTAGAGAAGCATCTATGCAGATCTTGTGTAATATAACCAATAACACTCTCAGTTCCTAAAGCACGATGTGCCCAGCACAAAAGGCACCAGTGAACACTCAGCGTCAGGTAGATAATTCAAAATTTATTACACAAAAACGTTAAGCGCTTTCATCATTCCGTGACTTCATCAGAACACTGCTAATTACACTCAAGCCACTTTTATATGCTTCATACATCACATGACACATTCAAAACACCTGACACAGTAATCTAATATTAAAAAATCAATTAAAAGTGCTAAAATACTCACTTAAAACATTCATTGCCTTCCCCTATGTTTGCAAAACATTTAAACATACATGCCTATAAACATTCATACTATGCATTGTTATACAAGCATACCAACCTTATAAAACTTATACATATTGCACATATAATAGTTTGACATTTCCACAATACATATCTATATAATAAAACATTCATTATATGACTTCACCTTTTATCATATCATGCTCATCTGCCTATAATTACCCAGAATTATCCAAAATTGGTTTAATGGAAATGTGGTCATTTATTCCCGGGTACTCAGAGGCATTGAGTCTAATTTGCCACCTAACTTCTCTATCACTGACTACCTTTTTTGTATCACCCCCTCTCACATTGTCCTTTACCTGTTCCAAAATGCCAAATTTAAACTTCGAGCATTCGTTGTTGTCTTTCAATTGTTTCCACAGGGCGTTATTCTCATCTTTTTTTCTAATACTATAATAATGATCATAAATTCTATTACGTAGGCATCTAATTGTCTTGCCCACGTAAAAACACGGACAGTTGGTACACATAGCCAAATACACTAGATTTTTTGTCCTACAATTCCCTTTGCTAAAACTAATTTTAACTTTATTATAGTTTTGTAAGGATACAGTTGTACCTTCATAAATGTATTGACATTGCTGACAGGTCCCGCATTTTTTTGTTCCCTTATATACATTACTTATATTCATGTCATATTTCCTTTCCAGTAAACATTTCATGTTAGAACCATTCTTGTAGACGAAATTGGGCTCCTTCCCTACTATTCTCAATACATCACTATCAGCATTCAAAACTTTCCAATTCCTCTGCACAATATCTTTTATATCTCTACTGTATGTAGAATGCTGTAAAATACAAGCCCTCCTAAATTTTCTATTGTCTACTTCTAAGTCAGCTGTTTTAACCTCAATTACTTTGTCTGTACCACACCTATTCCCCAAAAGGGGCTTATACTTGGTTCCCCATTCCTTCATCACATATTCACTTACATCCTCTATCATATCCATAGGGTATCCCCTCTCCCTAAAAAACTCTTTTACCTTCCTCATTTCCTCCTCAACTTCATTAACATGAGATGTCATCCGAGCCACCCGAATACATTGCCCTTTTATAATATTTCTTTTTTGGGCCCATGGATGGCTACTTGAATAGTGCAGATAGGAATTGCTGAACGTGTTTTTCTATATATATTTGATTTAAATTTCCCATCATGTATACTAATTCTCACGTCCAAGTAAGGAATGGTCACCCTGTCCTTGTTGAAGGTAAATTTAAAGTTCTCACTACACGAATTTAGGTACACACAAAATTGGTCTAACTCGTCACTGTTACCTTTCCACAATAAAAATATGTCATCCAAAAACCGAAGGTAACATGTAACATACTTATACCACTCAGATTTGAAGACATATTCCTTTTCCCAGTCAAATACCACCAGGTTAGCATATATGGGGGCACACGCTGCCCCCATCGCTACTCCCTTAATCTGCTGGTGGTATTCCCCTTCATAGTAAATGTAGTTATGTGCTAAGACTGTCTCCATAAACTCCAAAAGTAATACATTTTTCTCTTCAGATGTCACCCCAAGACTGTGCATACTTTCGTGAAACCTTATCAGACCTTCTTCTTTGGGTATATTTGAAAATAGGTCAATGACATCAATAGTCACTAACCATTCAACCCCTTTCGCTAACTCTGGTTGTAATCTACCAAGGAAGTCCCATGAATCATACACCAAGTGTGGTATTTTCCTTAAAGTTGGTTTGAGACATTTATCAATCACCCTACCAAAAGGAAAAGTCTTGGCCTGACTTCCTGAAATAATGGGCCTAAATGGGGGATCCTGTAAGTCCTTATGGACCTTAGGAATACCTACGATGGTTCCTATAATAGGGTTTTCTACTTTCAAGAATTTGTATAAATCATTTCCTATCCTTTCATCCAATAATAAGTCCTCTAACATCATATCCACTTTATGTTACCCTATATGTACTTCGTTCCTTGAAGATACCTTATATTTGCCAGAATTTAACAACAATTCCATAATTTTATTTTTGTAATCACTTGCATAGTACAATACAACCCCACCCCCCTTATCCGGTTTCATAATCCGGATCCTTTTGTCCCCCTGTAGCTCCTTCAATGTATCATATTCTTTGTGGGTGAAATTGAATCTCATGCCAGTCTTACTGCGTTTGCTATACTTGTATAAATCATTAATCACAAGTTTCTCAAAGGTATCCAATAAGCTATTCAGGGGTGGTGTATATGTACTTTTGATACCAAACTCTTTAGGTACATATATAGTGCCATCATATTTCACACTTAAATTTAATTTTCTAACATACTTCGTGACATCAAGTATGCAGTCAACCAAATTGAATGTCCCTTCGGGTATGTACTTCATCCCCTTAGACAACAAAGTGAAATGTTCTTTTCTAAGTGTTACATCTGTATAATTATATATGTAAAAATTGTCATATGAACTTATAATTTCATTAATTTTGACAATCTTTGGGAAGTTGTTCATGGGGAGGGAGCCTTGTATGTATTTCTGTGGCGATTTTCTTGTCCCCCCCCCCCCATGTACTCTTCCCTCACTTGTCGATACCTTCTTTGATCTCCTTCCCAGTCTTGTTCTCTCTCTAAAAAATCTTGACCAAATGTTGATTTCTCATAATTATTGAAACCATAGTGATTGCCCCTATGTTGATTATACGCCCTGGGTCTCTGGTTGTCTCTGGAATCAACATAGGGGCAATCACTATGGTTTCAATAATTATGAGAAATCAACATTTGGTCAAGATTTTTTAGAGAGAGAACAAGACTGGGAAAGAGATCAAAGAAGGTATCGACAAGTGAGGGAAGAGTACATGGGGGGGGGGGGACAAGAAAATCGCCGCAGAAATACATACAAGGCTCCCTCCCCGTGAACAACTTCCCAAAGATTGTCAAAATTAATGAAATTATAAGTTCATATGACAATTTTTACATATATAATTATACAGATGTAACACTTAGAAAAGAACATTTCACTTTGTTGTCTAAGGGGATGAAGTACATACCCGAAGGGACATTCAATTTGGTTGACTGCATACTTGATGTCAAGAAGTATGTTAGAAAATTAAATTTAAGTGTGAAATATGATGGCACTATATATGTACCTAAAGAGTTTGGTATCAAAAGTACATATACACCACCCCTGAATAGCTTATTGGATACCTTTGAGAAACTTGTGATTAATGATTTATACAAGTATAGCAAACGCAGTAAGACTGGCATGAGATTCAATTTAACCCACGAAGAATATGATACATTGAAGGAGCTACAGGGGGACAAAAGGATCCGGATTATGAAACCGGATAAGGGGGGTGGGGTTGTATTGTACTATGCAAGTGATTACAAAAATAAAATTACGGAATTGTTGTTAAATTCTGGCAAATATAAGGTATCTTCAAGGAACGAAGTACATATAGGGTACCATAAAGTGGATATGATGTTAGAGGACTTATTATTGGATGAAACGATAGTAAATGATTTATACAAATTCTTGAAAGTAGAAAACCCTATTATAGGAACCATCGTAGGTATTCCTAAGGTCCATAAGGACTTACAGGATCCCCCATTTAGGCCCATTATTTCAGGAAGTCAGGCCAAGACTTTTCCTTTTGGTAGCGTGATTGATAAATGGCTCAAACCAACTTTAAGGAAAATACCACACTTGGTGTATGATTCATGGGACTTCCTTGGTAGATTACAACCAGAGTTAGTGAAAGGGGTTGAATGGTTAGTGACTATTGATGTCATTGACCTATTTTCAAATATACCCAAAGAAGAAGGTCTGATAAGGTTTCACGAAAGTATGCACAGTCTTGGGGTGACATCCGAAGAGAAAAATGTATTACTTTTGGAGTTTATGGAGACAGTCTTAGCACATAACTACATTTACTATGAAGGGGAATACCACCAGCAGATTAAGGAAGCGATGGGCAGCGTGCCCCCATATATGCTAACCTGGTGGTATTTGACTGGGAAAAGGAATATGTCTTCAAATCTGAGTGGTATAAGTATGTTACATGTTACCTTCGGTTTTTGGATGACATATTTTTATTGTGGAAAGGTAACAGTGACGAGTTAGACCAATTTTGTGTGTACCTAAATTCGTGTAGTGAGAACTTTAAATTTACCTTCAACAAGGACAGGGTGACCATTCCTTACTTGGACGTGAGAATTAGTATACATGATGGGAAATTTAAATCAAATATATATAGAAAAAACACGTTCAGCAATTCCTATCTGCACTATTCAAGTAGCCATCCATGGGCCCAAAAAAGAAATATTATAAAAGGGCAATGTATTCGGATGACATCTCATGTTAATGAAGTTGAGGAGGAAATGAGGAAGGTAAAAGAGTTTTTTAGGGAGAGGGGATACCCTATGGATATGATAGAGGATGTAAGCGAATATGTGATGAAGGAATGGGGAACCAAGTATAAGCCCCTTTTGGGGAATAGGTGTGGTACAGACAAAGTAATTGAGGTTAAAACAGCTGACTTAGAAGTAGACAATAGAAAATTTAGGAGGGCTTATATTTTACAGCATTCTACATACAGTAGAGATATAAAAGATATTGTGCAGAGGAATTGGAAAGTTTTGAATGCTGATAGTGATGTATTGAGAATAGTAGGGAAGGAGCCCAATTTCTACAAGAATGGTTCTAACATGAAATGTTTACTGGAAAGGAAATATGACATGAATATAAGTAATGTATATAAGGGAACAAAAAAATGCGGGACCTGTCAGCAATGTCAATACATTTATGAAGGTACAACTGTATCCTTACAAAACTATAATAAAGTTAAAATTAGTTTTAGCAAAGGGAATTGTAGGACAAAAAATCTAGTGTATTTGGCTATGTGTACCAACTGTCCGTGTTTTACGGCAAGACAATTAGATGCCTACGTAATAGAATTTATGATCATTATTATAGTATTAGAAAAAAAGATGAGAATAACGCCCTGTGGAAACATTTGAAAGGCAACAACGAATGCTCGAAGTTTAAATTTGGCATTTTGGAACAGGTAAAGGACAATGTGAGAGGGGGTGATACAAAAAAGGTAGTCAGTGATAGAGAAGTTAGGTGGCAAATTAGACTCAATGCCTCTGAGTACCCGGGAATAAATGACCACATTTCCATTAAACCAATTTTGGATAATTCTGGGTAATTATAGGCAGATGAGCATGATATGATAAAAGGTGAAGTTATATAATGAATGTTTTATTATATAGATATGTATTGTGGAAATGTCAAACTATTATATGTGCAATATGTATAAGTTTTATAAGGTTGGTATGCTTGTATAACAATGCATAGTATGAATGTTTATAGGCATGTATGTTTAAATGTTTTGCAAACATAGGGGAAGGCAATGAATGTTTTAAGTGAGTATTTTAGCACTTTTAATTGATTTTTTAATATTAGATTACTATGTCAGGTGTTTTGAATGTGTCATGTGATGTATGAAGCATATAAAAGTGGCTTGAGTGTAATTAGCAGTGTTCTGATGAAGTCACGGAGTGATGAAAGCGCTTAACGTTTTTGTGTAATAAATTTTGAATTATCTACCTGACGCTGAGTGTTCACTGGTGCCTTTTGTGCTGGGCACATCGTGCTTTAGGAACTGAGAGTGTTATTGGTTATATTTTGTGGACTGTTCCTAGTGTTAAGATCTTGTGTAACATAACTAAGATGCTAAATGGATATTAGAAGTAAAAGAAAGAATAAGAAGTTTAAAGGTACAGGATATGAAATGGGATGAAACAGCCAGAGAGATTGAAACAAAGTTAAAAAAAGCCGCTAACTGGAAAACCCCAGGCCCCAGATGCAGTACCTAATTTTTGATTAAAAAATATTAACATCTTTGCAGAAGGATTTAGCCATGAGTAAGAACTATTTATAAGTGCACCCCAAACAGACACCACACTGGCTAACAACAGGCAAAACAATGCTCTTACTTAAGAGTGAATCTGCAAGCTACCCTAAAAATTATAGACCAATAACTTGCCTTCCGACGACATATAAACTATACACGGGAATTGACACAGACAGAATTCATAGTCATTTAGAAGAAAACTCAATTATGGCAGTAGAACAAAAGAGCAATAAAAGAAAGTCATATGGAACAAAGGATCATTTGTTGTTAAAGTTATAGTGGAGAACTGTAAAAAGGGGAAGAATCTAAGTTCGGCATGGACTGACTACAAAACAGCATTTAATAGTATCCTACATTCATGGATAAAAGAGTGCTTAAAAATGTATAAGATACACCCTACACTGATTGACTACATTACGGTAACTATGAAACAATGGCAGACCACTTTGAAATTAAGCCATGATAAAGGATAGAATATTATCCCAGGGATAAAAATTCAAAGGGGGATATTCCAGGGTGAGACTCTGTCACCGTTGCTATTCTGCCTTGCCATTAATCCATTAACCTGTTTACTTAACAGCTTAGGCCATGGCTACAATTTGGCTCCTAGAAAACAACAAAGTCTAATGACGTCTCTTTGTCAATGATTTAAAATTGTATAACTCATCAGATGAGGAACTGAAAGCACAGCTGCAAGTTGTCAAACCTTTTTCATATGATATTAGTGTCATTTGGTCTTGATAAATGTGCAAAAGCAACCTTTAAAAAAGGAAAACTGCAACACCAGGAAAACCTCAGTTTGGGACAAGAATGTGATATAAAAAAACTTGAGCAAGGGGGAGTGTATAAATATTTGGGAATTGAAGGATCAGCACTAAAACATGAACAAATGTGACTAAAACTCAGTAAGGAATACTTAAGAAGACTTAAATTAATCCTGAAAACAGCACTGACATCTAGGAACAAGATCCAAGCTATAACTCAATTTGCTCTTCCTGTCCTAACGTACAGTTTTGGAGTGATTGACTGGCCCCAAAAAGTGTTGGATAGATTAGATATTAAAACAAGAAGGATGCTTCATGATCACCAAATGATTTGTAAAAATCAGTGTATACCAACATTATATATTCCCTGTTCTGAAGGAGGGATGGGCCTCCTTGAAAATGATTACATGTATAGATCTGCAATCGTGGGACTTCATACATATCTACTGAACTTACAAGACCCAAACATAGTGAAAGTTTTGAAACATGAGGAGAATAAATCTAAGATGACTTCTCTGCTTAATTTAGTAGAAGCATATCGACATCATCAAGCAGGAATGGAAATCAAACCAGAAGTACATAAAAACCAGACAGCAACTGAATGTGTCAAAAATAAAAGAAAGAATATAAGGTGAAAGACCAGTTGAGAAGGCAAGAAACATGGAAAAAACATAAATACAGTTGCAAGTATAGAAACTTCTGGAAGAGCCTCATATTGATCAAGAAGGCAAATTCAAACCAAGAAATGAATGGTTAATACTGGTAGCCCAAGATATTGAGCTACGTTCACACTGGTTTACAAAGTTCATTGAACATGTGGGAGAAACAGACAAATGTAGGGTTTGTAAAACAGAATTAGAAACAGTCACACACCTTGTTGCTGGTTGCGACATACTAATGGCAGAAGGACTGTATACTGAAAGGCATAATAATGTGGCGAGACTGTTGCACTGGGGATTGTGCAAACATTATGGTATTGAAGTGGCTGAAAAACACTGGAAACATGAGCCACAAGGCATCATAGAAAATGATGAAGTTTATATCACATGGGATCACCCAATACCAGCAGTTCAAAAGATAGATGCTAGAAAACCGGATATAGTGGTCCAAGAAAAGAAGACAAAAGTAGCATTGATCATTGAAATCGCCACACCCAGTGACTATAGTGTCTTACGTGCAGAGAGAGACAAAGTCATAAAATACCAGGATTTGTAGGCAGAAATGAGAGCAATGTGGAAGAAAGATACCCAGACAGTTCCAATAGTAGTAGGAGCAACGGGTCTTATAAAAACGAGTTTACAATCATATTTAGATACGTTACTCATTCATGTAACCTCGTACGAATTGCAGGAGTCATTACTGGGCACACTGCAGGTGCTGCGAAGAGCACTTTTGGCTGACATCAAAGATTGAAACAATACTAATTTCATGAACTTTATTCATACTCTGACTTAGGAATGGGAACCATTCCCGTCATGTTATTAGAAACCCAAAAGATTTGGAGAAATTACAAAAAACAAATGGGATAAGTATAAAGGCAAAATGCATACATGGTCACACAAAGCTGATCCTGGCATCAATCAGTTCATTAAGCCTTGTATTAAGTAATGCTGATACATTAATAGGACTCAAATTGGTAATATAAACTTCAGCCCAACACTGCAATATCATAAAAAATAACAGCTGGGATTAATATCTGTTTCACAACTGTGTGTATTACAAGCAAATGGGTTCTAGTCCAGTATTTACACTATTTTGGAAAAGAAAGGACAGAAAGCCAGGTAATAAACAAATGAATGTAAAACTGAAACATGTGAGGTGTCTTTATGAGACCTCCAATGGCAGTGTTGGATGGGAGGGGAAACTGAAATGTTTGAGGAGTAATATTTTTTTTAAATAACTCATTATTAACTAAATATTCTTGGAAGTGGCTATGACTAACATCAGGAGATCCAACATGGAGGTGTGAATAACCTTAAAGGTGGCCGCTCCATACCAGTTAGCTATGAGGTACAGTTACATAAATAACAAAGGAAGATAAAAGGGACAGTGTAAGTTACCAGCACCCCCCCCCCCCAAACCTCATCAGCCTACGCATAAGCAAATCAGATGCAGTCCAGGCAGACTGTATGTTAAGAAGACCAACATTCTGCAAGACAAGTGCAATTCCAGCAAGTATAGTAAACAACCTCAAAATCTATTGTATACCAACTGTAGAAATAAAAAAAAAAAAAAAACACTAAATAAATAAACTACAATACCCCCAACTGACTATCTTAGCAGACAAGTATTCCCTTACCACCATTCTGACACTACAAAGCAACTGAAAAGGGGGGTAATAAAGAGGACATTGCTAGTGAAAAGGGGTAATGTTTGGACCTTTAAATAAAACACTCAGTATCACAAAATAAAAGCATGAGGAAGGCCATTATGAAACTGTGTACATTACGTGACATGCTGGGATGATTAGCTCAAACAGTGGATACATTTTTTTCACATTTTCCATCACTCGTCTCAGGCCTCAGGCATAAACCAGTCATCTTTAAGATAAAGCATGTTTGCTTGTTTGTAAATTTTGAACAGAAAAGCTTCAAGCTTAACTCATGTAGTCCTAATCCTGTACTTGTACAAAATCACAAGACTTGGCTTTCTTCAAACTCATACAGTCTAAAACTTCAATAAAGCAAAATCAAAATTCATTGGTCCTAGTGCACAAATTTAACTTTGTGCTGATAACTGTTCCCTGACTAGAATTTACTACATTTAATTCAAGTGTGTTATTTTAATCTGTCCAGGTTACTCACGGTTCAGCAGTTTCTGTGCTGTGGGATGTCCATCTACACCCACTTATGACTCACTCTTACTGGATACATCTCTTCCAGTCTAAAACTCACCCACACCGTACTCCTCTCGTCTGTTCTAGGCCTCAGGCACTTTCTGCCTATTCTTAACACTCAACTCAGGTTTTTTTAATGGCCATCACATGAGATCCCTTTCCTCACACTGGTCAGAAGGATGTTCTACACTATCTTTAACATAAAGCAGCAACAATATACCACTTTTCAGACTATGGGTTTTTAAATGCAGGTTCCACTACAGGCTTAACTGCAGATTCCACCCTAGCTCTGCTTGAATTGGTTGCCTAGGTCCTTCTACAAGCAGTGTAACCCTTTTGGTTACTTGATAAGCTTCCACACGATGCCTTGCTATATCCGAGGTAATTGATGGTAAATAAAAATTACACCAGGGTAACAGCAATCGGCAGGCGCACATTGGGAAAGGGCACAGTGAACAATACATCAGGCTGTACATATCGTTTGCCTCCTGAAAGCTGCCAATGTTCTGGACTCTTTCTGAAGTACATAAGCATTCCTACTTTTTTCTCAATTTCATCATCTATGCCACACTTAAGTTCCTTTCAAATTTTCTTTTCACATGGATTTTGCTCCAGACTCTGCAACAATTATATCGCCCATATGAAATCTTTGTCCGTGTAAAGAATCTAAAAGTATTCAAGGAGGAGGTCCCACAAACTGTGTAGTTTCTAACAGATCTCTCTCCATATATTCCAATATTCCCATTTGTTCATACTGCCTCTTAAACTGCTTATACACATGGACACATAAATGGCAAAAACATGTTACTGGCTACTAGCACCATACGCGATCTATACCATGCAGTGTAAATAACAACTGCAGGTTCTGCTATGAACAAAGGAACACAAAACTTAGATTTATCAATCTTCAGAAGTAAATGAGCATCATGTTTTCTCATAATAAACTGCCCCCCCCAAACAAAAACAGTTAAATGAAGGGCAGATATGGAATTCATGCTGAAGCACTTAAGACCTTTGTTTATCCTGAGTTGTTGTTGTTGTTGTTGTATTTTTCGGCTTTTCCCGGTTCGGGGTTGTCACAGCGGAACTCCGGTCCACTAATGATTGGCAGTAGATTTTTACGTGCCGAGTTGCCAGACCTGACGCACAACCTTCAATGAAGGCACGCCCATTCATGCATGTCTCCACTAAGAAGACGCTCTAGCTGAGAATCGAACAGGACAACGTCTTAATGTGAGTACATGCTGAAATTCTCTGAATCAGTACACAAACCACAACATTTCTGACTCATACTACAGAACAGCACATTACAACACAATGCTTCAGTTTGCATTAATAAAAACACAACAATCGTAAAAGATGCTGATAAAACAGAAAGGGGGAAGACTGTTACTATGAAACAAAGATAATGAAGTGAAATGGAAAGAGGTCCTGTTTGCCTCTGTAAGTAATGATTCATGCAGCTCACTGTTATACACCTCCAAAACTCACACCAACAAGAAAACCATCATTGCTGAAACCTGACATTGAAACTTTTAATAACATCATTTTTTTTTAATTATTAGCACATTTAATTACTCAATATGCACGTTTGAAATTACACTCGTAGCAAGGTTTCATTTTGGCAAGCACCTGCATAACATACAAAAATGAACTACATAATCAATGAGATTAAATACAGTTGAACATTGCAGCAAAGACTTGAATAAAGCTGGGAAAGCAGCAGTTGCACGACATACTAGATAAAGCAGGACAACATGAGCTGGTGTTGATATTGGGAGACCTAAATCAGGAGTGACAGAGCAGAAACAGCACTGCTACAGTAAAATGAGGACAACATTTAAAATCCAAAAACTGTTGGGTTTTACGGGCCTTATCAACACTATTTTAACACTATAACACAAATAAAAGTGAGTTGCATTACAAAAAAATAACAGCATAATAGAACAGCCACGTTGGATATTACAGAAGAAAAATCTAGAAGGTGTATTCATCTCAGGCAGGCAGAAAACTGTTGTAACTGAATTTTCACACCTGTCTGACTTAGTGGCAACAACAAAATAAAACACAATGAAAGCTAACATGACTCACATTTGGACATTTTACAGAAGAATTATGAATATCGAAAGGAAGTAATTGAAACTAGGTAGAAATTACTGTGTATCAATTTTCCCAACACTTTGACTCTTCAAAAAAAAAAAAAAAAAACAATAAAAAGTAGGTACATTAAAAAAATCAAGGATGATAGAAAATATCATAACTGAATTTCCCCAACAAAGTAGTGACACAAAATAAAACTGGAAAGAGAGATATGAAGCTATAACCAAAACAGAAAACATTACAGCTGAATTTTACCACTAATACAATGAAAGAAAATAAAATTGGAAACAGATACTTTAAGTTAATATATTCCATTAGACTCCAAGTTACCCGTTTATTATTTCTCTCTACTTGTCTGTTTAATTACTTATTTTTCACTAAAATGGAAAGTCTGCATGACACAGGGATGCATGTTTTCACTTAGTATCTAATGTGTTACTGGTTAGTCTTACTTGTAACACATAGAAGAAAATACATCAAAATATTAAACATAATGGAACCGTGATTTAAAATGTTTAAAATTACCAAGGCAACACCATAACCTGTAACTAAATTATTATTGTATTTTTTTCTTTTTTAACTTTATTTGAAAATAATTTATAAGCAGCCCATCATTAACAAAAGGCCAAAAGTTTCATGTAGATATCAGAGTGTGTGTGTGTTTATCTCCATCAAGCGTAAACGTATTAATCCTAAAACACAAAGCATCAATAATTCAGTAAGATAATTAGTCATAGGAGAATCACCCAAAAACAGCTAACAGCCTCAGCACCATGTGTATGTTTAATACTAGTATAAAGGCCATCAACATCTAAAAAAATCTAATACATTATCTTTGGTCTATGTTATTACTTAAAAAAGCAACACTTACAAGAAGACAATGTAGGCCCTTCTACAGAATGTTTCATATTTTTATGAACTTTAGTAAGACAATAAAAAGAATAAATTGTACAATTTTTCACTATTAGCCTTCTATTTAAATCCTTTTCATAAATATCCATAAAAATTAGAACTAGCCTTATCAAATGCAACTTACTAACAAATTAATAAAATGTTTTGTTCTGTAAATGTCCATAATACATACATAAATATGTGTATAATTTCACACTATTTTTTACCTTATCTGATATCTTAAAGACTGTTATTTTGACTCATTTATTGTAAAGGTAACCACTTAGCTTTAGAGAAATTACATTTTACTTGTCTCTTATTTTTAACAAATTCTAAAAAAAAAAATTCATAAGCATACCCTAGCATGGCAGAAAACTAACTCATCAAAAGAAAGTGTCTACTATAGGGTGGTGGACCTTCAACACAGAAACAGCTCAAAGAAATAGAGAAGTTCCTGTTATCACTGTCTGGAGAATGGAAGCAGATACTCACACAGAAAGTGCCTTGGGTGTGGAAGGTGGTTAGCTACAACCAAACACCATCAACAGGAGACACAGCACTTTAGTACTACTGAGCACAAGTCCATACAGTACAGTGCAATGCTTGTGAGAGAGGACTGATCCATTAAGAGCCTTCCATGTTTCTGCCTTCTCAGGTATTCTGGACTGCAACTTTAACAGTCCACATGTAATGGTATGCCTGTTACCATATGCTATACACATGTAGAATTCTCTACCACTATGTTTAACACGGGGAGGGGTGTTGTAATCATATGTCTGAGTACTTCCAAAGGTATCATGTTTATGTTTTCAAAGGTTCAGCTGGTGGAGGGACCAGCACAATGGGACAGTGCATCCCTGATATCAGCAGGGGCCTGTGAAGGAGAATGATGGCAACATGTGAGCGGCACAGTTTCACGACACTGTGCCACTGCCTACATTACTACTACTTCGGGGGGGCTCAGACACATCACCAAAATCAGAGGCCCCTGTGGAAGCTAAACCAGCTTTATTTAGTCTTTCTAACTCCTGTTTTCCACAAAGAATGAACTGTAGACTGCAGAAGAAAGAATCATATAGTCTAAAATTTCTGGCATTTTTTTAATTGATTAAATCTGTACTGGTATATTATAATATTACACACATGGCTATTCATTCATTATTTCATTCATTTTCTGATATCAGCTTTACACTACTGAGTGTAACAGTGGTGCGGGAGACTGTTCCAACAAGCGATGGACAGATGACAGAGTACCATTCCTGGATGAATACCAGTCCATCACAGAATACACATATGTACACCTAAGGGCAATTCACAGTAGTACTGAGAATGCACCTATTAGCATGTCTTTGGGATGATAGAGGAAACCAACAAGCCTAGCAAAAACACTTCAAGACACAGAAGATAAATGCAAACCCTGCACAGAAGACACCCATGATAAGAACTAAACTCTGTGAAAGAATGCCACAAACTGCTACAATAATATGCCACCAATATACTACCTACTATTTTGTTTAAATACAAGCTAAGAAGATGTAGTATTCAACATCACAGATGATCTGGTTTCTGCTAAGTAAGGTCCCCTATCCTTAAAAATGCCTATTACGAGTTATTTATCACTTGTTTTAATCTTGTACTTTACAGCTGCATGTATTTGGGTTTCTGCAGCATGTCATGAGTATTATGTTCTCATGTCTCTGACAAAGTTATGTTAAATGTCCATCAGTCACCTCTCGTACACACATGAGAATACTAGTATTGCAACTGCTTCATTCTTTACAATACTACTACAATGATAAGAGACAATTAACTTCTGCTTCTGAGATGGGATGATGCAGTGATATACTCACCCTGTTCTCATTTTTTTATATTTGAGGTATGTACGTATGAAGGAGACATGATGCTCCATCAACCATAGCTCAGTGATAGATTAACTGTAATGGTGATATGAGGTGCCTAAGTTCAAGTCCTAGTTGAAGAGCCCACTTCTTCTGTGCTGGGCTTTTGGACTGGCCATTGTTTCTGTAGCAGCTAATTTCAGCCTTAGTACAGGCACATGCTGAATCAGTGTTTCTCTTCCTCTTTAGTTGCATTACAAAACACATTGCTTTTCTTGGGAAAACCTTCACACAGTCTAGGTTAAACCCACAGATGTTACATTAATGCTGCAAACTGTGTTTATGTAACAATCCTGCTGATGGGAATTGTTCTACCTCTCACGTGAGCTCTACACTCTAAATGGGAGGTAAGAGATTGGTCTGTCCTACTGACGGGGTTGGGAGGGTGGCCTAATCGTTAAGGTGTTTGCCTTACAAACACAAGGTGCAGGGTTTGAATCTTCACAAGGGATAATTGGCTAGGCTTAAAATGGCTCACAAGGGCAGTTAGCCTAGTGCTAGTCTATGAAATCTATGATGTAATTGTTCCACTGAACTTGACATTGATTAGGCCGATCCTTGAGTATAATGCCCGTTTCAGTACGTATCTATCCAGGGACTTGTCACAGCCAGAATGACCACATAGCTGTCTCACTAAAAAGAAAAAAAAAAAAAAAACTAAACTGTAAAAACTATGCAGACCATGTCAACGTCTTGTCCTTCTTTTCTGTATCCCACAGGCTGCTGAGAAGCAACTTCTTGCATATAGAGCTTCAACAGATAGCAGACTCTATTCTGCCAGACCTAGTATATATTCACAAATCCAATGTCATCATAAACATACACTCAAGGGATCTCAGTTTCTTTTGCAAAATAAACAGAACATGATAGGTTTGTGTCACAGTCAATACTTCTTCTATGGAATAGTCTTCCATTTAACACAAAGAAAAGTACTTCTCTTACTCTTTTCAAATGTAATTTGGATGAACAGATGGGTAACCACAAATTCACCCCCGGTTTAGCACCCCTGTTCATCGCAGATAAGGGAAATATATAAATGCGCTAGCATATCCTTGTTCAGCCTACCTCTGGGTTATTTGTATGCAAAAAAGTAAGGCCTAAAAACTACCATGGGAATGTAAGGCTAGGCTCTTAAGATAGTCAAAGATCAACAGCCTAGTATTTACCTCTCAGCCTATCGATCTGTTGGCTCAGTGGATTAAATCTGGTGTATGCACTGAAAAACATAAGTAAATGGACATCCTCAAACTACCAAAAAGAAACATGCAATCTGCACTAAAGTTAAAATACCTTCCCAACACCATAAATCTTGAGAAAATCTATTTCAGTTAATGTGAGTCCCTCTGTTGCTTAAAGTTAATGTGGTTTAAGTAAAATGCAGCATTACACTTAAGTAACATAAAGTAAACTAAATCAGTGCACTGTGACAGTAAGCTGCTGTGTGCATGGATGTGCACAAGCGTAGTTCACCCTTAAGGCAGCTATGCTAACTCTTCATTATTGCAGAGGGATGGAAACATGAAGGGGCAAGTCTCTCTATAAAAATGTTGCGACTCGCAATGCAGAGTCCCAAAATTACAAAAAAAAATACTGAAAACATAAGACAACAGTACATGTTTAACATCACTTTTCTCCTCTAAACAGGTTCATAGATGTTTACTAGGCTAACGACCACAAGGGCCTTTTTAAGCCTAGCCATGCATCCCAAATCTCTGAGAAGTTCTGTTTTTTACAAAGGGGCAAGCCCCCACCACCACCCCTGGAACTTGTATATACCAACTCTGAGATCAGCATACTTCAGAGAAAAGAAAATACTCCAAGGAACAGCAATCTCGAGCTTAGTATATGTAAGTCTGGAGTTTTGGTAATTTCAAACAGCTGTTCTAGGACTAACGCTAACAAGTCTCAGAATTTCAAACAGTCACAAGAAGTGCATGGCAAACAACGTTATTTTTAAAGGCAAGACATTTCTTATTCAAAATAACACTATACAGTAAAAAAATATATATATATATATATATATATATATATATATATATATATATATATATATATATATACACACACTATTTATTTTATTTATATTTATTCTTTGTTAACCGGGTTTGTCTCACTAGACTAGCAGCCTCTTTATGGGGAGACCCGCGGTGATACTTATACTACTAGGGGAAATGTGATCAGGGCATTGGGGAACTTCCCCTACTCTTTTTGACAGGTGCCATGGGATCCTTTACATTCACCTAAGCTACCGCCAACTCAGAGCCTTGGTTTAATGTTGTATCAAAAGGCCACGACACTCTCAGGAATACTATCCCACCTCCTTTATGCTGCACTGCAATGTCAGCAACAGAGCCACCTGGCATAGGAATAGAACCCACAGCCTTCTGCACATAAGATGAGTGCACTATCTACTGTGCCACTGACACTGAATATAACAAGACAGATTTGTGAGAAAGTTATATATTTACCCACAGTGACGGGCTAAAGTTTTCTTAGTCAGGCATCCTATCCTGCCCATAGCTAAACTAATCAAAGCTTCTCACGGTGTACCCCAATAAAAGAAAGTCATAAAACCTGAAGGAATGACATTTTGCGTGAGCTTCATTAATATACCAGAAGAGACTACAAGACCCAGAAAATGCACAGGGCATATTATTCTCACAGTATCTGTAATACAGTAAATATTTCAGAAATTACTGGAGTGTTTGATCATGAAAAGTAAAACATTATAATACTGAATTAGTTGTAAATGTTGTACTCAGAACTCAAAGCAAGACAGACCAAGAAAACATAACTTTATAGCGGTACTTCACTTGAACTTGGAAAAGATGTTATTTCATTGGAGTTGATTTTCATTGTAGTCTCATCTTTTTGTTTATAAGACCTGGATGTGCTCCTAGAAAAAAATGTTAAAACAAAACTGCAACATGTTAAATATACTGCTGCTACTGTAACATCACATTTGGAAAAAAAAAAAAGTTATGTAACTTACCATAATGTTACATCTATGTTGTCCATTTTCATTCTTCCTCAACTCTTGGGTTCAAATCCGATCTTCGGATCCAACTCGGCCATGAGTTCCTCGCTTACCCATAATGCACCAACCCCTAACATACGTCATATCTTGTTTGTTTCACATAAAAAGTAGTAGAAAGAACTACTATAACTTTCTTGACAGAAAACCATATCTGGAGCTCAGTACTACAGACAGTGGTGCCCATATAGTCTCTCGTTCTTCCAGGAGTTCATAATGGAAAGGGTTGGGGGTTGGTGGGTGGGAAGTTGAGAATAATGAAAATGGACAACACAGACAGAATGTTATGGTTAAGTACATACCTTTTTAATCTGATGTTATACATGTTCAGTCTGTCTTCAACTGCTGGGACAGAGTCCCCAGCTACCTAAAACCCCAAGTGGACTCTAAGGAAGGATATTCCTGAGCACAGTTGAGACAAAGTCTGCTCTTCCTCTTGAGACCAGATCCAGTTTTTAATGAGTGATAATGGGAGTTTGTCCAAGTTGCAGCTGCACATATATCATCCATGGAAGTTCTAGATAGCAACACTGAGGAAGTAGCCATGGAACTAGTTGAGTTGGCTCTTAGAGGTTCTGTTAAGGTTAGACCCAACTTGTTTAAGATAAACAATATGAAATCCTCAGACATCTGGCTAAACTTACCTTTACAACTGGTTTGCCCAATTTAAAATCTTCAAAGGGAACACATAACTGATCTGTCTTCCTAATTTCTTTTGTCCTATATAAGTAAAAACAGAATTGGCTGTGAGCATCCAATAAATGCAACATATATATTCACCTTTGTTTTCACATTTAGGAAAGAAGACTGGCATATTAATGGACCGATTGATACTGGATTCTTGGGGAGAAAAGACACACTGGTATGTAATGTGACTCTATCCTTATGAAAGATCATGTAGAGAGGTTTAGATGACAATTTCTTGAAGTTCTGAAATTCGTCTAGCAGAGATAATGTCTACTAGAAAGACAGATTTCCAGGTCAGGAACTTAAGATCACATTTAGCTGCTGGTTCAAAGGGAGAATGAATTAAGGTCTGCAGTACCAAGTTCAAATCCCATGATGAAGTAGGATCTTTATACGGAGGTCTTAGGAAGAGCGTGTTTCTCAAAAATGCTTTACAAAATTTAGAAGAGGCCACAAAAGAATTTTCAAATCCAATATGAAGGTTAGAGATTGCTGCTAACTGAACTTTAATTGTTAAGGAGCTAGCTCCCTCATTAAAAATTGTAGCCAAAAAGTCAAGTATACTATCTACAGGAGCTGAGAAGGGGTCAATGTGTTTTAGTTGTGCACAGCAGATTAACCTTTTCCATTTGCTTATAGAAGGCTTATGGGAAGATAAAAGAATATGACAGATAGGGGAAGAGAGCATCGGCTGTCTGGCTATTAACAGAATTGGATAAACCACTCTGTCAGCTTGAGATTTCAGACATCTGGATGAATCATACCTGACGGTTGGTCTGGAATCGGATCCAGAATCCAAGGTTGGTAAAGCAGATGAGGCCATAGAAATGGTAAGCAAATCTGTTGAGGCCAGTAAGATGCAATGAGGAAGACTTTGCTCTTCAACCTGGCATATTTCTGCAGGAATGTTGGAATTAGGGGAATTGGTGGATATGCATTAAGTAGACACGGGGGCTAATCATGGAGTAGAGCATTCTTCAGTGATTCCCTTGGAGGGCGGATTAGGGCAAAGTAGCTGCCACATTTGTTATTTAGGGAGAAGCAAAAAGATCATAGCAAGGCTGGCCCTACTGACAGAAGATCATTTTTGTCACTTTCTTGTTGCAACACCACTTGTGAAGTAGAAGAATGGACCTGCTCAATTTGCCTGCTATCACAATGGACTTCCCCGAAATGTGCATGGCTATGAGAAAGTCGCTGGATGAGACTGCCTTTTGCCACACTTTGAGTGCTTCTGGACACAAGTGGTAAGATTTGGTTACTTCTCATTTTTTTGATGTACCAAACTACTGACATAATGTCTGCATCCTGGAAGACCTGCAACGCTAAGAGCACCAATCTCACCTCTAGAACATTGATATGCAAATTAGCCTCTTCAGGGGACCAAGTGCCTTGGATTGTTTTTCCCAGGAAGTGCTCTCCCTCCACCCAATCTGGGAAGTGCACGTGGACACTATGGCCTTGGGTTGAGGAAGAATGAAAGGATGGCCTTATAGAACCTGATCTGACTGAATCCACCACCAAAGATATTTCTTGCATGCCTGAGTGATTGTTATTTGTGCTTACATGGGCTGGCAAAGAATCGATCACTGGGTTGCTAACATCCATTGGGGAATTCTCATATGAAATCTTGCTAGACGGACCAAGATTATGGCAGCTGACATTGACCCCAAGGCTTGAAGGATTAACCGGGTTGAAATGTGGGCATTGAAAATTATTTTCCTGACCTATTATCTGATAGCCTGCACTCTTGAAAGAAGAAGAAGAGATGCTGTCACTGACATCACATTGAAGACTGCTCCCATAAATTCCAAGGTTTGAACTAGTTGTAACTGAGGCAACTCATAATTTATGATTACTACCAAGTCTATATCACCTGATCTCTTGCTGTTATTAGTAGCTGCCTGGTTGGGGTAGTAAAGAGGCAGTCATCTAGATATAAAAACACTCAGAATCACTGCAGTCTCAAGTGAGCCGATACTACTGCCATTTGGTGAACACCCTGGGGGTGTGGTGAGGCCAGAAGGCAGTGCTCTGAACTGATAATGACTGGCTCCCAGCCAGAAGTGTAAGTACCTTCTGGATTGTCTGTTTACTTTTATGTGATAGTACGCATCCTGAAGGTCTATCAATCATATCCAGTCAACCTTGCCCAGAAAGGGTAGCATAGACTGAACCGTGACCATCCAAACCTCTGTAAGTTGAAATTACTTTGTCAGTGAGATCCAAAACTGGTCTCCAGTCCCCTGTTTTCTTTATCACTAAAAATATTCTTAAGTAAGTTCCGGATTCTATCTGGTCTGGTGGGACCTCTTTGATGACACTCTTTTTCTAGCAGCTTTTGTAATTCTAATGCAGCTTCTTTCCTTTGACTGGTTGGAACTCAGGAATTTTGCATACAGTTGGAGGTGGAAGGGAAAAGAGAATTATATAGCCTCTGGATATAATCCTCTGCACCCTGGAAAGGAAAAGGGAATTATATAGCCTCTGAAAATAATCCTCTGCACCCTAGTACTTCTTTCTAAATCTAGTTAGGCTCTCGAGTGCAGGGATAGTTGACCTCAGCAGCACTAATAGGATCGGTCAGAAAAAGAATCTCTGGACCCTTGGTTTTGTGGACCTCCCCTGCCATATTGGGGATGTCCTCCATTTGAGTCCCCCCCCCCCCGACCCTGGGGGAACTATCTCCATATGTATCCTGGAAAGGACCCTGGGACTTCCTGAACCACATTTTTCATCCACCCCATTGATTCCTAGAAAAAGATCTTTGAGGGGGTCAAAAAACATACACCAGCCGCAGACAGGGTCTTACCATCCTTTTCACACCTGGATAGTGTGCCCTTCACTTTTGGGCCAAACAACAAACTGCCATCAAAGGGAGCATTGATGAATGAGGACTTCAGAGGATCCGCAAAATCACACAAGCACATGCAGGCATAACTCCTGATGGAAATGCCTGAACCTGTCACCCTTGAAGCACCCTCAGCTGCATGTGAGATAAGCCTTATAGAAGAATTTGAAACATACTGAAGGGTAGCCAACTGAGAGGCTACAGAAGACTGAGCCTCAGCTGTAGTGGTCCCCAAAAGGGATTTTGAAAGTTCCTTGATCAAATCCTTTTGTAGTCTTGTAAAATGTGCCACATAATTCAGTGACCAGAGGGCAAAAGTCACTGAAGCATAGACATGCTTTCCAAACCTTTCCATCACCCTAGACTTCCTGTTAGAGGGATGGAACTTTGCTCAGAAAATCCTTCTTGGTGGTCCCACCACAAACATAGCATCCACGGGCACCCCCTTACTCCAAAATTCCTTCCCAAACAGTGGAGCCAGAATCCGATCTGGCTTCTAAGGAATTGGCTCAATTGAGTTAGGTTCCTTCCATGCCTGCCTAGAGACCAAATCAATGAGTTAGCTTGTCAGCGGGCAGAGTAACACAGGAGGTAGACGGGGCCAGCTCCAAAAGCTTCCAGAAATACTGATTCCTCCAGTGAAGGGTTCCTGAGGACCAACCACCTCTCCGCTTAAGGTTCTCAAGAATGTCTCCAAATTAGACATCTTCCAGAGGTGACTGTAGGGACCCTTCTCCTTTAATGAAATCAGTATCCTCTGTGACTGACTCTTACGGAGAGTCCATATGCCTCCTATTGTACTTCCTCATCCAAGGGACTTCCTCAGTGGGATGTTCTGGTAAAGTGTCGGAAGAGATTGTAATACCCTGTTGGATGGTCTGGATGCCTTGAGCTGGCTGTCCCTGTGGTGTAGAATGATGTGCCTTTAAGTGTAGAGACATCTGGGAACTAGATTGGAGATCCAAAGGGGCTGGAACTGTCCATCCTGTCCGAAAAGAGAACACCATCTTCACTACCTCAAAGGCAGATTGCTCCAGAGAGAATGTAGACAGCAGATCTGAGAAGCCAGGCTTCTGGACCACTGCCTACCTCTGCCCCATGAGCAACTTCCCCAAGGTGGGAGTTGGAGCCAAGCTATCCAATGCCACAGCTCCGAGGGGCAGAAATGTCTCTGAAAACCTAGGAGTTGACTCCAACACCTTGGATCCAACAAGGCAGCTTCAGTTCCAAGAGTCATCCAGATCCAAAAAAGTTGGAGCCAGTGCACTCAGAGAACTCTTCAGATAAAGGTACTGTATCTTCAGATCTAAGCTGGAAGGACCCAGAAGGTTTAGATCCAGGGACTCAAACTACCAGTGGGAGCACAGAAGGAGCACATAATGTCAGTGAAACAGATGGACAGGCTCCTTGATCTGAGGGGATAGGAGCTGGGAGAACAACCATCTGTATCTGTGCCAAAAAATCTCCTCATGATTCTGTCCATATCTTCCTCAGTCAGACTCCTAGAAGAACAAGATAACACAAGGGATGGTGACCTGGAATAATGTCTGTCGAGGAAGGGAAAGGGTTCCCTAGAAGGTACTGGATCCAATGTTGGAGAACATCTTGTTCTAAATAGTATCTTCAGATCCAAAGAGCTTGGATCCGAACATTTTTTGTTGGATCCAAAGGAGAGAAGATCTGAGCAGATTTTGGATCTGGTCTTGTTTTTTTTTTTTTTTTTCTTTGGTGGTTCCGAAGAAGCAGATGGTCTTGGAAACTTTTTTCAAGGTCTTCTTAATTTTAGTTTTAGGGACTGAGCCCCAGAGATAGCCTCTCCGAATGAAGATGGAAGCAATCCCTTTAAAATTATTTTTTTCTATCAGCTATGGCTCTTGGATTGAAATTTTTGCAGATGGATCAATCTTCTTGAAGTTGTTAAGGACCTAACAATAAACACAAAGTAAGGGCATCTGAAAGTGATAATTTATGCCCGCACTTTTGGCATTTCTTGAAGCCAGCAGGCGCTTTTGTCAGACATGACAGCTTTCAAAAGAAAACACAAAAGGATGAAAGATCTTTTTTTTTTGTTAATGTAAGAAAGGGGAATGGAAATACCAGCAATGGTATGAAGAACAATACTGGTATTTACAATAGAAAAAAGGTATAAACTGTAAGAAAAAAATTCCAACAATGGTAAAAGAAAATTACACTGAGTGTAAAGGGAAAATGTATTATATATACCAAAAAAGAGAAACTATAAAGAAAAGCACTTATCTCAATTAAAGCTCAAAAGCTTAGACTGACCACATCTTTTCACAAAAAGTGGCAAACGAGATCTGGGGTATGTTAGGGATGGTGCATTATGGGTAAGGGAGGAGCTAGTTTTGGTGGCCACGAGCTTTAGTAAAGACCAAGTCGGATCAAAGGCTCGGATCCAAACCCAACAGTTGAGGAAGAATTAAAAGTGACATCAGATCTGCACATTTTTTTTCTTTTTTCCATTTTTATAAGGTTGTGTGAATGGAATGGTTCATGTTTCCTCTTCCATTATTTTCTGACCTATGCACAATTATGTTCAGCATGCTCCAACTCACACAGGATTGTACTACTCACAACCTGCTAGAGTTGTAGAATTAAATATTTTGCTACGTAGTGAACCATGTTCACATACACATACAACTGGAAGATTAACCTTAAGCAAGTTACCTTCCATTAAACGCAGACAAGTCACTATATGGAATTTTAAATATTTTACTAGACAAAACTGCATGCTACTAGAAATGCTGAGGCATACACTGGTCATACATTAAGTGGAGACCAAAATGTGAAACTCTAAAAGGAACTTTATAAGTTCCAGGACTAAGCAGAGAATAGTGAAAACAAAGCACTTTTATAAAATTAGCTCAATGCATAAGTCTTTGGCACTTCTGAGACATATATAAACAGTGATTAAGTAGCATATGAAAGGATCATAGCCAAGAAAAAAGATTAAATATTCTAACATTATTCAGAAAGGAGAATAAACGGCAAGAGAGATATGTTAGACATTTTCAGAATCATTAAACAGGACCAAAATATGAAAGCATGTATAGCTGCTACATACTATAGGTTGAAAAAAAATAGCCTGCAGGTACAATTTTCTTCATCTGAGGAAATGTCAGAAAGCATTACTTCATTTAAAGGGTATGTGACATATGGAGCAAACCAGCAGTAATGTCCAGAAAACTAACACTCACTATTCAGCATGAAACACTAGGGAACAGTGGAGACACAGAACATTCAGATTTATATATCTTAAATGGGATAACAGACTACCAATTTTGCATCTGTATAACATGTCCCCCCCCAAAAAAAATACTCGACAAGTGATCCATATTCCTCATACAGAACAACAACAGATGATACGGCTGAGGCAAGCTAAACCAATCATCAGTGCTGCCACATTTCTCCAGTTTGACTGAGTATAACTAAACTCACTTAAACCACGTTGCAAATGTACTATATGCTACATCCAAGGGGTTGATTTTGACAACTTCCAGCTGTAGAATATGTAACGCTGAGGAAAGTTATTTATGACTAAAGATTCCACATTTCCCTGAAAATAGGTATTCTTAATTAGTGGGTTCTATTCAGCAAATAAAGACTAAAAGTGAGAATGAACAACAATAACTATCATTAGCATTTATTTTCTACACACTACACAGTTCAAGTTCCTCTTCCATGTTCTAGATATGAACTTCAGCAACAATGTCAGGAAACATCCAGATAAACTACAGAAAATCTGTATTTTGTCTCATGAAGGACAATGCACCTATCGTTGTCCCCTAAACTCAAAGAATTTGGTATGAATGACACTCTTAGTGCTATGGAGGTGTTATACAACCCATGAAATGCATGATCAGCTCTACTGCATTCACCCCCCATGAATTCTTGATTCTGAACATATATCATGTACGTCAGCAGGTGGATTGTAAAGGCAATGTATCCCTACAGTACGCATGCCATTTGCTGTTAAATCCAGCAGTCCCTTCTCAGTATACAGCAGACAAAAAGCCTCTCCCCAACAAAAGAACATCTTGCTGTCTACCTTGGTTTTGTGTTTCTGTAGTCTCTTACAGCTGCATAAATCACCATAAATAACACTATTTCAGCCATATTGGAACAGTACAGCAATGTATCTCTTGTAAATTCAGACAACTTGAGCAAGAATGTGAGCAACAAACACACTTCCCTGCCAACTGTTTTACTAGCTAAATACCACATGCAGTTTTATTACTTGCAATTTTTCAGTTACCGACCAGCAGAATAGTAACAGTAATGCATTCCAGATGAACGGTTATGTTTCTGACAAATTAGGAGGTTAATCTAGGTTACAATGCACCACACTACATGCTCTACAAGGGTTAAAGAACAGCAAACAGTTTTATTTTACCAAAAATGAATTCTTCCAAACATTAATAAAACACACACAATTTCTTAACATTTTTATTTTCTACAAAATATATATTTTTGATGTTACCTTAAAGGCCAGCTGGATATTATATCATTGAGACTGTTGAAACAAGGCGTAACACTAACCATGAGGTACCCAAGCAACAAAAACTATGCAGTACATAAATTTTTACTGTTTGTTCAGTACTGAAATCTCATCAGACCTCATAACTCATCTGTGCAATGTGAACATTTGCATCTGCTGAAAAAAGCCTTAGCAGGATTACCCAGTATTGGTTGAATTATATGCAATGTTTTTGTACATAAATGGAACACATTGCCAGTACAGCTGTGGTTCATATATCTCCGTGTCTGAATAAATACAGAGATTCTGATAGGCTGCCATAGCCATTCATCTGAAAAATCCATCCAAAGCCAAAACTGGCAGCTTTCCAAAACATTGAACATTCTTTTACAGACCACCCCCAAATATATGTAATGCTTCTACATTTTTCCATTTTGACGCTGTAGTTTGTGCAATTAAACCTGCTAACAAACCCCACCTGCAAAACTATATTTGACAGCCTACAGGTAAACATGATCTCCTTTCAGACTTTGTTTCTTTTTATTGCTGCTTATGATACCTTTGTACCACAATCCTCCAATCAAAATATCAGGAAATTCTGTAGATCTGCTTGCAATGACAAAGCAAAGCAAATTACTTCAAAAAAGAAAAAGGGCTTAAACAAAGTACACAGACACAAACACAAGCATACACAATTTTTCCTCTCTCTCTCATAGAGGAAATGACTGTGATGTCAATGTCTTCAGAAGAAACAGTGGACTACGTAAAAGTGAAAAAATTTCAGTATTCTGAAAAAAAAAAAAAAAAATGGTATATTTACACGATTTTATACTTGATGCATTACAATTCATCCAATGACTGAGCAGTAACAGCCAGCTGGAGCACATTCTGCAGTCCAAGCTTTCTAATGTTGTTGTTGTCTTTCGGCTTTTCCCAGTTAGGGGTCGCCACAGCGGAACTCTGGTCCACTAATGATTGGCAGTAGATTTTGACGAACGCCAAGGTGCCAGCTCGATGGTCAACCTTCAACGAAGTCACACCCATTTATGCATGTTTTTCGAATGCCCACCCAACAGCGGGGAGGACATGCAGACTCCACACAGAAGGCACTCCCCACACTCCAACCGAGAATCGAACGGGAGAACCACTTGCCGTGAGGCAACAACGCAACCGCTGCACCACCGTGGCAGTCCAAGCTGCCTAAATGGCTGCAGAGGTAAAGTTGTGATGAAGTCATGTAAATCCTTTTTCTTTGCCAGACCTTAATCAGTCTGGTACAAAATACAAGCAATTATAAGTTCTGATTCATTCTGTTAATTTTAAGAGTGTGAAGTACACCTTTTTAATGGTATCTAAGTAAGCGCATCTGGATTTTGGCATGCATCCATCATATTACTGTCAGCATTAGAAGAACAGTTGGTCAAGTTTGGGTTTATAAAACAGCAGTGCTTCCATTCAAGGACTAGTAGTTCTCATCGAAGTCCATGACCTCCAGTCCAATCGCGCACACATGAGATAAGGAACACTGCATAGTGGGTGGGATGAATGATAACAAAAAGCTCCCTGTATCTGTCAGGATGATGCCGTACAACGATAGCCCAATCTTTTTGCCTAAGCCCTAACTGCCTACACACAGAATCCCCTGCTTACAGGGCCTCAGTCTATGTGCACAAGACAGACATTAGCCAGAAACGTTAGATTAGAAGATCAAGGATGGGCTCTGAAACATCACGCTATGATGAATTCTTCATTATAAATGGGACATAAAACTGACAAGTCAGTCTCTCAAATTTATAATTGGATAATATGAGGCCAACTATGAACTTACGGGTGCAACTAATTCAAAAGGCAACCATAAGGTCTGCTTCTGCTATATTAGTAAGTTTATATGTAACCAACAACACTGTACTGAATGCATCTCCAATGATACCTCCTTCTCAGAGCCCAAGGATATTGCTATTATTCCTGCGGACAAGTTAAGTTCCAGCTTCACTCCAACCAACTTCTCCTCTCCTCTTCTCTGTCCCCTCCATTATTCCTCAAATATTCACCTCCTAAAATCAAGTTGGAACAAGTCTTTTAGTCATTTTCAAAAAAAAAAATTGAAATACCACTTCCATAGGTCCTGACAACATCCCTTCATATCTGCCATCTAGTAAAACCCCTGAATCAACTCTTCAGCATGAGTTTGTTCACTGGTTATTCCCCCAAAGTAGGGTGAGTAGCAATTGTGGTAGTCTTGCATAAAGATGATCCCTCTAGTGACCCTGGAAATTACACACCTATTAGTCTCACTAACATTATTTGCAAGGCTATGAAATACATTACAGCTGAACTAATAACCCAATAAACAATGATACAGATGAGCTTATATCCCTGGTTACCCATCAGTTCAGCTTTGCAGAAAGGCAGATCAGGCCTGATCAACCTGGTTGACTTATTTGAATAGGTTACTGAGGCCATGGATATGGGGCATACATTCCACATTGGTTATATGGACCTTACCAGGGTCTTGATATTATCCCCAAAGCTGGGACTACTGCCAAACTCTCCCAACTCAGCATTAACCCATACATAGTTTGCTGGATGGGTAACTGGTTGTCCGAATCTATGCCACTAAGGTTGGGGTATTTACTCTAGGTGGGAAACGCCACTAGTGGTGTCCTGCAGGGCTCTGTTCTGGGCCTCTTCTTCCTCTTTAATATATATTTCTCTAACTTAAATAAAAAGGGACTAAGGCTAAACAAGTTTGCTGATGACTGCAAACTGAGGATGGTTATCAAATCCCTTTTCTGATGCTCAAATACTAATATTCCACTTAAGTTCGACACAGTCAACAAGGACCTGATTACGTCTTTTTTTTTTCCTTTTTTTTTGTTAACACCTTTATTTTTATTGAATTATCATTTGTGACATAGGCAAACTTACATTTATATAAAAGTAATCAAACCATATTAACAAGTTCACATTTACAAACATTATACATCACAAATTGTTCTGTACTGAGTACATATCTTAATAACAGATGTTTTTGTGATCACCACACACAACTTATTCTTTGTGGCATCTCCTCAAGATCCAATGAAGTTACAGTCAAGCTTTATTCATCCCTTAAAAAGCCAGTAATTAAATATAATGCATCCTTTGTCATGTACCAAACTAAATACCAAAACCAGACTTATAGACATCAATACTTCTTCACCAAAAATATCTCAGCTCTCAGTACCTTTAGCTACTCCGACAGTCTAAAAGCTCTGTCTCTTTACTTAGTGTCAATCAAACTCATGCAGTGTGATCTCTGCTTAGCCTTCCATGCCACAAATGACCCTGAACTCTTTTAACTCCTTCAGCTAAATAAATCCAGTAGTAAAACAAACACTTTTAGAGACATAAATACATACTGCCATATCAAAATCACTAGATAGCATGACAGATACCTAATCCAACATATCCCCAATTTTTGTAACAGGGGTCACTTACCGGCGAAGTAGAATATTTCCCCAGCAAACTTTTAAACCAGTCTGTACACCTGGATGGATGTTAACAACTATTTAATGGAAATATGTGGAAAAAAGTCTACTTAATGAAAAAAACTGTTAGTCTCCCACAAGTACAGGGTAATGTGACTGAGCTTCTCAGTGGTTTCTTTTGCCATAAACTCAGTAAGTACCTATTAACCTATGAACCTATAAGGGGAATACAAAAGAAGAAAAATAAATTGATTAAGGGCTGACAAAGGTTTTGGCCTGAATGAGAGAGCCTCTATAAGACCAAAACTAAAACAACGTAGAAATGTCAACTGAATTGTTATACACTGATTATATACAGATGTATTTACTTTTTAATTTATATATAGTTTTGTGTTTCTTAATATAATTCAGTTAGTCATAATATTCTGATCAATATGTTTGTAATTTGATGCCTAGCAATTATTTATCTTTCAGCAATGCATTTTATGAAGCTTTTATATATTGTTTTTTATCTATCATTTTAAACATCATCTATATCTTTAAAAATGATGGGCAGTACCTTGTTTGCTAATTAACCATGAGTATGAGTCATCATCTGCAGGTATATAAGCATGCAGTTAACACTTGGATTTTTGTATGGATCTGATGAAGCTACTTGCGAAAGCGCTTATCCTGTCTTATATTTTTGTATTAAAAGTGGAGATTTTAATTAATTTTTGCATCGTTTGACTTCCTCACTGTCGCTCAGTTCCTGGCTTTATTTACTGATTTTAAACTTTTTTCTGTGAACCTGAGCGTTTACCTGTCCCATTGGATTTACTTTGCTACATACTTTAAACATTGCATTAAGTGCGGGGCTTCATCCCCCACACCCCCCTACTTAAATATACCAACTCCGAGACTGCAATGCAGTGCCGAAAACGGCAAAGTAACGAAGCGGACAAGCAAATTCTTTCCCAGGGAAAGAATTTGCTTAAAAGCCGCTTCGATATTTTGCCGTTTCAGGCTTTTGAGTTCAACCAAGACGCATTTGAAAGAATGTGTCTTTGGTCTTCTAATAGGAAACCTTAAATTAGTATACAGACAATTCACTCTTAATGGCCTATACGGCTATGAATCAATCAACACATTAGTGTGGACTCTATCAACATGCAAAAAAATTAAGGAAGTTGTTACTTTTCTAACTATTCTAGAACAACTTCTATTACATGAGTTGACAAACAAAACTATATCCCAAAAAATTAGATTTTCCACTATCGCATAAGTAAATTTAATTAATTTTATCGAAAAACTACACTGTTGAAACCCATATGGTCAAAATTATATGGTCGACAATGTAGTTAATAAAAAAGCTGACATAAATCCACACAACACTGGCCAACAGCACAAACAATGTTTTTGCAAGGGGACAAGCCTCCCTTTCACCCCTTCATACCCCCTGCTAATTATTTATGCCAACTCTGAGATCGCACTACAATGAGGAAAAGGGCAAATTCCCCAATCTCTACTGTATCGCAATCTCAGTCAGAATAGTTTGACAAACCACATTCTTTTCTTTTTTTATACTTTTTTGTCCTTCAGACAACTGACAGACCCGTAAATTCTAATCCATACCTATTATTGTGTATATTGGCTATAAATTCCAAAATATTTTCTTTACTCACTTGTAATATAAATAATACATCTATAAACCTAAATATGCCATTATTTAAACATTTTCTATATCAAAAGTATAGATTTACGTATTTATTTCTACCTGTTTTCTGGCAAAGTCTGACTGGGTTATTTAAAACCCCTTTTCAAAGGAGGCCCAGGTAGAAAATCTCCAACACTTTTCATGCATAAATTGACAAGTTAACAGTACTGCATTAACTTGTGTATCACACCTTTTACAAGACAGCAAGAGAAAATAAAAAAAGCATTAAGACGCCAAGTCTAATACAAAATGAGTTGCAACAAACAAAAACTGAACACAAAAAGGATAATTATTCAACAAATGAAAAAAATGACATCACAGGAAAACATATTTACTGATTTTTGACAAATAGAGGGAATGAGAAAAACGAAATTATCAAATGGAGATCAGCCGGAAATGGTAGCAGAATTAGACATAATATAGTATTTTACATCAAAGAATATAACCTCCTATAAGTAATTTAGTAGTGATTAAGTGGTATTCATAAGAGCTAAAGGTGAGGGGGAGAGTTTGAATAAGAAGACAGAGTGGGTAAAATTGACAGGAAATCATCCCAGCATTATTGCTGGAGAGACATCTAAATGGGAGGTGATCGGGAAAGCAGAGTTGGAGTAGGTCGTGACAGGTAGCTTAGAGTTAGATAAGACCTCACCTTGTAGAAATGAGCAAAAACATATATAGCTGGATAACAGGTGTTTTTTAATTGGAATTTAAACAATCTGGGATTAAGGATTTCATGAAGTACTACTGGGGCACAGTTCTACAGTTTGGATGAGCTACACGAGTATAGGGTGTTGCCATGCGAGTTGTTGGTAAAGGAAACAGATACTAGGGATTTTTCATAGGCTGTAAAGGTTAGCTAGAACTAGCAGGACATGTATCAGAACACACAATTTTGTGCGTTTGTTTCAAGTGTAATAATTTGAGGAAATAAGGTATATCAAGCAGGTATAGCTGATTAACTGAGTCACACTAGTGAGTACGGGTAGAGTTGGTAGAAAACCTGGCAGCTTTATGTTCGCTCTGGTTCTGAGGGCTAAGTTGAATGTTGGTTAGTAAAACAGATAATGCATACGAGTATGCTGACTTTGGTCTCCACTTCTACTCAGCCCCCATCTTCCTGCACAGTGGCAGAGACTGTGGTCACTTCATCTACTCCTGAATCAGATACTGATGGAGGTCTGACTCTCAAACATTTTCACTGAAAATACTGTCATTGTGTAGTAGCCTGTGGTCATTTCCTCCACCTCAGACTCAGATATTGCATCAGCAGTGCCACAAGGCCCAATTCTCAACCATTTTCACTGAGTATATTGCCATTGTACAATGTAAGCAAGTTTAACCTGATGCCTTGCTGTGGATTAAATGTAACTTATCAACTACGTGTCTGGCCTGTGCTATAAAGTGGCTGTGACAGTCACTACAAAGGAGTAGTCTTTGCACTAGGGTTACCACCTGTCCCACTTTGCGAGGGGCAGTCCCTCTTTGGGCAGTTGTGTCCTGACAAAAAATTTAAAAAATGGCAAATGTCCTGAGATTTTAGGACAAAATTATTTCCTATATTTTATGTAATAGTTGCATAAAACAGTTATTTTGTATCTAAAATACCTAAATGTTATAAGAAACAGAACAAGCAACTAAAATGCTACAAGAATAAGCTTTTATTTACGCAAAAAAGTTAAGTTCTATCCTTTGTACTGACCGTGGGTATGTGTCGGCCTGTAAAATCTGATGTTTGTACAGAAAATGTCCCACTTTGGCCATTTAAAAAGGTGGCAACCCTACTTTGCACGGATAACTTAGTATGTGGGACACTGTCCGCTCTGCTGACCAATAGATTACACTGTGTAAGCCAGTTACTTAGTCTCACTAGTTTGCTGGTTTCTGCATTCAGTAAATGAAAGAAAACCTGTTCTTCTTTGTGCCTCCTAGTTAATTACTCTGTTTCAGCTATAAATTGATTGTTCTCTGTAATAACTGACCTGAGGGTGGAAGGGTTACTGAAGCAGAATGGCCAATCTCCTCTCAATTTGGTTTCCACATCCAGTCAGTCCCCATCTTCCTTCACAGTGCAGGTATGCTTCATGTGTTATTATGTTTTTATTTGTTCTAAGACTGTGTGGAACAATGAAAAGACCTTGGCAGTGTGTTGCATTTGTATCAATTTTATTCAAGTCAAATAAGCTTTATGCATGTTGAGCCTGTGCCCTTTAACAAGTATGTGTGTAATATCACTTGCTGGTGTTCTGCTGTATATAACACTCTTTTGATGTACTGGTTAATCCACTGATGATGTTATACTGGGCTCATCACTGCAGTGATTTGTTATGATAATTTGCTCTATGCACTGCATTACTGTGGTTTCTCTATCAGTATACCTCCTGCTAAACCTATTTTGACCTTACATTCATAAATTTTCTTACCATTTTTCTACTCTTATAATACCCCATAATGTTGAACAGAAAAACAAGAAATATGTTTTGCAGTTATCAAATGATACATAAAAATCAATGTATACAACAATTATATATTCCTCATTTTGAAAGAGGTATGGGCTTCCTCAAAATTGATTACATGTATAAGTCTGCAATTGTAAGACATTACATTTCTACTGACCCCACCAGATCCAAAACATAGTGAATTTTAGAACATGAAGAGAACAAGTCTAAGATGGCATCCCTGCTTATTTCAGCAGAAGCATTACTGGTGTCAAGCATGATCAGATGACAAGACAATGTGGAAAAGGCATAAATATACTTGCAAATACAGAAAACTCCTGGAACAACCTCATGTTGATCAGGATTTGACACAGGAATGTTTAAGGAGAGGTGAATTTAAACCAGATGATGAAAGGTTAATATTAGTTGCCAAGGACAGTGGACTACATACACATTGGTTTACAAAGTCCATTGAAGATAAGGGAGAAATAGACAAATGCAGGTTCTATAAAACAGAACTGGAAACAGTCTCTCATCTTGTTGCTGGGTGTGATACACTAATGGCAGACGGTCTGTATACTGAAAGGCATACTAATATGGCAAGACTGTGGCACTGGGGGATTGTGCAAACATTAGAATACTGAATTAGCTGAGAAGCACAGGAAACATAAGCCACAAAACACTATAGAAAATGATGAAGCTTATATCACATGGGATTACCCATTACCAACAGTTCAAAAAACAGATGCGAGAAAAACAGATATAGTAGTCTATGAAGAGAAGACAAAAATAGTACTGATCACTGAAATTGCCACACCCAGTGTTTACTGTGTCTTATGTACATTTACTGAGTCTTATGTACAGAGAGACACAAAGTTATAAAATATGAAGATTTGCAGGCAGACATGAGGGAAATGTGGAGGAAGGATACTCGCACAGTGCCACAAGTAACAGAAGCAATGGGTCTTATAAAGAAGAATTTACAATCTTATTTAGATATGCTACCAATACATGTAGCTGCATGTAAACTGCAAGAAGAGTCAATTCTAGGCACATTGCGGGTGTTGCAAAGAGCTCTTTTGGCTAACATCAAAGACTGAAACAGTACTAATTTCATAAACTTTAATCATAACTTCACTAAGGAATGGGGTCCATTCCTACCATGGTATTAGAAACCCAAACGACTTGGAGAAACTAAACTGCGAGATACTGCATATTCTCTTGCTCTGACTCACTATGGTTCTTCCTTCACACGTTCTTAAACTTTCTAACCATTTTTCAGCTCTTATAATACCCCATATTCTCTTGCTCTAACTCAACATGGTTCTTCTTCTATATATAGGAATAAGTACTAATTTTATGGCCTCCACATAATAGTACAGTTCAGAAGAGCTTTTCTCTTTTATTTACTTTCAGAGCCTGTGGTCACTTCATCCACTCCTGACTCCAATACTGAAGGAGCTCTGCCACAATGCACAGATCTCAAAACTTTTCACTGAGAATACTGTTTTTGTGCAATGAAAGCAAGTTCACATGAAGAGTCTTGTTGTATATTAACTGTAACTATTCAAATATGTGCTTGTGACATTTTCCCCAAAGGAGTTGCATTTGCACTTTAAAGACCACATAGTAAGTGGGCCAGTGTGCTTTCCCAATAGATTACATTGTATATGCCAGTTACTTAGTCTACCCAGTTTCCTGGTTTCTGCTCTCCGTAAATGAAAGAAAGCCCATTGTACTTTGTGCCTCCTCATTAATTGCTCTGTATCAGCTATAAGCTGATAGATATCTGTAATAACTAGCCTGAGGATGGTAAGCCTGCTACACTCGACTTCACTTTGGTCCACTACCCTACCCCCAGTTCCCACCAACATCCGTCTTACTCTACCATTATACTTCTCACATACACATTTCACATGTGCCACCCATACCCTAACCCTTCCTAACCCTTCTGCTTCTATTTTCCTATTTCCCATCTTACGTCTAGCATTTAGCATCATTCCCAACAACCTCACTCCCATACTGCTTTGCACTATATCCATTCATGCTCAGACTCCTCATCAACAGCACAGATCCATTATTCTACATCTCAACTTCTACTTTCCCCAGATAAACTTTTACTATGCCCTGTCTTATCTATATTCTTAAACTCTATCCTTTCAAGCCCTCTGTTTCTAACATTTAAGAAACACAAGAAAAGATAAGTGCAACCTAATGCTCTTCCTTCATTGAAAATACTTCATTCCTACCCAGCTTCTAGCAGCTTTTAGACTCCACCACCACTAAATATCCTACAACCCTGCAACTTCTTGCTTCCTATTTTCCCCACTACGTACCATCAAAAGAATGTAGGTCCCTTTACTTAATCATGCTGCTCTTCAGCTTATCCTCTTCTCCTCCACCTTCTGAGCCATATCTCATCTTAGCATGACTCAACAACTCTTCAACTTTGTCCCAACCATCCTCCATACTTCCTCCCTAAACGTTCCACACATAGCACCAAGCCTATTTAATCATGTAGCTCACATTTACGCCAAGTACAGACTGATTAACTCTATTTCAACTCAAATCAAAATCATTAACCCAGTATACTAAAATCCACCTAGGAGGAGACTCAAACAGCATGTTTACAAATCAACAAACCACCTGCCCAAATCTTACCCAGGAATATTTTCTACTACTCTGTCATCTATTATCTGGAACATCCTAAAAATGCTCCCCTTAGACGATGCTGAAAATTAATTCAATACAACTTTCCTACACATCCTAAATTGCCTTGCACCCCTTAGAAGGAAAAGACTAAAAGCAAATAATGCAACAAAAAAAGTAGAATGCTAATGCAGGATACAGAAAAAGCATGGAAAGAATGGAAAAAATATAAAACCTTACAATATCTCAAAAACATCACAATGCTCGACAACCATACTAAAAAGCAGATACATGAAGACAAAAACTATACTGTAACTGCTTTTAAAACAACAGTAAGTGCAACCCAAATAAATACTGGTCAGCCGTTTAAAAAAATCTTACATCCTGGCCAAAAATTCAACCCTAATCCCTCTCCCAATAATTTACCACTTGAAACTGCAATAGAATTAAACTCTTATTTTATAGATAGTACAGCATCCCTAACCAAGGATTCCCCAACATCTAATTCCATTCAAGCCCAACAGTCATATGCTACTACCTCCACTTTCACCTTCCAACCTGTGCCCACATCCTATATAAAGTGGTACTCTTAAACTCAAACCATGCTCTACTTCAGCTGTTAACCTTCCAAGTGAGTACATTAAAAATAGCAGTCAATAGTGTTGCCTCGCCTGACTCTATATTTATAAATAGGTCAATTCAGGAATCACATGTCCTCTTTCTGTAGGAAAAATATCACACATTATCCATCTACACAAAGGAGGAAATTCAGTACTAACTTTAGACCTACAGCAATCTTACCCCCTCCCCCCAAAAAATACTTAAAAAATGTATTAAAAAGAATTGCTAAACAATCTCCTGCAGGAAGAACTCCTATCCCTCACACAACGCTGCTTCCATCCATCGCATAATACTAACATTGCACTAACTTTTACAGATACTGTCAATAAAGCTAAAGATAATAGTAAACTAGTCTCATCTTTATTTTCAGAGTTGGCTAAAGCCTTTGACACAGTTTTTCACAATAAACTTCTACTTCAAAAGTCCTCACTCAGGTCATCCTTCTACTGTTCAAAAGGTACTTGTCCAGTATTTATCAGTCAGCAAAATGGCACTCCACCCGCTCTCCATGCCTCCCAATCACCACTGGTATAAAACATGTCTCTACCCTTGGTCCCTTCCTCTTTAACACTGTCACCAACAATGACTACACATCCATGCATCCATTCTCCTTAATACAATATGCGGATGACTCCACACTCATTCACATCAGACAACCTGGCAGATCTCAAAAAAAAAAACAAAAAACAAAACACATACTCAGGAAGCTTTAACACCCACGGAAACATAGCTTTGCAACTCATAACTCATGGTCATCCACCCCCCCAAAAAAAATACATTTTTTTCTCCCCAAATCCTTCTCTCATGAAAAAAAAAGTAAAATCCTCTCTCTTAACAATACAACCATTGAAGTCACTTCTCATAGCAAATTATTAGAGATGGTAATCTTACATTCGACATGCATGAACAAAATTACATAAAAATATACAACTAGGGATACTTTACAGAGCCAAAAACTCTCTCACCAATGCAAGTAAATCTAAACTTGCCAGCACTTACCTTCTCCCATCAATACCTTATGATGTTCCCATCCTTATTAACCTCCAGGCATTACAAAATGCAAAACTTGAACAATTTTATAATAAAGTGGCTAAATTTGCAGCAAATGCCCCTTTCAGAACCCACCACTGTACAGCACTAAAAAACCTAAACTGTTAGAGCTACCACATCAACTAACATATATCCAGCTTCTCACCACCTATAAAATTACCCAGCATCCATGTACTTGGCCAGCACTAAATATCATTCTACAAATTTATGTTCCCACTCTGCCATTATGATCCAATGACCAAAACTCTCAGTCCACAAACCTATAAAATCTGCTGGGCATGGTCCGTATTTACACTATATTGCTAAGGCCTGGAACTCCTTAACCTGTAGCCATCAGGTTAGCACCCTCCCTCCAGTCCTTTAAAACCATTCTGAAGGATTTCCTAGCCAAAATTTGGGTCTGTTCTCTCTCGACCCCAATAATAAACTATATTCCTAAGTGTGAACAAGTACATATTCATACCTTACAACTCCTTACTCCTCCTTCTGAACTCACGTCCTTATTTCAATAAATCTCTATATAAATATGCCATAACCTTGTTTTTTTCTTCCACTTCATATTTTAATTCCGATTTGTATTGTACTAACTTGCATTTAACTTCTATAAACTGGTTAAATTTTCTCTAAATATTAAATCATCGAAATACAAGTTGCATCTATTCTTAGAAGCAAGTAATAAAAGAACCTCATAGTGGAAGAAAGTTCTTGCAGTAAAAGGTAAAATTTTAGAAAGAATAAAACTTCAGTCACAAAACATAGCTCAAACACCACTGGAACAATTTTCAAAAAAATATTTAATGTTGGTAGAAATTAGTAATCGGCACTGCATCAGATATGTATCTATTCTTAAACAGTGTTTTCACATTATGTCTAATTTGGTATGTATTTTTTAAACTGTGGATTCTTTTAGTGATTTATTATATTATTTTTGTTTTATTATTATTTTTTAGATCATATAATGTTCTTTTTTTTTTTTTTTGGTAATACTTTGCAGCTTTTCTCCCTGGGCCACAAATAAAAATGGGCACCTACTCAGTTGGACTTTCTTGGTAATGAAATGTCAATAAATAAATGAGCAATTTGAGATTAAGTAGGGTGAGGCAATGTGTTTTTCTGTGTAGTCAGAAAAGTACTTCTTTGCCCTGTACAGCATGCACAATTTTTGCTGTGTTTCTTTTTTCACTTCCAGAATGTGAATATCATGTTTTAGTTTGTAATCCTTCATTAGCTGTAGTAGCTTGTTATGAGAGGCCACATCTACTGCATTACCATTTGATGAGATGAGAACATTTTTACATCTGGTTTTATAAAGGGATTGGGGAATAAACAGCATGAGATTTGTTTTCTTGCCATTAAGGACAAGGTTTAAATCTCTTGAGTCAAGTTTCTACAAATTCATAGGCATGATGAGTGATAATTTGAAGTATGGGGAGTGATTTGGGACTGCAGAAGAGTAAAATCATTTTTATATCCGATCACAGGGGCATTACCATAGTGAATCAGCAGATCATTACTGAAGATGTTGAATAATAACTGGCCAAGAAAGGAGCACTGTGGGACACCAACTAATGAAGGGAGAAAAAGAGGATGTGCCCTGTTGCCATTTGACACGCTGAATCTTGTTAAAAAGGATGGAGAGAAAGTATTAGCCCGAGTTAGAATACAGTCCTAAGTTAGAAAGTTTGAGGAGTAATTTGCAACAAGAAAGAGTGTCAAATGCTTTTGATAGATTAAGGAGGCTGGACAATTCTAGGTTACTATTTGTTTTCTACAGCAGTATATAATGCTAATGAAATTTAAGAGGGTGGTGTCTATACTATGAGATTTATGAAAGCTATCTTGTGATGATGAGTACTTTATTTGAAGTAGTTGGGAATGAATGTATCTTTCTACAATTTTAGGCAGTAGAGATAGGATAGCTATGACTCTGAAGTTGTTCAGATCATTGGAAGAGCCCCGTGAATTTAGTGGAATGATATAAGATTGTTTTCAGATACTGGGAACACATGATTCCTGAATAGTTCTGTTAATGAGGATGGATACTGGAGGGGCTATGGCTTTAGCTGCTAGTTTGAGGTATGCTGAGGTTAGAATACCTGGCACAAGTGTTGTGGGACACAACCTGAGGAGATATGATTGAATTTTTAAAGTATGGATAGGTAGAGTAGAGAACGGATTTGCATTTCATGCACTGAGTCAGGGTAAAATATATGGAATTTGTGGGCCGGGCACTAATAAGAGACTTGGAACAGGCAGTGAAGTGGAAGTTAAAAGCATTAGCAATATTATAATCAGAATCATTGCTATTTGGATCGGGTTGAGAAGGTTTGCCTGATTTATGGAGCTGAGATAAACCTGACCAGACCTATGGAGATTTAAGCATGTAGATTTTGCATTTTTGATTTTTTTTTTTTATTATTATCTAAAATAACTTGTGCTTTAGTGATATATCTTAGAATACTGTGAGAATGCAGAGTGGCAAGGGTTTTATTAGCTCTGCAATGTTCCAAAGCTTTAACTCTTTGTTTCACAAGTAACTTAAGTAGGTTGCGACAACCAAGGAGCAGAACTGAATGTGACACTTTTTTTTTCTGATTGGAGCACATGTACTTACTATTGCTAGAAATGTTTGCTTAAAATGCTTAACAGCTTTGTCTAGGGGAAGTATTTTTAGAGTAATCACATGTACTGAGTCAATGTGTTGCTGAAAGTGTCACTATTTTTGTGTAGTTGTACAAGGTTGGATTGTAGAGATGAGTGGGTGTGAATACAGGAGCAGGATGCTGATCACTGGAAGAGTCAGGTAGCCCACCAGATTCAGGAAGCCCTCCTGACTGTGAGATATTTTGGACTGTTAGTTAGGATCCAATCTATGGTCACTTCAGTGGTACAGAATTTATGAAGTCGAGATGGAGAAGTTATTAGCTGAGTGAAAAAAAGATGACGGGTTGTGGGAGTTTTCAGGGAGGTAGTATTTTATAAGGGATTACAAGTATTACATTTGTATTATCATCACCTAGTATTACAGTTCCACAGGTAAGATTGTTGCTGGCAGAGGATACAATATCTATAACTACAGGAGTACTGTCTTTCTGACAGTGGAATATAGTGCACAATTATACATAAGTGTTTTGTGACTGTTAGCAAGTAGAATTGAAACTAGGAGTTTGGCTTTAGTAAATGTTGGCATTTCTTTTGGCCATGCAAAGAATAGCTGCAAGTCAATCATGTTGCAGATTACTATATCCAAGTGGAAACATTTCATTGTCAGAGATAGTTGGTTTTAGCCTGTTTTGTTAGTATGAGGATATCTGGTTAGTGTTGGTATATCAAAACATGTTAAGGTGTGACTGTAATACATATGCTTTGGATATAAAATGCTAAGGATCTCAAATCGTAGCATGAAAGGCTATCTGGATATGAGTAGGAGCTGGGAGAGAAAGTAGTGGTGAGGGAGCTGTTACTGGAGTGAGGGATGGGTCCAGGATTTGGGTGTACATCTCTGCTTATAGAAAATGTTACATGACAATGTGTAGGTAGTGAGTGCAGACACAGGTTAACCTTTTTAAGGAAAGTATGCATTGCAGGCGGTTTAGCAGTATTGAAATGCAAATACCTTGGAGAGATCACGTGGTAAAACATAGTACTGTACGAATTAGAAGAGAAGAAAGAGAAGAGGTGAAGGTATTTGTACATTTGAGATGATACAACATGATGTAATAGAGAGATTAGGAATAGTTGTGTGATAAGACAGGAAGCTGTAGCAGAAATGTGGACAGACGGATGACATATAGCATGATGGGTGCATTACAAGATTTGAGGGTCTAACTAAAGTTAGTTTTTTACAGGTGGCGTCTTCTAGGTTAATGAGATATATAATTCTGCTTCAAACTTACCCATTACCATATATATATATATATATATATATATATATATATATATATATATACACACACACACACACATATACACACACACATGTATATATATATTATATATATATATATATATATATATATATATATATATATATATATATATATATATTATATATATATATATATATATATATATATACACACACACACAAACACACACACACACATACACATATATGGGTTCCCTTCAGAATGTGTAAGTTTTAAAACTTCGAATTTCATATGGCTGAGACCATATGATCTTAGTTTTAAAACTTCAAAATTCTGAACAGAGATCTCCATACAGCGCAGAACAGGAGATTTCCCTGTTCCTTGCTGTAATGCGATCTCGGAGTTGGTATATTTAAGTTGTGGGGGCACAGGGGGCTTGCCCCCCCCTGCAAAAACATTGGGGAATCCTGTTTTGTTTTTGCATGTAGTTTAGAATTTCGAAGTTTTGAAACTTCGATCATATGGTCTCGACCATATGAAATTTGAAGTTTTAAAACTTCGACATTCTGAAATTCTGAAATGAATATATATATATATATATATATATGCATGTTGGTGCAAAACAGGCCCCCATCACTGTATCATGAGTTGCAAGTAAAGCAGATTATTAAATCTAAAATAATTATGAATTAATGAAAATTCTAACAATTGTCTAAAAAATTCACTTTTTGGGGAATCCTCCATAAATGCCTGCACTGTTTCAAATCCATGAACGTACTTTATACTTCCATACAAGTTTTTTAACATCACAACTAACCCAGAAAAAAAATCATCTTCCTAAGTTACATTTTTCAGTTTTTGTATCCACTCATAACTATCCAGAAACAAATGGTTTGAGTGGGTAAAAACGGGTGGGGGGTACATTTTACAGGTGATTATGGGTAGTACAGTTTGCATTATTACCTAATACTATTAAACGCCAGCCCAATAATTCAAGCGTACTCCCAGTATCTGTATCTATAGGCTGACTAGGTGACCATTCCCTATTTTGTACAATTTTGTAAGGCATAAAAGACAGCTACTGAAGTACCTCTATTACCAAATCTTTTACTTGTTTAGTTAAAAATTTGTCTTTCACCCCTACCTAATAGCTCACTAGATACTTCCTTAAAATATTGTGCAGGGTTACCAGGTAACTTAAATTGTTCTTCCACCTCTAGCAGTTTCAAAGGCATGATTTTGTAATCAGTCTTATTTATTTTACGTTAGCATCTTTATCTGCTGATTTTACAAAACCTCTCCTCATTTCTTAGTTCTTCAGGGTAAACTAATCATCTTTACTTAAATTGTACTTTGAACTCCACATAATACAGCTATAATATTCAACTGACATTTCCTTTAAAACCAATTTATAAAAAACTTGCAAAGCAGGGTTCTTAAAAGGTGAAACAAACTTAATTTTATTGGATTTTAAAAAGTCAGTATTCTGATAACCCCCAGAAAGCATGCTTACAGAATTTTCAAAAGGCACTCCCTCCCAATGTATATGCAAACATCCTGCAAGTCATTTTCACTCATGTTAATCCTGTACATTGACATTAATATAATTGACTCTGTTTATTTTTAAAATACAATTTTACATAAAGCTGACATATAAATCTAAAAAAGTCTACCTCAAACTCAATCCAACCCATTTGGGAATTACAGTAAGAACAAATCTGAGCCCTTCTAACTTTAATATTTTCAGAGGTTCATAAGATGATTACTAGGCTAATGGCACATGAGCCTCTACAAGCCTAGCCAATAATACCCAAGATATAACAATATTATATAATAATTCCCCCAGATAGGGGATGGGGTAGTTATCAGCGTAGGGGTCTTTTGGTGTTGGAGCCCTGAGAAATTTTACAGACTGCCTTCGTCCGTAAGGGACATGCGCAGTACCCCAGGAGTGAACTTACAGTTCCCATCCATTTATCCAAATTCGTTTGGCAGAGAGAGGGATGTGCTTTGTTTTATGAAGATGGGAAGTTTATTCTATAGACGAGGTAGCCTTAAGGATATGAATCTCAAAATACTATAAATACTTAAAACTGGCTGAATTAAAAATGTACATATCATTCCCATACTCCCATTCTTTTCCAGATGTAACAGTTCTGTGACACTGGCGACTTTCATACCTTTCTATTAATATGCTGCAATTGTTAAAGCAACATGGAAAAGGTAGGCAGTGCTACTGCTGTGGTTTTGGAGGAGAGGAGCATCCTCTCAGTGCTCACTCTAAATCTTTTAGTTTTTAAATGTCTTTTATTTTTATGGTTCAAGAGTTGGTTGCCATTTTACAAACAAGGATACAAGCTGTTGTACAGACATGCTATCATACAATTTTTTCAACCTCTATATAAATGAACTCTTGCCTTAGAAAAAAAAATATAATGAAGTTACAAAGGCACCATGCCTAGAAGTCACTACAACAATGAATTTCTGTGTTTTCTTTGATGCACACTATATTCTGTCTCTCTCATTTTACTATTCTCAGTAACATACATTAACATATTCATAAATATCTCCGCTACAGGCTGAATTCCTGGCACTGTTCTTTCAATATCACTGTTTAGCAGAACATATGCTCAGCTGTTTAGCACTTAGCTTTGCACAGAACTGCACATATTTTACATAGACAAAATATATGTGCCCATGAATTACTGCTTACAAATCATGAAAGCTTTTACTCTACTTAGAGGAAATGGCAGACATATAATATATTTTTACAACTTTCGACTTTCAGTAATCTGCTTATTCAAGGGTTTGCATTACTCCACTTTTAAAGCACTTTTAAGTTTGTTCCATAAATAAATATTGGCCTACATCATTAGTTCTGCTTTACTTTTGACAGTAACGGGCTTCTGGAAGAGTCTTTACATATTTTAACCTTTGTGCCTTCAGCTCAGAAAATGAAAATACAATTAAGCAAGAAACAGAAGTTTAAACACTTTGAACAAAAAAGCACACATCAAAAGAATAAAAAAGAAAATCAAGTTAGTATTTGTGCTTATACAAGGAAATCATTTCATCTCCATTTGATGTGCAAATTTCCTTGCCCAATTCTTTGTTTCATGGCCAGATACCAAAACATTTTGTGTTTTCTAACATCTGTTAGGAAAATTAATTTATTTAATTATTTGGTCGACTGTGTAAGACTATATGGCCCAAATTCCTTTTTTTCAGGGGTAGGTTAGAAGCATTGGTACTGTTAAGTGACTTGTTCTGAGGCTTACAGTATACAAGGGGAGAAATAGAAACGCGACAGCCTACCCAAAGTCAGTCTTCCCATAACAATACTATTAACACAACAGCATCAACACAGCAAACTGTCAGTGGCACTAATGTTTTAAATATACAGACAACAAAAAGAGCTGAAGGGCATATCCTATACAAAATGAGACCAGCAAAAGCACAAGCACTACCATAAACCCCAATCCTGTCCTCAGATGTAAAATTCTGACACAGATGGGAAGGGGATATCTTAAGCATACACATATGGAGGTAAAGGGACACAGTAAGTATGGCGAAGTGTGTGCAAAAGGGAAGAGTACAAATATGCCCATAACAGCACCTTATGACATAGCAGACATGGCTTTGATGCTATAAAAGCAAACATTTGTGAGTTCCTTCTCAACTACAACCACTTTGAGTATTTTTTTTCAAGTAATGCCACTACAGTGTAGCATAGCCATACTCATGAAGGGCTGCATTTAAAAACACAACAAATAGAAGCATGTGGTTTTACTGCAGCCATGTACACTGACTTCATTATCAATAGATCACACAAACTGAAAACTCTTAGAACAACCTCATGTTGATCAGGATCAAATGCAGGAATGGTTAAGGAGAGGTGAAATTAAACCAAAAGATGAAAGGTTGATGTTGGGGGCCCAAGACAGTGGATTACATAAATGATGGTTTACAAAGTCCATTGAACAGGTAGGAGAAACAGGCAAAAGTAGGTTTTGTAAAACAGAATTGGAAACAGTTACACGTCTTGTTGCTGGTTGTGACATACTAATGGCAGAAGGACAGTATATTGAAAGGCATAACAATGTGGCAAGACTGTTGCATTGGGGATTGTGTAAACATTGTAATACTGAAGTAGCTGAAAAACACTGGAAACATGAGCCACAAACCATTATAGAAAATTAAGTTTATATACATGGGATCACCCATTATCAACAGTTAAAAAATAGATGAGAAAAAACAGATATAGTAGTCTATGAAAAGAAGACAAAAGTAGCATTAATCATTGAAATTGCTACACCCAGTGACTACAGTGTCTTACGTACAGAGAGGCACAAAGTCATGAAGTACCAGGATTTGCTGGCAGAAACAATAGCAATGTGGAAGGAGGATACCCAAACAGTTCCAACAGTAGTAGGAGCAATGAGTCTTATAAAAAATTACATTTCTATTTAGATATGCTACTGATACGTTTTACTCCATATGAAATGCAGGAGTCAATTCTGAGCACACTGCAGGTGCGGTGAAAAGCACGTTTGGCTCAAAACAAAGATTGAAACAATACTCATTTCATGAACTTTAATCATACTTTGATTAAGGAATGGAGTCTATTCTCGGTATGATAGTGATTTATGGAGAGCTGCCATCTATGTGAGCATGGTGTTGTGTGATGTGAGTTATGGGAGTAATGAACAGAAGGGCTCTGTTTACCAACTTTTCTAAACTACAAGTGTAGTTCAGATATACCGTTTTCTGCTGATGGGGAGAAGGAACAATATTTCACTTGGTATTTGCCTTTCCTCCAATGTTATGCAACTCTGGAGTCAGCATATTTAAGTAATGGGTATGAAGGAGATTGCTCTCCCAGTAAAAAAACTTTTACTTGTTTTACATTTTTTCATAGATGGTAGCAGATATCCACGTATACACATATTTGACTAGCATGAACATACATTTTTGTCACTGGATTCCATCATCATATTCATTGTATCATCATGAAGCCCACTGAAGTGAAGTTCCACATGCCTGACCTAGTAGTAATCCAGGTAGATAACCTGGTATTTTTTGATAAAAATCAGGAACATTTTCATTAAAGAATTCGAAGAGGTATGTTATGAAGAATAATTTCAAGTTTAGAAGGAACTGACTGCGGTGGTGGTGCTGTAGTAGTGTTGTCGCCTCATAGTAAGACGTTGTCCTGTTCAATTCTCAGCTAGAGCGTCTTCTGTGTGGAGACATGCGTGAATCGGCGTACCTTCGTTGAAGGCTGTGCGTCAGGGCCGGCAACTCGGCACATAAAAATCTACTGCCGATCATTAGCGGACCTGAGTTCCGCTGTGGCGACCCCTAACCAGGAAAAGCCGAAAGACACAACAACAAAAGAAGGAACTGGAGTGTATTGGTACTGTGGTAAGCATTTCTCCCTTCACTGTTATGATGGGTATCTCACATATCAGTAATACTCTGAAAAAAGCTCTCACAGTGATATGACAAACAGGCTCAGCCAAAAGTCTAATAATTTAGGGTGGTGGACCTCTTGAAGAATGCTGCTGTTAAAACCCAACTAGCCACAATATTGTGGGTCTAGCTTTTAGTGTTGTGTCAAGAAATAAAACAAGAGATCCGAGTTTCACAGTAGTACTACTTTAATGGCACACAACCACTTTCACTATTTGCTTCCTTAGGTGTATATATACATTCTTCAAATGCTGCAGAATTTTATTATTTCTTGAACTGAGAAGCTGGAGCCTTGCCGTTGCAATAGTTTTGAGTTTATCTGTGGACTTTTCATATTTATATGCAAGGGCACCTGGTTTCTATTGGGTTGTTTTTCCTTTATTGAATTCTTAACTGAATGTACTAGCCATAATGGATATATCGGTTCTTACAATCATCCTCTTCAGGTGAAACACATTATTACAGCTCAAAAATCCTTCTGAATGAGGTTGTTGCCATAAAGAAAAATAATTTTCAGGAAAAAAAAAAAGTTAAGGTCACAAAAGTAGTTTCTCAAAAATGCCAATAAAATCAGCTCATGTATCACATAACACAAACCTATCTTGCCCGTGGAGGGGCTCAGGGTCAGAAGTTGCAAGTGGCAACATCAACTGTGGAGGTCAAACCTATGTCAGTAAATCCATGCAAATCTGGACATGCACACCTGAGATGTAAAAGAGGATTGAACTGTGCACTGGATAAAGGTCATCGAAAGAACAGCAATAGATACCAGAAATCCCAGCTACTGTAATAACAGCACTCATAAATGGGTATAACGTGATGATGTGGACCACATGGCATAACTACTCACAGCTTGCAACAGCAGGAAAGAAAGACTGCACCTGAGCAACACAAAACGCAAGGCTCTGTGTATACACCTGTGCTCTATCCCCAAAACAGCAGCAAATGACTGACCCAGATCACAGGACAGCAACAGCTATAACACAGACACAACAAGGACAGGACACAGAAGTACATGTGCCCATTAAGTCAATGCTTGTTGCAGAAGCTGCACATATTGCACTGGGTGAAACACCAGGAGTCAATGATGGTGAAAGAAGTCTTGCAGTACTGCATACAGTGTGCCCCACAGTATCATCCAGCAGGGGAACCTAATGCTAACATGGACATCTACAAGAAAGAACAGTACCCCTATAGGTGAAACAGAAGTGGAAGAGAACAGAAGAAAATGCTACAGGCAGGCAGTAGCACACAGATATCCTACAAAGAAGTACATTAGTTCCAATCAGCTCTCATCCACTCCAAGAGCTTGCCATACTGGAATTGCCACAGTGACCTCATCTACAGAAATGAACCCAAACCTCACCAGAAGCTTCTCGCATTACTTCCTCAAAGGAAAAGGTCATCTACTTCAGGTATTTCTCAAAACATTCTTTCCAACCCTTGACAGTGCTCCCAGTCAAGGTCAACATTTCTTCACACTTGCTAAAAAAAGCCTTGGCAATGAATTATCCTCCCTACTCACACCCGCACACACACTCATACACATGCTTTATCAACACGTGTATGAAGCAATGAGAAAGTCATTTCTGTGGCCTCACCAAATTCCTTCCACAAGGCCTTCCTTTCAGTGACCGATATTGCTGCTGCTTTCCTTGTCTGCTGGAACTTGGTCAGACACTGACACCTTCCCTGCTAATGATGCACAAGTGGTCTTTTCTCTTTAACTTGACAGGTTTCATCACTATTAGTATCCTCAACAGGGTCCATGGGTTACCACTATGGTATGTCTTGACTATCTTACAAGGCAGTCCCTGCTGTTCTCTTAACTACTAAAGGACTAATTGTTTTATGCAGTTATTTTAATGTACAAGTAAATGAGATATACACAGAATCCCTCTTCTAGTCTAACTTATATTTATTCAGAAATAATTATACCTACACCGATAGTGCAATATCAATAACAACACATACAATGATCATCTGCAGATATGCCAAACAATACAAAGCAATAGTTGTACACAACAGAGGTATAGGAGTAAAAAGGAAGTAGAGAAAAGGAATGCCGCACACAACACCAAAGCATGATATTTACACATATATGCATTCAGTAGACTATTTAAACAGCATGGGAATTGGCTGTGGAACATCTGATGCTTCCAGCCATACCAACAGCTTTGGTGAGAAGTCATTTGGCATTCAGCATCAATGGGTTCCAGATCCTTGTTGTCAGACGTTTGGCACTGGTACTGTTACCATCTCCCTCTGTGCTTTTCTTGACACCAACCACTTCTACTGAAGCTTCTTTTAGGCCTGGCATCTACGTCAGTGTGGATGCCTGGCTCCTCTGGGTCTGTGGTGACCTACTGGGCTTCAACATCAACTGGAATACTGGTGTTTTCTTAATCATCTATCTTTGTGCTGCAGCTGAAGAAAAGAGATGGTGCACGGGCAACCCCTTGTGTTGATCAATTCCTAGGAGCGGTGCCCTTCAGTTGGAGGTCTTCTTTTTTTCCCCTGATCCACAGGATTAGCCCACTGGCTTCTCTTTATGCACCCACTTCACCCATTTGTTCATCCAAAAGGGAAAAAGCTTTCCATTCCATTCATTACCTGCTAGAGGTGGGGATCAGGTGTTAGAGCCTTATATAAAGATATGTATAAAACATTTACTGACTCCTTACTAATACACTTAATAAATTATGAAATTCTGGTAGAACCTTTTATGTAAGATAAGAATTCATGCAATAAAATACTGGTAGCATGCCATAGCATAACAAAATATTTTCTTCTTGTATGGATCTAAAACACAATTTGTATAGCTGGGGGCCACTGCAGTTCACTCCTCTAATCTCATGATACAAACTATCATTAAACACAAAAAAAAAATTACTCATCAAAATCACATAAGATAACAATGGTCATATCATCTACTGAGGTCAGGCTACTGCAGAAATTGTAACACAGGCAAAGGGTGCAGAATTATTCCCCTTTCATGGTTGTCTGAATACTAGGAAACAGTGGGTGAAATAACTGAGAAGGCTTGATGGATGCCAGGTGTGAAGGTAAAACAATAATAATATAAATATATATTTATATTTACATATATATTTTTTTACTGCCCTTAAAAGTGTAGACTGAGTCAGTGTAATAGATACCAAGTAAATCAGAGGTTATTTAAAAAGTTATGCCTTTTCCTTGTTTTGGAGTTCAAGACTAAAACCAATTAAATAGATTACAGTGTGTTTAAAAACTTTTAACAAAGCTTTTTGAACTAACATGTTTATCATTCAAAGCAACAATTAGATTTTCACAGTCCAGGTTTTCAACCAGACACTACCCAACAACAGCCTAATAGAAACAAAAGGTGCACAAAAAGAATTTAGCTAAGGAAATAAACAATCAGTGAAGATATAGTATGAATGCTGTTC
>NC_056748.1:135032415-135034915 GCF_019279795.1 Protopterus annectens | reverse complement strand
CCTTATCCATGCAGTCCTGCAGGTGCTGGTAGAAGGCATTTGTAAGTGATTCAGCGGCTTGAGTACTGTTTTTCCGGCTCGGGGCCTTAAAGGAGACCACACTAGTCTTTAGAAGTGTGAAGTCGGCTTTTGAGAAGTTCTTTACTGTGGTCTTTTTTATATATATATATATATATATACACACATACATATATATATATATATATATATATATATATGTATATATATACATACATATACACACACATATATATATATATATATATATATGTATACACATACACATATATATATATATGTATACACATACATATATATATATATATATATATATATATATATATATATATATATATATATATATATATATATATATATATATACATGCATACATATATATATATATATATAGGTTCATAGGTTGATACTAGGCTATATGCCCTACGGCATTTATCAGCCTAGCCAGAATGTATTGGGCTTATGCCACCCCTTAAGAAATGGGTTTTACTGTGCCCTATTTTTGGTTACTTTATTGAGCCTCTGTCTAGCAGTGACACAGAAGTGATCCCCAGAGTGAACTTACGATCTCCCATCCACTCGTCAAGATTTCTCTTGAAGAGAGTCAGTGAGGGGCTTTGCCTGATATGGACTGGGATTCTATTCCAGAGTACTGGGAGCCTCTGGGTCAAGAATCTGTCTCTCCAGCATGTCCTATTAATTTCTGTGTTGAGATTCAAATCACTTGAGCGCGTAGCTATAGTGGATTTGGATTTTTTTGAGGTGGAGCATGTCCATTAATTCTGGGTTGGACATGGCTTTATAAGTCAGGCACAGTTCGCCTCTAAGTAGGCGGTATGCAACTGAGTAGAGCTGGAGTTTCTTTAACCTAGCATCATAGATCATCTGTTTGAGACCCTTGATCCTCTTGGTGAGGTACTTTTGTGGTCTCTCCAGTTGCTGCAGGTGACAGGTAAGGTACATCCCAAACGGGGCATTGTATTCAATTATGGGCCTGATGAGGGATGAGTAAAGAGGCACAATGACCTCCTTGGATCTAGATGTGAACCCTTTCATGATGAGGTGGGCTATACAGAAGGTCTTTCTAACCACTTTGGCAACGTGGTTGTCAAAGGAGAGATTGCTATCAACTTGGGTTCCCAGGTCCCTAATTACATCCTCCGTACTTAATGGATTTCCGCCTATATGGTAGTTTGTGGGTACTTTGTTTTTCCTAAAGGGTATGACTATACACTTCTTAGCATTTAGTTTCAGGCCATGGCTTTGGCACCAGTTGTCTGTCTCTATGAGACCCTTTTGGAGGATGCCTGTGTCAGCTGGAGAGTCAATTATGGCACCCAGTTTGCAGTCGTCTGCAAACTTGGTCAGCCATAGTGCTCCCGTGTTGGCCTGTACCTCTGAAAAATATATACCGAACAAGAGCGGTCCCAGGACTGAGCCTTGTGGGATGCCATTTGTAACAGGTTTAGAGTCTGACATAGCTCCCGCAATTCTGACCATGTGGGTTCTGTCCTTGAGCCAGTTTGCAACCCATCTTATGACATAGGGGTTGATATTTAGGCTGGAGAGCTTATCTATGATGCCAGAGTGGGGTATGGTGTCAAAGGCTTTTGCGAGGTCCAGGTAGGCAGTGTGGACTACCTTCCCTTCATCTATGGCCTTGGTGACTGTTTCGAAGAAGTCTACCAAGTTCAGGAGGCAGGATCTGCCTTTAACAAAGCCAAATTGTGTAGGATCTAGCGTCTGTAGTTCCCCAATGTCTTTGTTTATGAGTCCCATGATGATCCGCTCCATGGCCTTGCAGACTAGGCTAGTCAGGCTTATGGGGCGATAGTTCCCAGGGTCACGTTGTGTTTCCACCTTTGTGGAGTGGGACCATTGTTGCTGTATGACATTCCTTGGGTACACAGCCTGTAGAAAGGCTGAAATTGAACAGTAGCCTAATATGAAGTTTTAGCTCCTCATGGAGCTCCTGTAGGACGCAGCCCAGGGACACTGTCCAGTCCCATTGATGCTGTGTTTTTCGCTTTGGAGAGGGCGGCTCCTACCTGAGCATCTGTGATGACAGGGAGACGACTTTCTGCTGGGATAGATAACTGCTCCTTTGGGGGGGGGGGGGGATTTGCACTGAACCTGTCTGCCAGGATGTTGGCAATGTCTGTGGGTTCAGTGTATTTTTTGTCATTTTGGACTAACTACGAGCATATCTGGGAGTTGCCACCCAGGTTTCTAACATAACTAAAGAAAGCCTTGTGGTTATCTTTAGTGTCGTGCAATTTTTCTCTCGAAGCTGGCCTTGGAAGGTTTTATGAGGGACAGTAGTTTTTTGCTGGTACTGATCAGTGATGCCTTCTTATTGAGGGATTTTGCTCTATCCTGCAGTAGCTTTCTCCTTTTGTTGTATAGTTTATTTATGGCCATGGTCCACCAGACAGGAAGTCTGCCTTTTCTTTTTTTTTGAGGATTTTGCCTTTTTTTCCTG
>NC_056748.1:135029887-135031915 GCF_019279795.1 Protopterus annectens | reverse complement strand
ATGATTAAGCTTTCGCTCTTATTCAGGTGGAAGAGCTTCATCAGAATAACCTATATTCAACAATACTTGCATTATATGTAACTAGAGTCACATGTAAACAAAAAAAACAATGAACTACTTATAACTTATTAGTACAGCAACCACTAGTACAACCAGACAATATTTAAACTGTGCCAATCATCTAAACACAACAACCATGAACATACATATGAATGACAGGGGCATGAATATTAAATAATCATTGAACAAATGTACAGTGTGCACACTAAATATGCATGTAGGAGACATGAATATTCATATAACTGTACAAGTGTTGACCAACAAGTGTGCCAAAGGTCATGGATGGATGCAAACAAATTTTGTAGAAAGAAAGCAAGAAGCTTGTTTGAAATGCAATGTGGTTCCACGTGGGCTAAGAATTCTTAATATGCCCACGTATGGTAACAGCTATCCGGAACTTTTGTTGCAGTGGCAACAAATCAATTTAAATGCAAGTAAAGCCTATTTAAGGCTCTTATTAGACTTTTTTCACCCGATTGAATTTGATTTGAGAAAATCTATTGAAGAGCAACAAGTTAAATTAACTGAATTACTTGGTGGTGATTGTAGTGAGCTTTATTTACATGAATTGATTGACAAAGTATCACGATATGAGACCAACCTCCTCGAACATAAAAAAAGAAAACTTAATAGAGACATTGATGATTTCGCCAAACAAAATGTCTTTATTTGGCCAAGAACTGCCAATGGGCCAGTAACAATTTGCCAGTGACTCGTAGGCAAGAAAACCTAGCCAATAGAGACAGAATGTCAACCAACACAGTTAATTCTGAATTGCCTCCACAAATGGTATCTTCCGAACAGGAAATACTTGGGCGTTCCCGGTCTGAAGAGACGGAGCAGAAGGAAGTGGCAAGTTTGAATGGTGAATCTGTGCAGATCAACGGAGTGGTCAACGACATTACATCTCCCGATCCTGTCCGTTCTGTTTATACTACACCTCATGAACAATTGTCTGATTCTGCATCAGCTATTGGTATGAATATGTCTGACGACATGAGCAATTCACAGACATTCTCTAGCATCGTCAGACGGAAAATACAGCTAGAGAGAGCTTAGTCTGCAAATTTTCCAGTTGCTCTCCTGCCTATAAGAGTGGGCAGAAGGAAGTCTGTCAACTCAGAAATGGTAAGGGGAGCGAAAAGGAAAGAACCACCTGGCCAACAACAACAGACATTGAAGAGACTCTGGAATCAAGAAGCCTAGTATGGAATATTTCCATGTATGATTTGACTCAGGATGAACTTGAGCTTCTTAATAAAGGTATGAACTTTATACCAACGTCCAACATGGACATTAGTGAAGCGCTCATGTCTGTTAGACTGTTTTCACGTAGCATAGCTTTGAAATTGCTACTTGGCAATGAACCTACAGATCATATCAATTGTTTTAAACGTAGGAGTTTATTTACACCGCATCTCTCACCAAGTGTTGAGACTTTTATCAAAGCTGTTGAGAATGCTCTTTATAATGATTTTCATTTTTCGATGAACATCAAAAATAACAATTTAACCAGGAATGAGTTAGAGGCATTAAATAAATTGAAGGATAATGGCAATATTGTCATACGCCCTGCAGATAAGGGCAGACCGGTAGTTGTACTAGATTCTGAGTATTACTTGGATACAATGTTAAAAATGTTAGCGGATGAAGCTTATGAAGTAGTACCATATAGTATTGTTTCTGAAATACAAACTAACATTCATAATAGTTTGCTTGAATGCAAACTTATGAATATTATAAGTGATGATTTGTTTAATTATTTCATTGTGCAACATCCTATTATACCTAGCCTTCACGGGCTACCCAAAATACACAAAAATCCGGTCAAACCTGCTTTTAGACCAATAGTCAAATGCAAAAGACAAGAACAACTGGAATCCAAAAACGTACCACGGAGCCCTTGTACCAGCAACAACAAGTAGGTAGTCTTAACGAATTTATTTATCACAAACGCTTTTTGTCAAG
>NC_056748.1:134877387-135022387 GCF_019279795.1 Protopterus annectens | reverse complement strand
TAAATATACTGATCCCAAGGATATTGCCAATATCCTGGCAGATCGATTCAGTGCCAACTTCACCCCCCTCTCACCCCCTAAATGGCCCATCTCAATACCGGAAGATTGCAAAATTCCGGTAATAACGGCCACACAGGTAAAAAAACACACTCTCCAAAGCTAAGAATACAGCATCCATGGGACTAGATGACATCCCAGGCTGTGTACTACATGAACTACAATATGAACTGGCACCTCACCTAAGTGTCATGTTTAATCATAGCCTCACCTCAGGTTTCGTGCCCACTGAGTGGCGCACAGCTACAGTTATCTCACTCCACAAGGGGAGATCCACCTTGGATCCTGGAAACTACCATCCCATCAGTCTGACAAGCCTTATCTACAAGGCCATGGAGCGTATTATCATGGAACTTATAAACAAAGACATTGGCAACCTTCAAACACTGGACCCCACCCAGTTTGGGTTCGTGAAGGGCCGATCTTGTCTCCTGAACTTGATTGACTTCTTCGAATCAGTCTCCAGAGACATGGACAAGGCCTTTGACACCATCCCCCACTCTGGTATCATAGATAAACTTACTAAGCTGGGCATTAATCCCTACGTCACCCAATGGGTTGCTAACTGGCTTACTGATAGAACCCACACTGTAAAAGTAGCCGACTCCAAATCCAGCTCCAGACAAGTGACAAGTGGAGTACCTCAGGGTTCAGTTCTGGGACCGCTCTTGTTTGGTGTTTGGCATCTACTTCTCTGAAGTACAGGCCAACACTAAGGGACTCTGGATAACAAAGTTTGCAGATGACTGCAAACTGGGAGCCATTATTGAATCCCCAAATGATGTGGATACTCTACAAAAGGGCCTTACAGAAACAGATGCTTAGTGCCAGAGCCACGGGCTCAAGCTCAATGCCAAGAAATGTATAGTTATCCCCTTTGGGAAAAAACATGTATCCATGAATTACCAAATAGGTGGCAGTACACTAAACACCGAAAGTTTGATAAGAGACTTAGGGACACAGGTGGACAGTGGTCTCTCCTTCGATAACCACATCGCCACAACAGTCAGGAAATCCTTCTATGTGGCACACCTCATCACTAAGGGCTTTTCATCCAGAAAAAAGGAGGTCATTGTCCCACTGTACTCATCCCTCATTAGACCCATTATAGAATACAATGCCCCGTTTGGTATGTACCTCTCAAGACATCTGCAACAACTGGAAAGGCCACAGAAATAACTCACTAAAAGAATCACAGGCCTAAAGCAGATGCCCTACGCTGAATGCCTTAAAAAACTCCGGCTATACTCTGTCGCATATCGTCTACTCAGAGGCGATCTTTGCTTAACATACAAGGCCATGTCAAACCCAGAGCTGTTGGACACGCTACACTTAAAGAAATCCCAATAACTCAGAGCCACACACTCCAGGGATCTAAACCTTGTCATCACAATAAACAAAACATGCTGGAGGGATAGGTTCCTGACCCAAAGACTCCCCAGACTCTGGAATAGATTGCCCATACATGTCAAGCAGAGTGCCTCTTTGGTCTTCTTTAAAAGGAACCTTGACAACTGGATGGGAGAAAGGAAATTCATCCAGGGGATCACGTCAGTCGCCCTGCCAGACAGGGGTCCAGGGAAGTAAATAGTGTGGGAAGAAATAGCCAGGGAATTGTTATGGCTAGGCTTGTATAGGCCCTAGGGCTGATAGCCTAGTACCAACCTATGAACCTAATGGAAGGATCAGCTTTTCCCACTTAGCTCTTTCCTTCTTCCCCTCCAAGATAATTTTCTTCAACTACTAATTACTGGGACAACTTCTATTCTGGTTGATAAAAATATGACTGGCCTGTATATAAAACTAAAGGGACTAAAAATATTTTCGCTGGTTGTAACTTTACTACCCATTTTCATAAACAAGAGCTTCTGGTTTCTCAGTTATTGTATTATTTTTTGTTTAGTCTCTTCCTACATATCATTAGCTGCTCTAACAGAAGCTTTTTTTAATCAATACTTCTAAACAGTTCATTTTATCGTGTTTCCATAAATATAGGTATTGCTGAACCAGTTTGTGTGTAGTTACATAATTTATGGCTATAGCCTTTGTTTTAGCTTTGTTAATTTTAAATCCCATCTGTAAACACTCTTGATTCATAGGCAATAAGGTTATTTTCTCTTGTAGGATCACAGTTTCTATAACATTCTGACTGGGATCTACCTGCAGCACAAATGGCTTCTTCACAGCAACACACTTTAATGCTTGAGTGTCTATATCTAGCTTCTTAAATATTCAAAAATGTTTTTCTTGTTCATCGTTCCATTGCCAAGCTTCATCCTGCTTTAGTAGGTTTCTTACTAGAAACATAACCTCAAGCATACTGGGTACACACTTTGCAAGGTAATACATCATTCCTAGAAAACTCCATAATACCTGCTTGATCTTTTCTGGCCATCTCACAAGCACAATTACTCAAATAATTTCTAAATCAGGTTTCAGTCAGTGTATCACAAATCAGAATATGACCCATGCATTTCACAACTGTCTTTCTTATTTTATATTTGTACTTATTTAATTTGAAATTATGGCAAGGATGTTCTTCAGCTGTAATGATGCATTGTCAAGCTCTTCTTGTGTCTGATCCCCCACATTACCATATTATTAATAACAATGTTTGATCTACCTTTCATAGCTTCTTTTACCCAAGTCATTTCTTTTGAACATCCGGGTGCTGATGAAACAACAAACAGAAGTATAACTGTGCCATCATAATGGTAAGTTAAATGTACAGAATCTGGAGCTTGCTTGCTTTACCAAAAGCCATGGTATACATCAAACACTGGCAAAAAATGTAGCACATAGCATTCTTAAACCATTTTCTACAACTCTAGGCAAAGGGTAATATTCTATTTCAGTTTTACTGTTCATATCCCATAGATCAATGCAGATGCAAAACTTATCTTTCTTTGTTACAGTAGTCATAATATTAATCCATGCTCTTGACTCTGAATGCATCTTAATAATGCATAATGTACCCCATTCTCTTTAACTTCTACTCACCTTCTAACAGCTACAGGTACTCTTTCAGGAGTATAAATGACTTGGCGAGCATCAGGTTTTATTTACATGTAGTTTTCTTTTGTCAAGCTTTCTGAATAAATTGCCATGGTCTTACAGGATATCACTGTTATGATCCTGCACAGCATTTAAGTTGTTGCTGTAACCCTGTGACTGAATTTAAACCTACAGAGTCTGTTTTTATAATGCAAATTCCTTTCATCATTCCTAGGTTTTCATGAGCCAGATCAAAGTACAACTATTTGATAAAAGGATGAATGTATAACACCAGGAATTGTCTACCTAACAGAAACACCTGGTGTCCAAAACATGTTAAGAATGTACACATATTTCACTGTTCAGTATTTCCACACCCAAAGATGAAAACGTGTTTTCTGACAACATATTACACTCTGGACTTGTAAAATTTTAAATTGTACATTCTTTCCACTAATTCTCTGTATTTCTTTTTAACAATCTGACTTTTACAGCTGTCTTTCACTTTCACACTATAAAGCAATTTGAGATTTCATTGCATGAAATCTTTTCACTTTCACAGTATCAGTGTCTTCTGCCAAATATCCTCTCACTACAAAATTTTCAGGGGATTTTAGTTGAACAGTATTTCCACAAGGGATCGTACACGTGTTGCTCCATAGAGAAACTCTTGATACAGAATATTTTTCTTACTTCTACAGAAACATTTTTCAGTTCTGGAACATATTTTACAACGCTAATACTACATCACATCAGAGGGGCTTATTAACAAGTGATAGTGTACTTCTGTGTACTACATCACATTTAGAGATACAAGGGTGAGGAGGATGCACTGGCAGCATGCACCCTGCAAAAAGATATATATATTTTTTTTTAGTCTGGCTAAAGTTTGGTAGATAAATTGCAATAAATAATACACATTTGTGCAATTATATTGTATGTTTATTGTCACCTCAGTAACATTATGAGGAACTGGGCCAAGGCTAGCTATAGGTAGTATTTCATTGGACACATTCACTGGAATATTTCAAAATGAACAGTGGTGATAAGCAGCAATCTCAGGTGAAATTTCCCTGGGGGGCTAAGATTTGTTTTAAATATGAATGACAAGTAGCTTCCAGTGGATATTACAAACTTACTTTCAAATATGTTCTTGATGTGGTAACAAAAAAGAAGTTATGTCTTACCATAACGTTCCATCTGAGTTGTTGATCTTCTTCCAGTCATCACTGATGGGTTCGGTTCCGAGCCCTCAGAACCGAGTCGGCCTAATACCAAGCTTGCGTACACCAACTCGAGCTAAACTGCTACCCACAATGCCCTTCTCCCAGTTACCTCACATCGAGTTTGCATGCAACATATACATGAAAACAGAAAACAAAGGCCATTTCTGTGCAGAAACCCTGAAACACCACAAGGACCCAGAAGATCACCAGGAGCCTTTGGTGGGGGACGGTGGGAGGGTGTGATGACTGGAAGAAGATCAAAAACTCAGATGAAACGTTATGATAAGACATAACTTCTTTTTCTGAAGTTGTTAATCTTCTTCCTATTCATCACTGATGGGACAGAATCCCAAGCTACTTGGAGAACCTGGGTGGCCCCTATGGAAGAACATTCCTGAGAACCATAGAGCCAAAGGCCACTCTTCCCCTGGAGACCAAATCCAATTTGCAATGCTTGATGAAAGTATGGGGTTTAGCCCAAATGGCTGCTGCACAAATGTCATCTATGGAAGCCCTGGAGTGAAAGGCAACCGAAGTTGCGATGGCCCTAGTTGAATGAGCTTTGATTTGAACAGGTTTAGATTCATTCGCTAGGGAGTATGAAAAAGTAATAGACTCTCTGAGCCATTTTGATAAAGTAATTTTTGATACAGCAAATCCCATTCTTGGACCAGAAAAGGAAATGAAAAGTTGGTCAGACTTGCGGAAGGACTTAGTCCTGTCCAGGTAGAAGTGTAGTTGTCTATGTACGTCCAGTGAATGTAGACAGAATTCTCCCTTGTTGGAATAATTTGGAAAAACACAGGGAGCTCAATGGACTGGTTAACAGAGAAGTTGGACACCACTTTGGGAAGAAAGGATGGGTTAGTACGAAGGGATACTCTGTCCGTATGGAAGATTAGATAAGGGCTCTTGAAGCATAAGGCTTGTAACTCAGATATCCATCTGGCTGATGTGACGGCTACCAGAAACAATGATTTCCATGACAGGAATTTAAGATCACATGTTGCAGCAGGCTCAAAGGGGGGTAGAGAGAAAGACTGTAGAACCAGAGAGAGATTCCATGTCTCCACTGGTTGCCTGATAGGAGGTCTGCTATGGAAAACTCCCTTGAGAAAGGTCTTGCAAAGGCAGGTGGAGATAAGAGGAATGCACTCCGAGCCGTTATGGAAATTGGAAATAGCAGCTTAATGGACTCGAATAGTAGAAGCTGATGCCCCATTGTCAAACAACTCAGAAAGATACAGAAATATAGCAGCTGTGGGAGTTGAAAAAGGATCTAGCATCTGATTATTAGACCAGGCAGCAAATCTTTTCCATTTGTTTCTGTATAGTTTTCTGGTGGATGGTTTAAGGGAGGCCAGAATAATATTGTGGACAGGTGAGGAGAGGGTTTCCTGCCTGGTGACTAACGAAAGTGGAGAAATCAAGCTGTCAGCTTGAGAGTGGATATATTTGGGGGAGTCAGCCCTTGTGGGTGAGATATTAGGTCCTGACGAGTGTCCAGGATCCAAGGAGGTTTTAACAGGTGAGGCCAGAGGAAGGGAAACCACACTTGTTAAGGCCAGAAGGGGCAATGAGGATTACTTTCCATCTTAACCGGATTGCTTTCCTTAGAAACAGGGGTATCAAAGGTATCGGAGGATAAGCATTGAGGAGACCCGTGGGCCAATCGTGAGTCAAAGCATCTCTCGGTGACTCCCCGTCTGGGGGAAAGAGGGCAAAGTAGCTGCTGCATTTTTTGTTTGAAGGGGAAGCAAAAAGATCGCAGCAAGGCTGGCCCCAATGGCTGAAGATTTCTGCCATCACATTCAGGCTGAGAGGCCACTCGTGTGGACGGAGGATGCATCTGCTCAGTCTGTCCGCAATCACATTGAAGCTCCCCGGGATATGCATCGCAATTAAAAAGTGTTTGGAAGCTATCGCCCAATGCCAAATTCTCATGGCCTCGCGAGTATTTTTAGATTATTACACATAAATTGTAACATATTTAATATGTATTTATGTACCGCACCCAACGTGGTTTTAAAAGTAGGTTTTAAGTTTGCACAAAGCTTTAGCAATTATCTGTTGCAATGATTATTGATTTGTGGGCTCTTAATAAAATATACATGGTTTTAATGGCAGTATTTGATAGCATTTTGTAAGTGTATTTTGTATTTTACATTTTTAGTTCTACTTTTATTTTATTTTATTCTATATGGAGTGAAATTATGAAATATAAGAAGATTGTGTTTATAAGCTTGAACACATTAAAGTATGGACCAATGGTTTACTCTATGCTTTTAAACATAGAACAAATGGGTATAGTAATTAATAGAAAGTAACTAAGAAAGATAATTGAATAATGAAATAATGAATGTATGAGTATTTAAGGATGTGATTTCAAAGTCTTGTTTTGTCTGATGAAGTTGGGGCACTGACCCCTTCAAAAGCGCTCATTAAAATGGAATTTAATCACTGAACGGCCTGCTGAGTAATCTTACTTGGTTTTCACTTGCTTTTGGTATTTTTTATTTCTGAAGCTGCCTCTTCCCTTTGACTGGGTGGAACATCGGGAAGGCATTTTGGAGGTCTTGGATAAGAGATTAGAGGGATGTAATAACCTCTGGAAATTAATCTCTGCACTCACTGATCATTTGTAATAGAGTGCCAGGCAGCTTGGTGCAGAGAAAAATGAGCTCCGACTGCTTCCACAGGAAAGCAATTGGTCAGCGCTTCAGGAGCGTTGATAAGGTCGTCTGGAGAAAGAATCCATGGAGTCCTGATTTCAGGGACCCCCTCTGCCCCGAAAGGGGTGTCTTCCATTATTGGAACCCCCTCTGCCTCTGGGGGAATCCTCACCATGTGCACTACGGAAAGGACCTTGACATTTTTTGGGCCATATCTTTCCGCTCCTCTGGTTCCTGGAGAAAAGCGCTGAGGTTTGGAAAAACATGACCAATGACAGACAAGGTTTTTCCGTGCTGCTCACACCTGGTTGTGTCCTTCACTTTAGAACCAAACAGAGCGGACGGTTCGATAGGGGCGTTCAAGAAGGAAGACTTGAAGGAGTCCGCGAGGTCACAAATGCGCATCCAAGCATGGAGTCTCATAACTACATCTGCACCCGCAGGTCTAGCCACCCCTTCGGTTGCATGGGACAGCAACATCATGGACAAGTTGGAGATCGACTCTAGGGTAGCAAGCTGGGAAACAACTTTATCACGTGCCCCGTCCGGAACTAGACCCGTGAGAATTCAGAGATGAAATCTCGTTGGAGCCTCGTAAAATGTGCGAAGTAATTCAAAGACCTGACCGCATAGGTCGCTGAAGCAAAAACTCGCTTCCCTAATCTGTCCACTGCCCTGGACTCTCTGTTGGGTGGATGGACAGCAGGACTTTCCTCCGCAAGGTCCATTTTTGTGGTAGCTGCCACCAACATACCGTTTACTGGTAAGCCTCTAGACCAATGGGGCTGTTCCTCTGGAGAGAGAGTATCTTGTCTGGTCTCTGGGGAATGGCCTCAACGGTACCAGGGTTCTTCCACGCCCACTGCACAATGAGCTTGACTAACTCATTGGCGGGGGGGGGGGGTCACCCAAGAAGTAAAGGGCTGAGAGCAGAAGGCCTGCAGGAATACGGATTCCTCTGAGGAAGGACTGGAGGGCTTTCAGTCACCCCTCCTCTGCCTCAAAATTTCCAGGATGTCCCCAAAAGAGACATCGTCAGGGGGTGACAGTGGGGACCCTTCCCCATCATCGTAATCCATATCCTCAGTGAGTGACTCCTCTGGGGAGTCCATGTGTTTCTTCTTACATGTCCATTTCCGAGGTGGTTCTTCAGTGGGAGCATCTGAAGAAGAAGACTCAGAAAGGAGGTTACCCTGTACAGGGGTTTCCTGAGGCTTGCACTCTTGGTGTCCTGGGGGGTGGCCTGTGACAGCTGCAGCTCAGAAGGAGCGGGGGGAATGCCCGATGTAGGAGGAGAACTTCCTGAAGCAAGCACCCTCTCCATCACCCGGAAGGCAGGCCTGCCCAAAGAGGAATGAGAGCCAGGAACCAAGGAAGACAATCTCAGAACTGGGGTCACACCCCGCTCCGCTCGGCCTGCTCCCGGGAAAGGAGCCTCGAGCAAAACCATGGCGGGAGTCACCCCTGGGTCCGAAGACGGAACCAATGAAACAAGTGGAACCATACCTGGAGCTGGGGGTTCCACCCCCATGCATGAGATTGAGGAAGGGGTGGTTCCGAAGGAACCAAAACCCAAAGGGGCCTTGGAGCCTCAGAGAAGGTCAATGTTCGTGCAGAGGAGAGGAGTTCTCCCACAGACGTCAGAGCTATGGGCCTCAGAACCGAAGGGTCCAAGGGAGGAGAATACATGGGGGTCGCAGGGGCAATGGACCCAAAACCCAGAGTGGGATGGGTTTTAGGAAAATTTGTAATCCCTCTAGCTGTCGGCAGCAGATCGAACGGGCACACCACATCCAATTCTGACTCCTGGTGGACCTTACCGACACTCCTGAGGGGGAGTCAGGTCAGTCCAAAAAGGGGCTAAAGGCTTGTCCTGAAAACGGATCCAAAGACATGGAGTACTGGGTCCGTGGTGCAGTAAAAGTTGGCACTGAGGATTCCAGTTTTGAAACAGGCAAAACGGGGACTATCGGTGCCGAGAAAGGGCTCGGAGCCTTAGGAATAGCTGGAGTGGAAGTCATTATCAGCTCTGAAGAAATCGTCAGTACTGATCTCGGAACAGAGATGGGAGACATTGGTGCCAAGGTAATGGCAGGCAACAAGGCTGGAGCCAAAATCACAATCGGAAACGTAACAGTCGGTGCTGAGGGTGGCGCTGATGTGGAAGTCATCGCAATGTCTGTAGAGACCACTGGAGCAGAACTCGGAGCAGAGGTGGTCAGAACCGAGGAGGCGATCTTGTGCTCTGTGGAATACTTATGGGCCTTGTGCTTATGAGGCTTGCCTTTATCACCGGACGGTGAAGAAAGGGTCAGAATGAGGACTTTTTTTTGTCCTTAGATGGAGGGGTAGAGACCTCCGGCACAGAAAGAGCCCCAAAGGAGAAGGAAGCAGGCCTTTCAAAATAAGTTTATTTCGTCTTTCATTCAGCGTCCGCTGACTGAAACTGACATAAATCTGACAGGGAGGTTTCACAGATAAGTGTGGAACCCCCAGACAATATACACATTCCTCATGCAGGTCGCTATTGGGGAGTTTACCATTGCAGGAAGTGCAATGCTTAAACCCTGAAGTCCCTTTCTTTTCAGACATACTCAGGAAAAAAACAATCCAAAAAGGGATAGAGAAGGGAAGGAAAAGAAGAAAATACCAACAATGGTATTGAGAATACCACAAGGGTAAAGAAGGGCATTACCAACAATGGTAAAAAGAAGATACACGTGGGTAGAGCTGGTTAAGATAAGTAGGTACAGAAGAGTTTTTAAGAGAAAAAACTTATAAAATACTGAAATTTTTTAACTGGAGAGCTCGGTGAAACGCTGCTATATGGCTGCACGGCAAATGACATCAGAGGTAACTGGGAGAAGGGTATTGTGGGTAGTAGCTTAGCTCGAGAGTTTTTGGTGTATGCGAGCTTAGTATTAGGCCGACTCGGTTCTGTGGGCTCGGAACTGAACCCATCAGTGATGAATAGGAAGAAGATTAAGAACTTCAGATCAAAATTTATCCTCATCTAGCAGCTATCATGTACTGTGATATTACCTCATATTAGTTAGTATCAGATTGAAAAGTCACTGACTCTTATTAAAGAAATCTCCATTCTGAAGGCACTCAGGTTTGTTCTGATTATTACCTCTACAACCCACAGAAAAAGTATTTTAATGGATTTGACATTTCAGTTGAGTATGGTGTACTCAGATGTAGGTGTGGAGACGATCTAATGTTCAATCCACTGCCTGGCTCTCATAGAGCTGGAGTCAACCAGTATTAGATTAACCCTCACTTCCTCACCCCCCCCCCCAAATATTGCTAAATTAGTCAAGTACTTAAATCTTAGTGCTGCCCTTTACACTAAACTAGCTACTTCAGGAATGCAGTGTGGATGAACCCAATTCATTACCTACGGTTGGTTGGTTAGTTAATTAAACTGAAATGGTCTTTATACCCTTTTCAGCCATGTTCCAGGGCATATGACACAAAGTGAAATATTTTCCCAAATAGGAAAACAATAACTATTAACACATACAATGCACAGGACAAGATTATATACAAGTAAAGTAAACAATCTGTACAATAATGAAGTAAACCTGAGTGGTACAGAACTAAACCGAAAATATGCACCAACAATATTAATATAATATTACTGCACTGTGGAGAAATAATGCTACCCATAGCCATTATCCCTATAACACTGACACTGCAAGCATCTGACAGGTATATATTTTTTCTTTAAAGATTAACACAGTCTATAAAAAAAGAACTAAGTTGGAACAAAGGTTAATGCAGCAATTCCTGACAGAGTACAAGAGGGCAGCAGAACTTTATTATTTATGTAACAGAATGGATATTTACCAGAGGAAGACTCTTTTTGTCTAAAGATGTCTCTGTTGCATTAAGCTGATCAGCTGCACTGCTCCAAGTGGTATGAAGGCTGTGAAGTCCAGCCTGTCATCACATTCAGCTCTACTTCAGTTTCTGACTGTCAAACAGCGGCTCACTTCTTTGCAGTCAGAGCTGAAGCTATTACAGATATCTTTCCCAATACATCCATGGAGCACAATTTTTAAAATTCATCCACAACTGTCTTACCTTTATTATGTTGATTTTTCTGACCACAACAATTTGATCTCAGCTTTGCACATGGCAGCATGTGGAGAAGATCCAGGTCAACTAACCTTATTTTATGATGCGTGTATGTACACTGTCCCAACTATATTCAAGGGTGTCCAGTCCTCACTGGAACTGGGATATGTGCAACTAGGCTAAAGGCAGTCTTGATGATCCCAGTTTTCATAAAATATCTTTGAATCTAGACAATTTGAATAGTTATAAATTTAGCTTTACCCTTATCTTCATTTAGGAAGGTTACAGAGAATTTGGCAATCATGCAAACAGAATCCTTTTAGACATGTCATGGACTAAAACACTTATGAGTCTGGGTCCAGGTCATGACATAATACCAGCACTTGCTAAGACAGTTAATAATCCTCTAGTGGTAAGGGATCAGGGGTATTTATTCTGTACTGATTCTTCTTGATCTTTCTATGGCATGTGATACTACTGATCATGGGACTCTTTTGAAGAATCCATGAAATCACTGTGACTTCCATCAGATTTCTCAAATGTTCGACCTGCTACCTGTCATAGGGTGGTCTTAAGAGTTAATAATTCTATTTCTTAGTCTCTGGGTTATAAAGCAGTGCAATGGTCTTCTATACTTGGACCTTTTTCATTTACCACGTACACATTATACGTGGGATATATTGCTAAAGGAATAAACCTGTAGTATCATTACTAAAAGGTGATACTGAACTTTACATCTCTTTCCCTCAAGAGAACATAGTGTTCCTTATATCCCCCCATACACCACAACAAATGACAACTATAGTCAACCGGAGCATTAAAACTCATTCCTGCTAAGACCATGGCCATGAGCATTCATGGCATTTATAACCTCCAATTTTTCAGCCAAATATCATCCATGAAGTAAATTACTTGGAATTGGTGTCTAAGCCTCAATGTCTTGGGCCAGTCCTTTTCATATGCTTACATTTAAGAATCAGATATCGTCTGTCATCAAATGCTGCTGCTATTGTCTGAGAAATTTAATCATAATTAACTCATTCACACCTCCAACAGCCAATATGCATTCTAAAAAATCAAGTTAAAGAACACAAACAAAAAAGCATAAATTTTCTGAACAGTGAATGCTACTTAAAAGGTAGAAATGTATTCAGGAAAAAGGCTTCTTTACAATAAGAAGACACTAAAGCATTCACAATCTACATCAATACTGTAAAACTTTATCAAGCAGAAAAATCCAGAATGATGCTTTTCCATTGCAACCTACTTTTCATATCTTGATATACATTATCAGCCACAGTGTTGTTTGGGAGACTTTGCAATGCTTATTTGCATGATTAACAGTAAGGTAACAATATCCCTCAAATTGTACAACGTACAGTACAAGGATCAAAGACAATTTCCTCCAGCACCAATTAAGGTTACATCTGGTGTCATGCTACAGTAATAAGTCAGTTAGGTTTGTAAATATTAATGTACATGTGAAAATACCACATAATTAGCTATACCTCCAGCAGTCTGCCTTATATTCACAGGTGGTGACAGTGAACCTTCTGTCTCACACTGTGATATTTTATACTATCCCACTGAATAATACATACCTTACTCAGGTATAAAAATATGAATGCAAATATGAAAATAAAGAAAACAAATGATAGTGAGTGGTTAACATCTCCAGTGCAATGCATCCTAGATTATCAGTGTTAGGTAATTTTGTTTCTTATGCCTTGCTTTTCATATGCTGTTTTTTATTAGTTGGTAAGGCACTTAGATTAAGAAGTCCAGCTCCCAAAATATCACAATGCTATAAACAGTTATGTGTTAAAAGCAAGTATACAAAACGGCACCATAGGTATGTTTGAAGAAAGCTTAACTCACCATCCAAGGACTTACCTACTGTGGTTCATGTGTCAGTCTGCAAATGGAATACTGCAACACTCTTTACCTGCTGCTTCTCACCTATGAGTTTGACAGGTTACAGATACTGCACAACTCCACTGCTAGGATGCCATACAATAGCTGCTCCTCAGTCTAGGCGCTGCCTCTCTGTGAAACAAGGTTTTGTGCTGGTTTTGCAAGCATTACGTGACTGAGGTCCTGTTTGCTAACTTCCCCTACTTAAAAACTTAAGCTATTTTCTTGACTGCCCAAAATGATAGTGATTCCCGTGGTGTGAATGTATGGTATGAAAAAGTAAAACCCTGGCAATTTAAGGATGCTAATTAGCCTGTGCTTACTAAAGTAAAGACATCAGCCAGTTGTGAAATGAGAACAGTTAGAGAGGCAGAAGCCTGTAGGTGAATTCAGAATTATAGAAAAATAAGGAAGGTAGAGTAGGAGGCTTCTAAAAAAGTATTCAGCGAATCGTGTAAATAAAGAGACAGATAAGCTAAGCCTAGCAATGCAAATATATCAACAGTCTAAGACACAGCTGTTTAAATAAAGACACTAAAACATTAAGTTCGGTCTATTAAAACCACCACATCAACAGCCTAAAATGTACAGCAGTCTAACAATATGGATATTTGATACAGATCTTTTATAAACCTTTAAGTGAAACATTTTGTGATATTTTTGGAAACACAAAGCTCTTGTTTGACAGCAACAAGGCCAAGAAGTGCTTGTTCAATTAAAGTAAAGGTCTTGGATTTAAAAATGAGATTTCTGAACCTTACTTTTAACTGCTCAAAATCTAATTGAGTTTCCAAACCAGAAGCACATCTACAATGGGATGAGTAGAGGCAGCCATTAGGAAAAGTGTTAGGAGGCAGGTCTTCGGTGCATTACCAGTATTCACTAATGCCAGCAGTTCGATAATTTTACAGTGTAGCAAACTGCTTGCTACAGTTTAAGAAGACCTTTTTTTTTTTTTGGTGGAGCGCGGACTGGAAAGAATGGATTTGGCTTACTCCTACCATTAGGAGCCCTCAGGGAAACAGAATTTTTTTTTTTTTTTTGCTTCTCAAAGAAAGAGGATTGGGAAGAACAGATCAAGGTGCCTTTACTCCATTTAGGTGCAGTGGGTAGGGGCATGGGCCATTTATTTCTCCTTAACATAAAGATCAGAAGAGGGAAGGAATGTCAACCAGCAGTGTGGCATCAGAAGAGCTGGTTACACCTCTGTTCTAAATGAATTCCACAAAGGCTCAATCATCAAAGTTGAGCACAAGATGTCAAACAGGTTGTTAAAACAGATCCCAAACAAATTCTGACCATATAGAAGTATGTCTTACAGTTTAATTTCTAGAGTACTGTGATTTAAAATACCATAATTGTACTGGAAGCTGCTTAATAGTCTAAAGGACGTTAACACTAACCTGAAACAGACTGACTGGTCAGGAGCAATTTAAACCTCCAGTAGACTTTGTCAAAGCTCAGAAATGTGAACAGCGAAGTGTAACTGTATTTTATAATACACTCATTCCAAGACTGCAGTGCATTGGAGAATTTCCCCTACTCTAAGGTACAGTGATCACAGAGTTAGAATTAACAAGTTGCACACTTTACAGGGAAAGACGATAATGAAGAACACTGGACTGCTCGTATGTCCAAATCTGGAATATCAACTGACGTCGTTACTCAGTGCTGTCCATTATCACCTGAAGCTGTGACTGCCACTAAATATGAACAAAAGTGGAAAGCTTTTCATTGCTACTGACCATCTCTCTTGGCTATTCGTGACATTAATTAGAAAACTTCTCAAGAATGAATGTTGAACAGTAAGGAACACAGATGGTTTAAAACTCAGAATGAGGGGCATTCCTCATAATGAGATCACTTGAGAGGTATGAGTAACAATAATGGGTTTTCTATCCATTATTTTTAGCTTTGCCCCTGTTTATTAAGCAAAGAAGCTGGGAGCTGTGGCAAAAATGATATGCAGTAGCTCCCAGATGTTACGCAACTGCCAAAATTCTGAGAGCTACGCAAAAACACTAGTGCAGTTCAGTGTTCTCCATGATCACCTTGGGGAATGGCCGGCCAAGTTAAGCAGTGCAGAGCTGAAGAACTCTTACAAAAAATATGTTTGCATTATTCGTGTGAACATTGTTTTAATCGGAACTCCCAGCTGATTCTTTAAACCTTTAAGTGCCAAACAAAAGTGTCTCAAAGTTCACTCATGCAACCTGGCTTGTTAATACTGGAAATACTTCTATCTAGTTTGGAAAATATCACATTTGATGAGAAAACTCTCAAACACCTTAGTGAAAATGAGAATGTGTACATTGTCAAAAACATAGGTTCATAGGTTCATACTAGGCTATCTGCCCTGGGGCAATTATAAGCCTAGCTCGATTCTGTATGGCTTACGCCACCCCTTGATTTGAGTATACTGTGCCCTTTTTAAGGTTTAGTTTACTGTGCCTCTGTCTAATACTGACATGGGAGTAATCCCTGGGACAAACCTACGATCCCTCATCCACTTATCGAGATTCTTCTTGAAGAGATTCAGTGAGGTGCTCTGCCTCACATGAACTGGAATTCTATTCCAGAGCGAAGGGAGCCTCTGGGTTATGAACCTGTCCCTCCAGCAAGTTCTATTTATTTCTGTGCTGAGGTTCAAGTCCCTCGAGCATGTGGTTCTAAGGGATTTAGATTTACTGAGGTGGAGCATGTCCATTAATTCTGGATTTGACATAGCTTTGTATGTCAGGCATAGATCGCCTCGAAGTAGGCGGTATGCAACTGAGTAGAGCTGGAGTTTTTTTAACCAAGCAGCATATGGCATCTGTTTGAGACCTTTGATCCTCTTGGTGAGATACTTTTGGGGCCTTTCTAATTGCTGCAGGTGTCAGGTAAGGTACATCCCAAAAGGGGCATTGCATTCTATGATGGGCCTGATGAGGGATGAATAAAGGGGCATGATTACCTCTCTTGATCTAGATGTGAAACCCTTCGTGATGAGGTGGGCTATGTAGAAGGTCTTTCTAACCACTTTGGCAATGTGGTTTTCAAAGGAGAGATTGCTATCAACTTGGGTCCCCAGGTCCCTAATAACTTTCTCTGTACTTAATGGGTTTCTGCCTATGTGGTAATTTGTGGGCACACTGTTTCTGCCAAAGGGTATGACTATACATTTTTTGGCATTTAGCTTTAAACCATGGCGCTGGCACCAGTTATCTGTCTCTGTGAGACCTTTTTGAAGGATGTTTGTGTCAGCTGGAGAGTTGATTATGGCGCCCAGTTTGCAGTCGTCTGCGAACTTGGTGAGCCATAGTCCTCCCACATTTGCCTGTACCTCGGAAAAGTATATACCGAACAAGAGTGGTCCCAGGACAGAACCCTGTGGGACACCACTTGTGACCGGTTTCGAGTCTGACATGGCTCCAGCAACTCTCACTCTGTGGGTTCTGTCTTTGAGCCAGTTTGCGACCCATCTTGTGACATAGGGGTTTATATTTAAGCTGGATAGCTTATCTATGATGCCCGAGTGGGGTATTGTGTCAAATGCCTTTGCAAGGTCCAGATAGGCTGTGTGGACTACCTTCCCTTCATCTATGGCTTTGGTGACTGTTTCAAAGAAGTCAACCAGGTTCAAAAGGCAGGATCTGCCCTTGACAAAGCCGAACTGGGTAGGATCTAGTGTCTGTAGGTCCCCAATGTCTTTGTTTATGAGCTCCATGATGATCCTCTCCATAGCCTTGCAGACTAAGCTAGTCAGGCTTATGGGGCGATAGTTTCCAGGGACCGTAGAGGCTCCACCTTTGTGGAGTGGGACCACTGTTGCTGCACGCCATTCTGTGGGCACATATCCTGTAGTGAGGCTGAGATTGTATAGCTGTTTTATTTGAGGGATTAGTTCCTCTTGTAGTTCATGTAGGACGCAACCTGGGATGCCATCTGGTCCCATGGAAGCAGTGTTTTTTGCTTTGGAGAGGGCAGCCTTCACCTGAGCATCTGAGATGTTTGGGAGGCAGCCCTCTGCCGGGATAGATACTTGCTGTTTTGGGGGGGAGGGGGTGAAGAAGTTTGCACTGAACCTGTCTGCCAGGATATTGGCGATGTCTGTGGGTTCAGTGTATTTTTGTCGTTTAGAATCAACTCAGAACAAGTCTGGGAGTTGCATCCCAGGTTTCTAACATAACTGAAAAAAGCCTTATGATTGTCTTTGGTGTCCTGTGCAATTTTTCTCTCGAAGCTGGCCTTGGAGGATTTTATGAGGGATCGTAATTTTTTGCTAGTACTGATCAGAGATGCCTTCCCTATTAGGGATTTTGCTCTATCATGTAGTAGCTTCCTCCTTCTGTTGTACAGTTTATTTATGGCAGGGGTCCACCAGACTGGATGCCTACCTTTGGATGATTGGGTCTTGGTTTTGTTTCGGATAGCATGATCCATGCATTCCTGGAGATGTCCGTAGAATGCATTTATATAGGATTCTGCAGTTTGGGCTGTAGTTTCCACTGGCCCTGGGGCCTTGAAGGATTCCACTTCGGTTTTGAGAAGTGAGAAGTTCGCTTTTGAGAAGTTTTTCACTGTAGTTTTCTGGGCTGGGGGTGGGGTCGGGATGTGGACATCCAGTGAAATTAATTTATGGTCTGATCTTACCAATGAGGGATATACTTCTGGTGTGGAGCATAGAGTCCCCATGTTAGTAATGATCAGGTCTAGTATGTTGTGCCCTCTTGTGGGAGTGGTGACTAGTTGTTCCATAGCATTTGAGTTTATAATTTCCAGGAATCTTTGGGCTAAGGTGCTGGGGCTTGAGTAGTGCTCCCAGTCAATGTTTGGGTAGTTGAAGTTGCCCAATATAATGGTGTTCGGAGAGATCTTCATGTTCTCCAATGTTTTCAGGAAAGCCGAATGGGATTCCTGACTTTGAGAGGGTGGTCTGTAGGATGCTATAAACTGAAAAGCAGTCTTGCCCACTGTTAGTTGCACATGGATGGTCTCCGATACTTCGTGCAATGCCACTAACCTGGAGTTGTGGATATCCTTGATAAATATGGAAACTCCCCCCTCCTTTTGTGGTTCGGTCCGGGTTTTGGGGCCGAAAAGCATGATATGAGGTATAGCCTGGTAGTGCTGGGGTGCTCTCTGGAGCATTGAACCAGGTTTCTGTCACTGCACAGATATCGATGTTCTCCATACTGAGGAGAGCTTCAAGTGCGTGCATCTTGAGGTTAAGACTTCTGGCGTTTAGCAGCATTACCCTTAGTTTCTTGTTCCTTGTGCTGTCTATGGGGGTGGGTTTGACTTTTGAGCCTTGCCTAAAAAGGCACTATGGGGGTGGCAAGAGCCTTTGCCAATATCCGAAAGCCCAGTGGTGACAGGTGCAAGCCGTCCCTAGCGAAGCAACGTGGCTTGTTGAGCATGTCATCCCAGGCTGACAGACACTGGATCCCCTTTGAATGACACCAAAATTGTAGCCAATTGTTAAAATCGATCATTTTGTCTTTGTACTGTGGCATCATTCTAGGTGAGGGTAAGATGCTGCTCAAGGTCAGGGTCATACCAGCCTGGGCTACATGATCAGAGAGCTCCTCTATGTCTCTTTTCATGTAGTCCAGGGAGGTACGTCTCAGGTCATTCACACCAGCATGTACAATGACTGAGTCATATTTGTATTTGCTTTGGAGTGACCTGAGTGCTTGCGTTATGTGTCGGATCCTAGCACCCGACAGGCAGCTCACCGTGACCTTCTCTTTATTCAGCCTGGTGAGCGGACGTCAGTGTGTCTGACAATAGAGTCACCTATAACAAGAGTATCAGGTGTGTTATTCAGCCTTAAGGGCTGTGGCTGCTTGGCACACTGACTTTGCGGGTTATGTGTTGTGTGTGTTTTGTTTTGAGGTAGCGTTTGCTTGGATGTCTGCTTTGGAGGTCTCTGTTGCTTAGGTAGATTTTATTTAGAGCCTCCAGTATGATTTTTTGTGTATTTATGTGTTTGGTTCGCTGATGTGGTGGGACTATGTGATACTGGAATTGTGTTGTGTGAGGTTACCTTCTCCTCCTGACTGGTTACACCAGTTTTGAGATGAGAGAGCTCAGCCTCCAGTTTGGCTAAATAGTTGCATCTCTCACATATATTTGAACCTGTTTGGAGGAGGAGAGGGTTGTCCGTGTACATGAGACAGTTGTAACATTGCCTCAAAATTCCCAGATTCACCAGCTGGACTGGAGAGGAAACCACTGACTGACCTTTGGACATGCTAGAGTAATAGGGAAACTGAATTTAAGATGGACCAATAGAGGAAAGGGTAATCGTAGAGAGTATAAGAGTAAGTAGTGCTTATGGTTTAATAGTGCTAACTTGTAGGATTACTTAATTGGACCAGCGAAGGGCCTTAGAATGAGAATATGGTGTTTAAATTGAGAGATAGAGCAGTTCTAAGGGAAAAAGTGAAGAACAGACTTTGTGGAGCCAGGAATAGTTTAAACCCAATTAGGCGGCGCTGCCTGCTGTTGCGCTATGCTCAAAAGGCGCAAAACCGCGCAAAAGAGGGTTTTAAGAGAGGAAGATGAAGGAGTTTTGGAATTGACCCAAAATGGCCAATAAAACTACAGTTTCAAGTCAGTAACCACTCCCTCAGGGGCAGGCAGGCTGATCAATGTTTTTCACTGCCACTGATCAACAGAGAGACTTAACTTTAGCCCAAGCAAAAAATGGCCTCACAGAAACTTACAAACAGTTCAAGAACAGCAAGCCTGTAACTGAACTTTTTTAAATCTCAGAAAAGTGGGAAAAAAGCAAGATTTTTTCTCTTTTTTGTTTTTTTCAAAGATAGCACAGGTTAACAAGTATCAACAAGTTATAACAGTGCAGTAAATTACCCCACACAAGAGTGCTAGGCCAAAGACAGATAAAATGCAAGTTTTGAGAAAAAAAACGATTTTAAAAATAAGTGCAAACAGAAAATTCAGTAAACAGATCTAGGTTGTGCTCTAAATACAGTTACTAATGCAGAAATCAAATTTAACAAGCGAGAAAATGCTCAAAATAAGCGGCTATGCAAAAAAACATAGAAAATAAACAGAGGGAAAAATCTTAAAGTCTCAAAAGTGGCTCCTTTCTTCTTCAGCGTTTTCTCCTCTTGGTGGGTGCTTCACCAACAGCCAACAAGCCTGAAAAGATGCCAAAACCACAAGGCAACCAGGTTTTAAGAGAGGAAGATGAAGGAGTTTTGGAATTGACCCAAAATGGCCAATAAAACTACAGTTTCAAGTCAGTAAACCACTCCCACAGGGGCAGGCAGGCTGCTCAATGTTTTTCACTGCCACTGATCAACATAAGACTAAACGAAATGTATAAGGTAGACATGTACAAAGACCAGAAGTTTGCTAGCAGAGAGCAGTAATCTGTTCATCCATGAAAAAGTAAAGCTTTAGAAATTGTTTCTTATAAAGAGTAGTGCAAAAAGTTCAGTTTCAATAAAGTGAAGTCTCAGTATAAAACCAGAAAACAAATATTGTTGAATTTATAATTTCCAGCATAAAATGAAACAGTTAAAATGCCTTTATTTGCGAGTGCTGTCAATGGGGCAAAAAATGGAAGTCTGAAGCTGCTTTTCTAAAGCTGATATAAAACATGAGATTGCTGATTCAAAATGTATAAATCTATGGGAAAAACAGAAAGAATCCTTGAAATTGCAGATGTAAAAATGTTTATTAAAAGCAAATCAAAGAATGTGGAAATTTTGAATTTGGCACACCAGTGGTACAAATAACAGAAAAAAAAAAACTTTTACTACTATAACATTTGTCTGTGTATTGAGAAATCATTCAAACCTAAGGAAAAATGTTACTAAAGAAAAGTTAGGGTACTGTAAGTTTCACATACCAGTGACAATTTGGCAAAGATCACAGAAGCAAAACCTGGTAAAGTGTTTACATATACAAGCACAGCTGGAATAATCTGTAGATGGAGAATGCTTGCTATGTACTAAAATGTAATTTTATTCCTGAATCTGAAAAAAAAAACTGACTGAAAACATTGGTTTTAAAATGTATAAAATCCCAGTTTAACGTTTCATTTGAAAGACAACACCTTCTGCTGCACTATAGTGTCAGTACAGGAAAATAATTCCAAACGTCTGGATTGGGAATACAATGAGCAGCCTTCTCATCTTCCTGACACCAAAGCTGTGTTTGTTATCGTGCTATCTGCACTGGTGTAGAAGAATAAAGCTCTGATTACAACCCAAGTGGACAAAGTTTGATTACAGTCTCAGGCACCTGTTGGTGCTAAGGAGTGGAATGAAACAGTTGAACCAGCTTGACTCTCTTCATGAGTGGAAGTCTGTGTCTGCTAGAGTGCAGTTTAGTGGTGCAATGCATTGTGAAGACTGAGGATCCCACTGAGGTGCTTTTTAAAAGGGGAGAGAGCTTCTGATTACATATGCACAGAGTCAAATATGTACACTGCAATGGACTATTACACACCAATCCCCTGGAAACTTCATGGTATAAGCAGGGAAAGAGTGGGGTGTTAGGAAAAAGAAAGAATCGACCCTGATCCCTGCATGGGTGAAGGTACCACTACAGGCTGGCTCAACCCATTTCAGGGCATTAAATGAGCCAAAGAGCTCTTCCAGGAGGAAAGCAAGAGACTGGCTTGGCATCAAGAGGGGAATGATGCAAGCAAAAAATGACAGTGAGTGGTAACCTGCTAAGTCACTGACATTGAACCCTACAGGTTTAGTTTGGGAAAAGGTGTAAGGCAATGTAAAGCAGCAGCCCTTTAAGCATGCTAATAAGCCTGCACTAACACTCCAAGACATCCAGCAGCTGTGGATAAATAACAGTCAAAGGGACAGAAGCCGCTAAGAGATCAGAAAATCATGGAAAGTGAGAGGAAAAAGGCAGAGGGCTAAAGAAATCATACAGACAGAGTTAGACACTAAAATACTTGGGCTATAATGGCCTGGACATCAACAGTCTGGGAGGGAGCTGTGTAAGCAAAGCAACCTGAAATAGAAATACCTGACACAAATGTATATTGTTTACTTCTAGACATGTAGGTAAAGTCTATGTATGGAAGTACAAATCTCTGTTCAATTGATAAACTGCGTAAAGTCAAAAGAGGCCCATTCTGAGCTAAAAGTACGCAGATTTTTGGCTTTGAAAATTGATCTCTGTCCTTTATTTTCAAATTTCCTAAGCATATGTGCATTGCAAAGCTAACTCCTGAAAAGAACAGACTCATTTTCTAACAATGTGTACGGTTTCAGGTCTTTTCTGATCAAGCAGCTGACTGTGGGACTGACTATCATTGCAGCTTTCAGAAGGTCTCAATGAGGAGCTTTAATTGGTGTTTTAAATGTCCACTTTTTCCAAAAGGCTTATGCTGAGGCTAGTCATTTTTTAATACTGTCAGTATGCACATGTTGGTCTGTTTGTTTTAATTATATACTGTTTTCTAATGTGTGTTCATTAGACAATGGCACATTGAGCTATAAAGTGAACAATATACCACAAATAAACAAAATGAGAATATCTGATTTTGTTTTAATGGACTCCTACGCTTTCTCAAAGAATGCAGTTTATTTCACTGACACTGTGGAATTGTGGGAGTAAGAAAGTTTCAACTTTCTTCTGAATATTTCATGATCTTGAAGTTAGTATATTCAGAGACACTAGAGTAAAGCAGAGTTTGCTCCCCAAAAATGCTTGTTATACATTTAAAACCCACAGTATGCATTATCAACTTAACAGTTTAATTGATTCCTGGTTTGATGTTTAACACTGACCCAAGATCATCACTGAAACTGACTTACTCAATTGGAATGATTGGTATGAACAAAGATGTCACTCTGCCTGCATGAATGCCTTTTGCAATGCATAATTGCTAGGATTTCTTTTTTTTAATATCCCCATCTTTTCTCTTATTCACACACTTAAAGGTGAGTGCACCTATATCCCATGCCATGGCATCATATATCAGGCAACAAAGGTGAATTCAACCCACAATGCTTCACAGTTTGACATATAAACAGCGAGTGCAACCTGCAACAAAACAAGAAAAAACATTCAAAAATATGTGATGTTAAATCAAGATCCAATCTGCTTGAATTGATGGCAGCTTCAGTGGGCGTAAAAGATCCCACAGCACCTACTGTAAACAGTAGTAGAGGATATTCAATACCCTGGCCAAATGTCCTATAGTAGTATAAAATACCACAAGGCTACTTGGACTAACCAGGTCAACAAAAGATTAATAAATAAATAAAAGTACTTGACTGACTTACTTTAAAGTCTATCAACAGCCAATTCAGAAAGTTTCCCCACAGATCAGCTAATACGGTTAGAATAAGTCTGTTTAATGTGGCTTCAAAAGTATTGTGCAATGAAAAGCTGTTGGAAAGAATTCCAAACAGTAAAATTTAAAGAGTGGGAGTTCAAAGCCCGAAGAAGGCCAAAAGTACAAAAGGAAGCTCTATTTCTGGATTCAAAGTTCAAGCAATAATGACTTATGGAGATGTGAACCAATAACTGACCTACTATGGCACAATGATCAGAAAAGGATGTATTTCTTAAGACAGCATTGGAAGTAACTGCGCATCTGGTGGAGTGGCCTTTCCAAATGGCTGTTTACTGATGGCAAAACACAGAGTGTCAGGTATCTGGAAGAAAGAAGACAGACCGCTTGTCTGTCTTACTGAACATATGTAGTCTTCAGTTAACATCAACGGTATAAAGGTTTCTCACTCTGCCCTTGTTTCTGCTGCCACAAAGAAAAACTGGGAAATGAGGGAACTTGTTTAACAACAGTTATGAAATCACTTTTGGGAGAAAAATACAAGTTAGTGCTAAGGGATGTCTGATTTTTATCAAAAACAAAAAAAGTGTACCCCAGTTCTCAGAACTCTGCAGTTAAGAGATCCCATAGGTAGAACTGATGGCTGCCAAAAAAGGAATCTTTCAAGAGATGGAATTCAAACCAAATGAACCAACAAAGACAAGCACACCTGTCAGCTATAAACTTAAGGTCACAAGAAACATGATCCTTCAAAAAAAGGATAAAGATACAGAATTTACTTAAGGAACTGCTTTACCAGACAGAGCTAGGCTATAATTTTGTCATCCAGGAAATCATGACATGAAGAAATATAAGAAACACGACTCATTTTAAAAACAATTTGTTCCAAGTTTTGTACACAGAAATAAAATTAATGTTTGTACAACTTCCTCCTTCTTACAATAAATTCAGAAATTACTGCACTTTAGAAAAAAGAACTTTCTACCATAGTGGCAACTTTCTTTGTAGGGTGAGAAATCTGGTCAACTATACAAATCTTAGATCGTGCACAGCTACGCTTCATGTTATTACACTGCTCCTCCTTGCAGCATGACATTGAAATAGTAGCAAAGCCTAAAAACAAGCTGATAGGTTTCAGGATGGCAGTCATCCCACTCCTCAGACTACTTTTCAATGAAATAATACTCTTCCTAACAGCAGCACTGAACACTTTCAACCATCTGTGTGTTAATTAATATGGGCTGACCAAGGACAATTCAAGCCTAATTAAACTTGTGAAATTCTACAACAGTTTACAGAGGTTCCATGAAGGTCACTAGGTGGCTGTCATATTTTCATGGCCAGCAGAAAAGGCTTCATGTCAACATCTCATCACAGCACCATGAAAAATTCACAAACCACAAAGCTGGATTACCATTGTACTAGATGCATAACTTAAATATAACAAGAAGTTATGTACTCACCATAACGTTCGATGTATGTAGTCCATCTCGCCTCACATTCTTACCCTTGGGTTCAGAGCCGAACCTTGGCTCCGACTCGGCCATACTCTAGCTCGAAGTCTTCAATTGGCTCGTGGCTAAGAGGTATCCCATGCTGCAACACGCCTATCCCCAGATCTTGTTTACTGCAAGCTCACATACACACACCAACACGCTGAGAGGAAGAACCAACCCAACTAATCAAAAAGGAGTGCTGAAACAGAGACTAAACCTCTAGGTCCTCCAGGAGGGGGTAGGTGGGTGAGTTAGTAAAAATGTGAGGTGAGATGGACTACATACATCGAACGTTATGGTGAGTACATAACTTCTTGATGTTATGTAGTCCAATCTCGCCTACATTCTTACCCTTGGGACAGCGTCCCTAGCACCTAAACCTTGGGTGGATCACTGGAAAATACTCCTGAGCATGTGGAACCAAAGGAAGATCTGCCTCTAGATATCAGATCCAATTTGTAGTGACTAATAAAGGTGTGAGCGATGCCCATGTGGCTGCAGCACAAATATCATCCATAGACATCCTAGCCAGAAAATCAGTAGAGGTAGACACCGATCGTGTAGAATGAGCCTTCACTTTTTAGGGTAATCCCTTGCCATTTCAAGTATAAATGAAGGAAATGCAACTAGAAATCCATCTGGACAGAGTTACTTTAGAAACTGGAGCCCAAAGTCTATTGTCTGAGAACGAGACAAAGAGTTGATCTGATTTCCTAATATCTTTAGTTCTATGTAAATAGAAACGCAATTGTCTGTGAACATCTAGCTGATGAATCTTAAATTCTGCCCTGTTAGTGAATTCAGGGAAAAATACAGGCAGCTCAATGGACTGGTTGAGGTTGACAACCGAAGCAACCTTAGACATAAAGGAAGGATTAGGTCTTAGAGAAACCCTATCCTTGTGAAATACCACGTAAGGGGGCTGAACCGATAAAGCTTGGAGTTCAGAAACCCGCCTAGTCGAAGTGATGGCTATCAAAAATTTAATGTCACAAGTTGCTGCGGGCTCAAAAGGAGATGAGGTAAGCCACTGTAACACAAAACTGAGGTCCCATGGCATTACAGGATCAAAGACTGGAGGTCGAAGTAGCATAGTCCCTTTCAGAAAAGCCCTACAAAGTCTGTGCGCCATTAGATTGGGATCATTAGCAACATGAAAAGTAGAAATGGCTGCCAACTTCACTTTGATAGTTGCCACAGCTGATCCCTGGATGAACAGTTTTGAAAGAAATTCTAAAACTGATGAAATGGGAGCTGTATAGGGATCAATCTGCCTTTCATGAGCCCAAATGGAGAATCTCTTCCACTTACTGGAATAAACCTTACTAGTAGAAGGCTTGTGGGAAGAAGACAGAATATGAACCACCTCCGGGGAAAAATCATGAAGCCTGACTAAGGATGGAATTGGAGCAGCCATGCTGTCAACTTGAGGGTCTGAATGGAGGGGTGGAACTGCCCTGACATATGAGTCAACAGATCTGGCTTTGGGTCCAGAATCCACAGATCGTCCATTAGATAAGGGTGAAGAAAAGGAAACCAAATCTGACGAGGCCAGTGTAGTGCAATCAGTATCATCTTGCTTCCCAAGGATTGTGCTTTCTGAATAACCTTCATTATCAGGGGGACTGGTGGGAAGGCACAGAGAAGACCGGTGGGCCAATCATGAACTAGAGCATGCCTGGGTGTCTCCCCCTTCAGGGGGATAAGGGTGAAGTAGCTGCTGCATTTGGCATTGAGGGGGCAGGCAAAGAGATCGCAGCAAGCCTGACCCCATCTGCCGAAAATCTGCTCTGCCACTTGTTCATTCAGGGACCATTCGTGAGGCATCAGAATAGCTCTGCTCAGCCTGTTGGCAATCACATTGGACTTCCCCGGTATGTGCATTGCCACTAGAAAGCGTCGGGAAGATACTGCCCACTGCCTCAATCGAAGTGCCTCTCTGCAAAGGGGATACGACCTGGTTCCTCCCTGTTTGTTCAGATACCATACCACTGACATGTTGTCTGAGTGGACTGCAATTGTCCCATGAGGAAGAAAGCCTTAAAGTGCTTGCAATGCTAATAGCACCGCTCTCATCTCTAAGACATTGATATGCAAATGGGTCTCATGCTCTTGCTACGTGCCTTGGACTGTCCTGCTGAGATAATGCCCGCCCCCACCCGATCTGGGAGGCATCCGTGGTCACCATGGCAACTGGAGAAGGCAGAACAAAAGGCATGCCTGCGTTGAGATTGCTTGTCTGAAGCCACCAGGGCAGATCATGCTTGCACTTATCTGTAATCAGAATAAGATGGGAGAGCGGGAGATGCTGTAGAGACCACTGGGCAAAAAGTAGCCACTGAAGAAGCCTCATGTGTAGTCTTACAAGAGGAACTAGCATAATCGTGGCAGCCATGGTCCCTAATAAATTGAGGACCACTTTTGCCTTGACCTTCTTCAATGGTAGCAAAGCGTAGACCTGCTGCTGTAAAAACTGAATTCTCTCTTCTGGTAGGAAGGCTCTCATGAGCACCGTGTCTAATTCAGAGCCAATAAAGGTAACACGCTGCGAGGGCAACAAAACAGACTTTTCCCAATTCAGAGTAATTCCCAGACTTTTGCACAGCACAATACTGGCGTCCCTGGTCTGTGGCAGTAGATGCCTGGTGGTGGCAGACAGGAACCAGTCGTCCAGGTACAGACACACTTGGAATCCCTGACATCTCAAGTGAGCCGTTACCACTGCCATGCATTTGGTGAACACCCTGGGGACTGCGGCGAGACCAAAGGGCAGGGCGCGAAACTGAAAATGACTGGCTCCCAGCCGGAAGCGTAAGTGACTTTTGGATGCCCTGTCCATCTTGATATGGTAGTAAGCATCCTTGAGGTCGCTGGAGCACATCCACACATCTTTCCCTAATAATGGAAGAACTGACTGTAATGTGACCATGCGGAACTTGGACTTCTCTACATGAAGGTTCAAACGGCTGAGATCCAAGATGGGCCTCAGGTCCCCTGTTCTTTTCGGCACCAAAACGAATCTGGAGCAAGTCCCTAATCCTACTTGGTCTGAGGGGACAGGCTGGATGGCTCCCTTTGACAGCAACTTTTGTACTTCTAAAGTTGCGGAATCCCTTTGACTGGGTGGAACGTCTGGGATTCTTTTGTTTGGAGGGGGATAAGAAAGAAGGAGAATATGATAACCTCTGGAAATTATCTCTAATACCCACTTGTCTTGGGTGATGTCTCGCCAGGCTTCTGGGTATAGAGAAATGCGACCCCCTGACTGGCTCCAGAGATGCACAGTCGGGCCTCCCCTCAGCAGTGCTGGTAGGGAGAACCACAAAAGGAATCACGGTCCCCCTGGTTACGCAGGCCTCCTCTGCCTCTAGGGTGGCATCTATCTGAATTTCCACCCCCGTCTTCTGCCTCTGGAGGGGGAATCACTCTGTGCATCGTGAAAAAACCTCTGCGTCTTTCTGAACCACATTTTTCCACCCTTCTGGCCCTTGGGGTAAGGTCTAGAAGGCATGGAAAAACAGACTCCCACAGCAGACAGGGATTTTTCTTCATGCTCGCACCTAGTGAGAGTGTCATTCACCTTGGTTCCAAATAAGGATGAACCATCAAAGGGGGCGCTGGTGAAAGTAGACTTGAAAGCCTCCACGAAATTGCACAGGCGCATGCGGGAGTCTCTCCTAAGAGAGACTCCGGAACCCGCAGCCCTGCTCGTTCTGTCAGCTGCGTAAGAGATCAGCCTCATGGAGGAGTTGGTAATAGAATTTAGGGTAGACATCTGAGCATTGACCTTCTGAGCCACAGCATCAGAAACATTACCCTGTAGAGAATCTCCCAGCTCTTTTAGGAGATCTCTCTGGAGCCGTGTAAAATGTGACAAATAGTTCAGCGACCACAAAGGCCACTGAAGAGAACACACGCTTCCCATACCTGTCCATAGCCCTAGACTCCTTGTTAGGGGGATGGACGGTAGATGAAGTTTCTGCAAGTTCCTTCTTGGTGGCTGCTGCCACCACCATGGCATCTACTGGAATGCCTTTTGTAAGAAATTCTCTGTCAGGGGGAGCGGACAAAACCTTGTTTGGTCTCCTAGGGACCGGTTCCACAGTGTCTGGAGTTTCCCACACCTTTTGACAAACAAGGTCCAGGAGCTCGTCGAATGGGGGAGAAACCCAAGAGGCGGAGGGCTGGGACTCAAAGGCCTTCAGGAACACCAACTCCTCCTCAGAAGGGGCTTTGGAGGGCCAGTCACCTCTCTGTCTCAATATTTCCAGGATATCTGAGAAAGAGATATCGTCAGAAGACGACTTGAGGGACCCCTCTGACTCCTCGAGGTCAGTGCCAGACGTGAGAGACTCATCTTGGGAGTCAATGTGCTTCCTCTTGCACACTCTCTTTCTGGGGGGCTCCTCAGGTAAAAACTCTGGGGAGGCCTTAGAAAGTTGGGGACCAGTCATGGGGGTATCCTGAGGCTTTGGGTCTCCACTGTCCCTGGATACAGGGTGATCTGAGACGGATATCGGTGCTGGAGGGGGAAGAGTGTCGGTGCCGTAAGATGCAGCTGACGACCTGGCCAGCACACTCCTCATGACCTCGAAAGCTGATCCCCCCGGCTCTGAAGGTCGACTAACCATGGAAGATACAGTAGTAGCCCTCGGAGCCGAGGAGATGAGGTCCGAAGCCGATGTCGAGTCCACACTTACCTGAGCCAAAGCACCGAGAGGAAGGCTAGGAGCCGAAGAAGATCGATCCGAGACCTCCCTCTCGGGTCCAACTGATAAACTGTGAATCCTGGACCCCATGGACTGCGCCGATGGTGTCGGAGCAGAGATCGGAGCTGAGATGCCAGAAGGTGCTACTGGAACTGACCTCATGGCGCTCGACAGAACCGACAGCTCTGGCTCCGGAGAAAGGCTCAGAGGAGGAACAGCCAAAGATGAAGGGATTTTGGGCTCTGGAGTTGACTGGGCCGGAGCCGAAAGCAATTTAGCCAGCACCGATGACTGGAGCAGTTTCTTCACCACTCTATCGACATCGTCATTGGAAAGGGACCTAGAGGATACAGTCGGGGATCTGGATCTCCCTGCAGAGGGAGACCTGTGAGTCGGAGAAACCGGTCGAAAAACTGGAGACCGGCTCCGAACTGGAAAATCTGTCACCGGCTCCAAGAGACTGGGAGCCGATGTCAACATAATAGATGCACTGCCTTTTGTCAGCCCCGAAGCCAGTGGAGCCGAAGAAGCAACTATAGTTCTGGTGATTTTCTCTGGCAGCTCCGAGAAAACTGACGGAGCCGGAGAACGTTTCTTTAAGGATTTTTTGTCTGTTTTTTTGTCCGGTTTAGAAGGAGAGGATTTGGAACTAGAAGACCTCTCCAACTCTTCTTCAAAGGAAGGTTTCAGCAATCCTTTTAAAATAAGCTTGTTCTTCCTCTCTTGCAGCACACGGGGACTGAAAGCGTGACAGAACAAGCAGGATTCTTGGAGATGAATAGCCCCCAAGCAATACATGCACACTGAGTGCCCATTAGTCAATGACATTGTATTATTACATTTGACACACTTTTTAAAGCCAGAAGGCCTGTGCTCTTTAGAATACTTGGACATGCTGACAGAAAAAATACACACACAGGGAAAAAACAGTAGGGACACCTTCACCAAAAAAAAACAACAGAGCGCGGGAAACTAGAGACTCTAACTGAAACGGCCTAGAGACCACTGGATAACCACAGGGAGGACTAGGTCTTCTAAGTTAAACGGGCCTAGCCCAGGGAATAAGCAGGAAAAAAACCCACCAGAACAGGTACACACCACCACCAGCTAATGGGTATACTACTAAAAAAAACAGAGGAGGACTAGGTCCTCTATCTGAAACGGGCCTAGCCCGTAGACACCAAAACAAGAAACAGGATACTAAGAAAAAAAGGGCCAACAGAACAGGTCACACAATCAGCAGAAGCAATACACACAAACCAGCTATGAAAATAGCTTTTGGAGCTACAATATTGAAAAATAAATCGAAAAATTGTACTTAGTCATGGCCAAGAGCGAGACCGCATCCGAGCTATACGAGCGGCAAATGAGATCTGGGGATAGGTGTGTTGCAGCATGGGATACCTCTTAGCCACGAGCCAAGTGAAGACTTCGAGCTAGAGTATGGCTGAGTCAGAGCCAAGGTTCAGCTCCGAACCCAAGGGTAAGAATGTAGGTGAGACTGGACTACATAACATCTAAAGGATTTGGTATACACGTTCATAAGAAATAAACTTCAGTTTAATAAAAGTCAGATTTCTATCCACATTATGTGTACATATAACTGTTCAAGCTGCTACTCTTGTACTTTGAAACATATTTTAAAAGTAAATACATAAATAAAATGTTACATCTGAAAAGAAGCGTAGGACTTTGCAAAGCTCAGTGTTGGTTGCTCCCCTGTTCAGTTCACAACCACTATCACAGCATGTCAAGTCTGACTAAAATTGACAGAGACATTTAGAAAAGTGCATAATGACAAAAGTATTTGCCCTTTAATCCAGTAACTCTTAGGGCGTTCTAAGAAATATTATCCAAACCAGCTGTCAATCTGCATGTATGAGTGTGTTTTCCTTTATGCAGTTATGACTCAACAGTATTCAGAAGTCATATTTTCAAAATAAACATAACAAATTAAGTTCAAAAGCATAAAAAGTACAGTAACAGTTTTGCAATTTCCTGAGAACAGAGAAAAAAAGATGAAAATAAAGAAGCTCCTGCAGAAAAATTAAGAAAACAGTCAAAAATCAATAATTTGCTTTAGTTGCAGGGTGAATGCATCACAAACTATCAGATGCAATGTCTCATCAATCAAATTATCCCTTTTAGCACTGCACAAGCACTACTTTTTTTGCCGTTTGAATATGAATCTTGGAACCAAGCAGCCTAAATATTTACGACTCCTACAAGTCATACCACCACCATCTACATCTTTAGGAGACGGGGTATTTATTAATTAGCTCTGAAGTCTTGCTTTGCTGAAAAAAATAAATCAATGTTTCTTCTGAAGACAACAGTGAATCAAATATTAAGCTCAGAGCTTTTTTTTTTTTAATTTTTCAGAGGTAAATGATACCTTTCGGCTATGGCTGACTCCAGGGCTTCCTAGTCCGATTTGTTTTGCAATGATTATTTTACTTTAAATTCATTAGAACTAAAGGTGTAACACTGTATTTGATTGGACTAGTTCACAGTACTTAAGATCCTTTTTTTCTTTTCTTTTTGTTTTACTTCTTTTCTTAATTATCCTACTGAAAGTTAAAAAGTACAAATGTGGCAGTAAGTACTAAGCAGCGACTGACTGCTTCATGATTACTTTTTGGCACTACAAAACAATCTAACACCACAAGTGAGTGGATTCTGTAGCAACAATGGCATTATTGACTTGTTGCTTCAGTTCTGTTTGGTTATTACCCTCGAGGCCACAATCAATAGACTTTGCACCGTGTCAGCCTAATAAATCCCAGGCTTTCTTTCACTGGAGTTGTGCCAGCAACTGCTAGAAAATCTATGGCAGTCAAACACTTAGAGTGGGAATACAGAGAGAGCTGTACTGACAGCTCTATAAATTAATTAACAAGGCTTTTTATACCTTCAAGATATCATAATGGTACATTTATCTTGATGTAAGATGTCAGAAGCAGAGTAGCTTAAAATTACTTTTATTTTATCACAGAAATAACATGGACGATCAAAAACGATCATATTTCAGGTAGCCACCAAGTGACTGTAGTGTTTTTTCCAGTACCTCTTAGGTAAGGAGCATTCATATTAATGACATGATCATTTTAATTGTTCTGTGTCTTTCATGCATTAGGGTACATTCATATTAATGAAATGATTGTTTTAATTGCTTGAAGCCTTTTATGCTTTATTTATTATAAGGCTTTGAAGTATCCATCTTTAGTTTTAGTATTTTTGTACATGATTAAAAAGGAAGGGTTACAAGCTGTGATGGGGATTACTGTACAGCCATTAAAGGGAAGGTCCCCTCAGTCAATTTTGTGTGCGTCTGAGAAGCTTGTTTGCATGCACAGTACTTCTCCACTGCAGGCATCTAATGTAATTTTTTTTTTAAAACAGAACAAAGTTTGTGTTGCCAGAACAAGAAAACAATGTGTTACAATGCTAATCATAAAAAAGTAATTGGCTGGCCTGGTGAAGATTTTGCAGAACCTGATGACGTATTCAAGCACATGATGGAAAAACTGCATTATAATTCAATGTTATTACATGATCTGCAAAAATTTTAAAAGTTTGCATAATGCTTTCATCTAATGGTGCAGTCTAAATTAAACAAAACAGATAAAGCTAGCAGCAGCACTGTTAAATTACAGCAGCTGCAAACTTTAACACTGAAAGCCTTCAGTGTGTCAGACCTTGGGGTGCCACCCATCCCAATTCCTGTATGAGAGTCTTGATTTCAGGCCAGGATTCCCACTTCTCATAGAGCTCCTAAGTTGGATGCTCAATGTCCCAGTTTCAATGTGACCAGTATTAAAAACATTACATTTTTTCTGAATTGGCAACTCTAACAGCTGCTCACCAATACTGACAATATGATTTTGTTTTATTAATATTATTTTATTCTAGTGCATGGAGGGGGTGACTACATTTCTATATTTGGGATAATATAAATCAGTTAAGCACTACTATAGCAGGATACCCAGTCTTAACAAATGTTATGCACCCCCTTCTTAAGATCGGATCCTACACTAGGCAGGCAAATCTGCTAATATTGCCAGCAAAAACAACTGCAGAATAAAAAAAAAAAATAGATATATTTATGCCTGTTGTCTGCACAGACGTGTCCCTCACTTCCCCTCATAAACTTAGAAAGTAGCTAGAATAACAGGGTGTGTGTTCTCCAGCATTTTCTGAAGGATACAAAGTCTGAAAATGAAATGAATGTCATTTAGTGACTTTAATCCTCAGTGATTTGTCCATATCTCTCAACAGTCCAGATTTTTGCCTCCTGTTTTTAGACTTTTCTCAAAATTTGTGGTTTTCTGGTAAATCACTGAGAACCAAAGTCATTAAATAACGATATATATTTGAATTTCAGACTTCATATCCTTTACAAATTTCATGCTAACACAAATCCTGTTACTCTAGCAACTTTCTAGGTTTATAAGTTCAATATTTCAAATATGTCCTTATTTTTGGACATTTGTCCCCCAATTATTGTAAGCTATGTCCAGATTTACAGTGTTAAGATGTTAAGAGGTATGGATTTATCTGAAAACCAAATATTTTATGGCAAACAGACCAAACATATGAGGCAAAAATCTGGACATTCTACGAAAATCTGGGCAGCTGAGAGGCATGGTAAAGTGAGTGAAACATACGATATGGTGTTACGTGGTCATTCTGACAGCAAACACTCGCCAATTACAGCTTTGAAAGCTGGCAAAATACTTAACCTTTTTTTCCTTCTGTAACTAGTAGTAAAGATAAAGCTCCAAGCACTATAAAGGATTATGATCGGGTCTCCGATCTTAACCCTTAATAATGTGTCCTCGACATGGATGCTAAGATTCATTTCTCGAGCTTCACTCAATGTGAATTTCTTGCCATCCTTGTATAGAACACATAATAAACAGGTTATGATCGGCCACCTGTTCAGTGGGAGAGTTAGTGTCTAAAGATTCAACCAATGAAACAGCACCATTTTCTTAAACTTTGGGGATGTGACAAAGACTTAAAACATGATGTTAACATGTCAGAGGAAGCATACTTTTGCTCATTTTGTTATTGATGGCATTATCTAATCACTCAAGATAATGATTAATGTTGCTAGCCTCGGTAAGGACTACCAAACGCATTTTTAACTTCAGGTCTCTACTGATTAGAGATTGTGGCAATTATTTATTTGTTTGCTCATTTAATAGGGAAAACCACTTTTGAGTTACCAGCACTCAGTGACGGCAGCGGTTGGAAGTGTATGTCATCTGTCAAAACGTCTTTGGCTAAAAGTTTAGAAAATTGTATATATTGTACTATTTTCTTAAAAATGTGCAACTCCTCAGATGGGCTTAATGCTGCATAAAAGATAACAGATCTTCAGAAAGATTATAAAGACATGATTACAATTTTTAGTACTGCAGCTGTGACTTTTTTTTTTGTTTTTTAATAAATTTGATGCTGTTAGCTTCAAATACTTGTTAGGGTTAGCTGTCAGCTTTCAAGGCATCTGTAAGTCATGTTCTCTACCTGAACTGCTGTTTTATGGAATGGATTTGTAACTCTGTGTGAAAACCTCTCCTGATATAAGTAAAACACTGAGATACTTAGTGGTTTGACGGAGAAAACCTGATGCACTTAGATATATAAAAATGTGGTGGGTCGCAAGTATAATGAGTGCTAACAAAATATTTTGACACAGTTCTACATATGTGATGCAGCAGGATTCAGCAAAGCACAGAATAATATGTAATACCTTAAACCTTCTGTAGTAATGGCACATGGGAGATGTGTATATATATATATATATATATATATATATATATATATATATATATATATATATATATATATATATATATATATGCAAATGACTCCTTAAGGTCATAGCAGCGGTTCAGCTATATGGCTTCTAAATACCCATGACGTTTTACTTTTTAAGTCTATACGAATAAATTAAGGCCAGTAAAGCCAAACCCCACAGGCTGCAGACATGCTATGTTTCTGTCTTCTTCTGACCTCATCAGTACAGCATACCTAGATTACTTGGCTATGCTTTAGAAATACAGAGCTTAACACCAAGCTGATGTCCATAAAAGGTAGTGTGCCAGCAAAATAAACCAAGTAACACCCAAACCAAAGAGGAAAAAAGAGTACACAGACAAGCAACCTGGTTTCCACAGACAGGTAAACATAGTTTTTCTCTCTCGCTCTCTTTTTATATATATATATATATATATATATATATATATATATATATATAATATAATATATACATATATATATATATATATATATATATATATATATATATATATATATATATATATATATATATATATATATATAAAATATATATATATATATATATATACATACACATACACATATATACACACACATACACACACACACACATATATCTAGATCTATATATTAGCAATGTCAGTGGTGTAACAGGTAGCACAGACACCTTTGGTGCAGAAGGCTGTGGGTTCTATTTTCACACAAGTAAATCAATTTCTCACACTGCAGTACAGCATAAGGGGGTGCTGCACTCCTCAGGGGGTGCTGCACTCCTCAGTGTGTTGTCCTTTGGATGAGATGTTAAACTGTGACACTATCTGTCTGAGTTGGTGGTACATCAGGGGGGCTGTAAAAGATCCTCATGGCACCTATTAAAACAAGAAGGGGAAGTTTCCCATTGCCCTGGCCAAATTTTATCTAGTAGTACAAATACCACCTGAGGTCTTCCCTAACTAACCTAGTAGGACCAACTTGGCCAACAAAGCATGCATAAATAAATAAATAAAGTAAATGTAAAGCAAGTTGCAGACTGTATAAAATATAGTACAGGACAGCTTGACTCTTGACACTCAACAAACAGCTAACTTAGCATAATACTCCTAATAGTACACAAACAGAAGAAACTGCAGTATTTCAGTGATTTATCTATCTGCGAAAGCCTAGCAACATCTGGCTTATGCAACAGTAGTTACAAAGATTACCATCTTGAGTCTCCCCTGACAGGTCACAGACCCACTACCTGAAGACACCACTGTCATCTATTTCAAACAATCAACCTATAGTTCACACAGATTATACTCTGTGTACATCATGCAGGCTATGTTGTAACACTTGTTAGAACACACCCTGCAATAATACTAATTTCATGAACTTTAATCGTACTTCGACTTAGGAGTGGGGTCCATTCTCATCATGGTATTAGAAACCCAAAAGATTTGGAGAAATTAAAAAAGACAGTAACACTTGAAAAATTCTATAGAGATAAATAAAATGTGTAACATATAGTTAAACACTGAAACAGTTTTACACAGCAGTACTATATTAAAACACAATAAAAATTACAGAAGTGCACTGCTTCTACGGAAATGAACTGGGTGTGCAAAACAAGAAGTAAGCTATAAGATTTCAGGAAAAAATGCACCATTACGAATGTTTTCATAACAAAATATGCTGAATGGTATACAGGCACAGTTTCCTTTGCAGTACACTGGCTAACTATTCATGTCTTAGGCAAAAATAAATCTTCTGATTTTCAGCCCGCAACTACTACTCATAAATACATAGTAGCAGTCACAGGCATTGATCGAACCGTCACACCTTCTATCAACCCTCTCTTGTGAACTGTGCGTATTCAGTAACAAAGCCTTTTAGCAAGTCTATAACCTGCAGCAGGAACTCTCTTCCTGGTAATGTTCAATCTCTTGTCCTCTACAGGGCTTCTAGCAATGAAATGAAAATGCTTCTTGTTAAATGAAGCACCTGCAGCTACCCAGAACTTACATAAACCATCCCCTGTGTCCTAAGTGTACTTCCTTTTCCCTGGGAAATGCTCCTACAACTGAGCTGTCACAATGGCTTCAGTTTTCTCTCCACTACTCCTTCCCCTCTCTGATGTCCTTTAGCCTAACTGCACCCTCCTAAGCCTTCCAAGTACTTATGTCTACAAGAGACTAAAACATGTTTAAGTTATTTTGTGTCTTTAACAGTAATGGATTAGACAGATGTGTACAGCTGTAAATTAATATATGTAAAAAGGGGGCTGCTAGTCCGTCTTATTCCACTGTATTCCCAAGTGCCACAACACAGCCTGACTGTTATATAATTATTAGTCGGCATTTATTCCTTGATTAGACATCACTGACCATTTCAGTCACATGGTAGTTGTCCTCCATTTTCCATAATAGAGTTTGGACCCCTTGCTCATAAGGTAACCCTGTAAAAGAACATCTGGCTACATGTTATTTTCTTTACTGCTAAATAGAGATAATTAGCTAAGTAAATATTATGTTACAGACTTGTTATACACAAGTGTGACTGTCATGTTTTTCGCTACAACTGCTGTGCAATAGCACTGTCTGTGTCACAATAATTAAATTAATTTACTGTTTAATTATCTTTAGGATAACTGCTAGATCACCTACAGTATACATTATAGGATATGGTGTGGAGTTGTAGGTAAAATATACAGGATTATGATTGGTTTGCAGATCTTAACAGTTTTATTATGTGTTCAAGACACAGATGCCAAGAAATTCACCTCAAGAACAAAGCTCAAGAGGTAAATATTGGTATCCCTGTCCACAATATATAATTTTAGGCTAGTTTTTAGAGAACCAGTCATAATTCTTTGCAGTTAATAGAGCTTTATCTGCTCCATGTATTACAAGCTGCAATAAAAAAAAAAAAACGCTAAGTGTGTCACTTTCAAAGCTGTAGAACACTTAGCGAGCACCATCAGAAAGTCAGTGTAACTCAGTCCCCTACATTTACACTCACCTTTCATTCCATTCAACTGTCCAGAATTTAGCAGAACATGCAGATTATTGCTTCATATTTTAGGTCTGTTCCTTTTAAAATCTGTGCAGAGAAACCACTGAACACTGAAGTCACTAAATAAAGACATATATTTAAGTTCCAGGCTTCACATCCTTCAGAAAATGCAAACTCACTCACTTCCTGTTAATAAAGCTACTTTTTACGCTTGTAACAGTAAGTTGGGGAAACATTACATGGCCAAAACAAGCAGCATGCCTACGAGGTAAACCACAACCATATAAAGAGTACCAAACCTTGTAATTAGCTGCCAAATACACCCTGTTGAAAATTGCTGGAGTCCTGATGTCTAATGGACAAAAACACTTGACTGGATATTTTTTTGACACAATTGGGTGATGATTATTGTTTTTAGTGTGAGATTCTATTAAACTGTCCTTTCCAACAGGGTGTATTTGGCAATTCATTACAAGGTTTGGAAATCTTACTGCACAGACAGGAGGAAGAAACAAACCTTTAATTTCTGCCACTGTCATTTTCTAGTCAATACTGACAGATTTTACTGCCAAGTGCTAGATCTGACCTTAATAACTTTAACAGGGGATGCTTACCATTTTCTAAGGTCGGGTCTCACACCATTCAGTCATTAAACTGGTGTGGCTTTTCCAAATATCAGAGCGTCATTAGTGTGCTCCATGCACTACAGCAGTATTAACATTAGTAGATAAGTATTCTACATGTCCTCAACCATTTAACCCTGCTCTCCATGTCTCAATGGGTATTCATCGTTAGTCAAGGTACATAATCAATTAGTAAAATTCTACCCAATTTGCACTAAACAGAAAAAAGCTGAACACAAAAATACACCCTCTACAAAATAAGAAATACCAACTGATGCCATCTTAAATGAAGACAAAGAGTACTCAATCTTAACCCTAAATGCCCTACCTGTCAACCATTCACTTACTGAAGTAATTATACACCAATTTATACCCAACTTTGATGGAGAAATTATATTAACCCTACTTGCTTATTTACATATTTTTTCAACATGGTTTTAGCTTGGTAGATCATGTCTACACCTAAATTAAACCACTAGAAATGATTCTGAGTTAACTGATGCTAGTATTGATGCTGGCAAATCTATTTAGAATTTAGGTCATGTTTCATATATCGTCATCTCTATCTAGACCTGAGCTGGAAGACTTTTTTGGAATGTTGGTGTCTTGTTTTCAATCGAATTATGACATGATTGTGGATGACGTAGCTGCACCTTTCGCTAACTGCAAAAGTAATGAATTTGATAGCGATACTATTTCTCAAATGGTAAGTAGTTGTGTTGAATATGGGTATATATAGTTATTGAAAGACCTCCAAAGAAAAACAACATTCTTGATATTGTTTCGGTAGACAGCCATCTAGATCATAGCAACAGTAGAACTGAGTATGAATGATATGGTTCAGTTCACAGGTGTGTATGTTAGGATATCGCTAATTTTAAAATGAACTTTGGAGTTAAAAGCAAATAATAAACTCTGAAAATTTATGAAGCCAATTACGTAGGCTTACAAAAATGAATGAAGCATCTGGAGGTGGCAGGATAAAATATCATAAAATAATCACTAGAGTGCTGAGATACATTTTAAAACTGTATCAGTTTGATTTTGAAGGATGTTCCTGTGTCTAAAGAAAATTGTACGAATTTTAAGAATTGCTTGGAATGGTGTCAAGTAAATTTGATAAATTTTAAAAAAGGAAGCTAATGAATTGGCTCAGATATCAAAGCTATCCTAATGGAATATATAAAATTAAGTATCATGATATCATGATACAAATTCTAGGTATAAATGTTTGCTGAGATTGACAGAGGAAATTTGAGCACAGGATGATGGCCAATTTTTCAACGGAGGATAATAATAATGCTCTTTTCAGGCATTTGAAGGGATGCAGGGTGAACACCAATCCAAGTATCAGATTTATCAAAGTTGATAAAATTATTACCTAACCAGAATGATGTAGCTAAAGCGTATGCAGACAAATTTTCAGTTTTATCTTATAAATATCCTCTATCAACCTTATACTTTGATAAGGAAAGTAAAAGAAAACTGCCCTTATGTGACTGGATATGGCTGAGAATGCATTATGTGCTAATAAGCCAAATGTGATGACTAGCCATGGCAGGTTTAATGGATACTTTAGCTCAAAGATTTTTAAGTCCATTATTCATTCTTTTACATTGGTTACTCCAAAAGACACTGAAGGATGAGACTGTTCCATATATATGGAAAACTGACTTGTTTATTCCACTTTTTAATGGTGGTACTTTGTATACATTAGACAATTACCATCCTATCTGGCTAACAAGTATACTGAGTAGATGTTCTGACAGGGTGATGAGTACTTTGGTAAAAGAGGAGATAAATACTTGCTTAGATATTTTTCAACATGGGTTTAGCTTGGGTAGATCATGTCTTACTATTTTACTTAGATTTTATCAAATTGTTTGGGAACCAGTGGATCACAGCTTGGCAGCTGATGTAATTTTTCTTGGTATGTCCAAGCCGTTTGATTCTATGCACAATGGAGATATTATATTAACCGTATCAAAGTTGGGTATGAATTGGTTTATAGTTATGTTGATAGGTGAATGGTTGACAGAACATTTAGGGTTAAGACTAAAGAATCTTTGCCTTCATTTAAGATGGTATCAGTTGAAATGCCACAGGGCTCAGTGCTTGGACCCTAAATGTTTAATATTTTTATGTCTGACTTTCCAATTTACAGGAATCTCCTATTAGGAAAGTTCACTAGTGACACCTAAGTTGGAGCAATGTTTTAAAGTGGATTGTTAAGAAGTGTTCTGCAGTTATGAGAGATATACTCTCTAGTTTTTTCAAGCAGAGATGAGAACATACTGATCCATCCACAATCCCTTTTTCTCATTTTTGCTCAAGGGTTTGGGCTGTCACTTCAGAAATGATAAACATCTAGAATCAAGCTTCACACCACCAGGTGGCTAGCCCTGTTGCGGCTGTTCTTCCATACCGCACACTCGCATGCAAACTCACACCTATGACCAATTCAGTGTGTCCAATCAACCTACTCACATTTTTGGAATGTAGAAAGAAATAGAAGCGCCCAGAGGAAACCCACACAAACACAATGAGAACATGCAGACTCCACAAAGAAGGTACCCCAGCTGAGAATCGAACCAGAGAAGCTAATGTTGTGAGGTGACAATGCTATCCACTGCATCAGTGAACATAATGATACAAATTTATAAGTCCTTGGTTAGAACAACTATTGAATACTGGAGCGCAGCTTGTGTTTATAATCACTCACAAATAACTCGGCTGGGAAAAAATACAGAAATATTTTTCAAAAAAAGATAAGTGGAGTTAAAACTTTAAAATACAAGGACAGGCTGGTACCGTTATCCCTCTAGTCTATAAAGTATAGATTGATAAATGGAGATCTTATTTTAGCTCATAAAAGCTTGCATAGTGTGGGCATGTTAACTAAACATGGCTTGGACAAGTATTTGCACAGTTTTTGGTACCAATACATTATTTTGTAAAAATCTTACATATAATTCTGAATTAGGAAAATGTTTCCAATTTAGAATTATGGAATGTCTAACCAGTTGGGGTAATAAAGTCTTCTAGCCTAAGTAGTTTTAAAGCTGGTACTAACAAGTAGTTTGGAGATGCAGTTTACTGGATCTTTTAATACGTGGCAAACTTGCATAAGGTCACCGTTGAGGCCCTGAGCTTGAATAAGTTGAGCACTGCACATTGCAAACTGAACTCCATAAAAATGAAGCAGTTTAGGAAGATGTATGAACTGAAAACTGTGAAGTATAAACAGCCATCACAGGAACAGAAAGCAGCCAGTGTAATCTAGGGGTCAAACTAGATACACACACACACACACACACACACACACACACACACACACACACGTGAGTATATAAATGCACAGAAACTTGTGCAAAAAAAATTGAAAGCATATTACATTCTAGTTCAAAATATGACATTAACACTTTTTGTTGTGTCTTTCGGCTTTTCCCGGTTAGGGGTCGCCACAGCAGAACTCCGGTCCGCTAATGAGTGGCAGTTGATTTTTATGTGCTGAGTTGCCAGCCCTAATGCACAACCTTCAACGAAGGTACACTCATTCACGCATATCTCCATGCAGAAGACGCTCTAGCTGAGAGTCGAACCGGTCAGTGTCTTGCTGTGAGGCGACAACGCTACCGCAGCACCACCACCGCTGATAAAATGTGACATTAACGCTAAAATGCAAAAAGCAAATGTAAGATTATGTATATATACAGTCTGAAAAAAAACAGACTACACAACTCAATCAGGCAGGACAACCAGTATACCTTTTTCAATATTTTCATCTCAAAGCCAGCATATCCACACATTTTACAAACATATGCATACATTAAACACCTCTTCATTCAATATCCATTTTAAATGGATGAGGTCTTTACAATTTATTCATAAAACCTGGCAGAGAATATGACTTCTAAGAGGCCTTCAACAAGTGATACAGTCAAGGCAAACTCTCAGACAAGGATCCAGTGAAACAATGCAGAGCATGAACTTGTCTTCCTGAAACTGAAGTACAGATGCTGGCAATGAGCACACAGCATATTTCTTTACATTCAGAAGCTAATGCCATGACAAAAATGCAAAACTAGCTATCTGTTTTTGTTTGACTGTAGGCAATCACAAATAGTGTGTGTTCTTGAATTTAAAAATGTAAATAGTTGTGTTTATAATGTATAACTGCTTTCTTTTAACAGTAAATAACTGATCTGATGTTGTTAATCTTCATTCATTCCTTACTGATGGGTGTCGGTTCTGTCCTCAGAACAGAGTCGGCCTTATAACAAGCTTATGCCAACCAAAAAACTCTGCAGCTAAGCTTTATCCATAGTGTCCTTCTCCCTGTTACTTCAGATCTCCTTTGCTGCGTAGTTATCAACATGCATCAAGCCAGCTCTCAGCTAAGTGATTAGATGTTTTTCTATTAAAACATCTTTTGATAGTAATTTAGTACTAAATGTATTATATATTACTTTATTAGTTAGTTGCTAGCTTATATATCTGCTTTAGTGCCTCTCTTTCTCTTTTCTTACCAGTTTTGGGTATTCTTAGTACCATCACTGGTACAGGCATTTCCCTCTACCCTCTGAGGTAATTTCTTAATATCACTGCTGGTACTCCCCTCTTTCCTTTTCCCCCCTCCTTTATCTGTTTGCTTTATTATTAAAAAAAAAAGAGAAAGAGAGAGAGAGTTAGTTTAGACCTTTCTTTATTTCTCTGTTGATAATTGTTGAGTATGTATATTAATCTGTTTCGTGTGTGCTATTTTTGGATCATCCTTCTCTTCTATATCAGAAAAAAGGAACAACTGGATTTAAACAGTGTGACCAGTGTGTTCACAAAATACCAAATTTGGATGCCCATACCTCTCGCGTTTACTGTCTGTCTGTTCCTCACCTATCTATACAACCTCCTTGCAAAATCTGTACAGCTTTTAGTTCTTGCATGATTAACGAGAAGAAAAACAAATTAATATTTAAGGGCCTACTAAACACTCTTTTTGCAGAGACTATTTCTGGGGTGGAGGGTTCACCCCCTCCCAAGAAAGAACACAAAGGTAAGAGCCAGTCGGTTCCATCTTCACTCCATGGCACTGACTCTAAGTCTTCGGAACTGAAGGCCAAAATTCTGAAACTGACACTATCAACTTCGACACCAGGGTCTCAACCCCCCTCCATGGTACCATTTTTGGTTCCAGAACTACAAGTATCCACCTCGGTATCACCCACCATGGTACCGATAAAGACTACTGAATTAACCATGTCAGTAATTACTACTTTGACTCCAATCTCCCTTTCGGCACCAAAAATAGTTTACCCTACACTGGTCACTTCCCCCCTCCCTATGTATCTTACAGGTCATGAGACCATGGAGTCAAAAGGAGAAACAGCTCCTCTGACTGAATATTCTCCCATAGCAGACCCCTTCTTTGGTCACCAATGTAGCCCCTTCTTGGAATGACCTGACTCTCTGTCGTGGATATCTACCCGCTCCTCCAGGAGCCTCTCAGAATTTGACGTGGTGAGACTTGTGGATCAGCTTTAGCGGCCAGAGGAATCACAATCCCTGTTAAACTCTCCCTCTCACCCACAGCCAAGGTTTTTTCTGCACGGACTCCTATGTACACTCCTCCTTCGATCTCCTTTGAGGTATCAAAGCCCCTGACATCGACACTTATCCCAGTTCCAGCTTCTTTGATACCACTGGTAGACATCACCGTGGTTTCAGAGGCGACCCTTTGGCCTTCGACTCATTCGGAGCAGAGCCATCCTCGGGATCGTGACTGGATGGCCAACACCGTGACACCTAGTGCGGCACCCATTTCTTTTACAGTGCTGTCTGCTACAGTTCCCGTGGTTTTGGCAGCACCAAGTCCTCTTGGGTCTCCTTCTCTAGGAGTGGCCTCGTCGGAACGGGGTGTGACTCCAGTTCCAATGTTGTCCTTCTCAGTTCTGGGCTCCCATCAATCTTTGGGCGGGTCAGCTTTCCAGGTGATGGAGAGGGCTCCTACCTCCACAGGCACACAGATGGTTCCCTTGCTGTCAGAGTGCCATACATTTACTCCCTCTTGTACACAGCTGAGAGTCCACCACATTGGGATGTCACACACAGGATCCCCAAGATACCCTAAAGCAGGGCACCCTCTCTTCTGAGTCCTCTTAGGATGTTCTCACTGAGGAGGTTCCATGCAAGAGATCATGCAAGAGGAAGCACGTGGACTCCCCCGAACAGTCCCTCAAGGAAGATAAGACTACGATGAGGGGGAAGGGTCCCCATGGTTGCCCACAGAGGATGTCTCCTTTAGAGATATACTGGAAATCTTAAAACAACGGGGAGGCTGGAAGCCCACCAAACCCTCCTCTGAGGAGTCCGTATTCTTGCAGGCTTTTTTGTGCTCAACCCTCTACTTCTTGGGTGACCCCGCCTGTAGACGAACTAGTCCAACTCATCCTATAGTGTGTATGGAAGAGTCCTGATACCATTAAACCAATCTCCCAGAGACAAGACAAAATTTTGACCCCACCGGAAGAAAGTCCACACTGCTCCAGTAGATGCTTTGGTGGTGGTGGTGGCGGCAGCCACTAAGAAAGAGCTCGCCGAAGAGAGACATACTGTCCAACCCCCAAACAGGAAGTCTCGGGCGATGGACAGGTTAGGGAAGTGTGTGTTTGCCTCATCGACCTTTGCCATTCGGTCCTTGAATTACTTGGCACACTTTACCAGGCTCCAGAGAGACCTAATCTCAGAACTCTCTGGAACCTTAGCAGGAGCAGTTTCTGACAAGATATGTGACATAGTTGCCTCACAGCTTGCAACCCTGGAATCTATATCCAACTCGTCCATACGGTTAATCTCTCACACTACCGAAGGGGCAGCTAAAGCTGTGGGTTCAGGTGCTGTCATGAGACGCCATGCCTGGATGCACTTTTGTGATTTTGCGGACCCTTTTAAGTCTTTCTTTCTTAACGCTCCAGTGGAAGCTTCTTCCCTCTTTGGCCCAAAAGTGAAAGACATGTTAGCCAGGTATGAAAAGGATGGCAAGACCCTGTCTGCCATGGGTATACATTTCTCCACCCCAAACGATCCTACTGTAGGAATCAGAGGAGTGGAAGGATGTGGCATATGAAATCCCAGGGTCCTTTCCATGACACACGTGGCATGTGTACTCCCTGAGGCAGAGGGGGTAACTCATCTGGAAGATGCCCCTACAGAGGAAGAGGGGGGTCAGTGTAACCAGAGGTCCAGAGACTCTTTCTCTGGACAGCCCACCAGCGCTCCTGAAGAGCGGCCCAACTGCTTTCCTCTGGAAGCAGTCGGGGGACATTTTTCTCTGCACCACCCTGCCTGGCAAACAATAACCACAGATTTGTGGGTGCAGAATATAATCGCCAGAGGTTACAACATACCCTTCAATATTTGCCCAAAGCCTTTAAGGCACATTCCAGACATTCCACCCAGTCAAAGGGAAGTAGCAGCTCAATAAATATGAAAGCGGTTTCAAAAAAGCGTCAGCCAAACAGTCCCACCAGACCAAAGAGGATCTGGAGTTTACTCCAGGTTCTTTTTAGTGCCAAAAAAGACAGGGAACTGGAGACCAATCTTGGATCTCAGCATTCTGAACAAATTTGTCAACCAAACAAAATTCCGGATGGTCACGGTTCAGTCTAGCCTACCCTTCCTGGAGAAAGATGATTGGATGTGCTCAATAGATCTTCAGGATGCGTATTACCACATAAAAATGGACAAATGCTCCAGAAGATTCCTTCGCTTCCGGCTGGGAGCCAATCATTACCAATTCCAGACACTGCCCTTCGAACACTCTACAGCCCCCAGAGTGTTCACCAAATGCATAACAGTGGTAACAGCTCACTTGAGACTGCAAGGATTCTGAGTGTTTCCGTACTTGACGATTGGCTCCTTACCACCCCCACCAAACATCTACTGATTACAGCCTTGCACTGCACTCAAACTAGCAAAATACCTAGGAATCTCTATAAACAGGGAAAAATGCTGACTCCTTCTAAAACCCTAGAATTCATAGGAGCACCTTTCAGTACTCAATCTTGCCTAGTCCCTCTTCCAGATCACAGATTAGAAAGACTGAGGTCCCAACTCCAGGTGATACTCTTCCAAGACAAAGTTCCAGCGCAGGCTTTCCTTCAACTTCTAGGATCAATAGCAGCATCTATTACAATAGATCCCCTGGTGAGACTACACATGAGACTTCTTCAATGGCTCCTACTAACACAGTGGTCCCCTTCAAATCACCCTATGTCTTTTCAGATCCGCATAACAAACTGATGCAAACAAGATTTAACTTGGTGGATGAAGCCAGAAAAAGACCTTTGGAGTCGCCCTTTCTCCCCACTGCAGCCCAAGGCCATAGTGACCATGGATGCTTTCCTGATGGGAGGGGCACTTCCAGGGAAAGACAATCTAAAGCACTTGGTCCCCTCTGGAGGCCAATCTGCATATCAATGTTCTAGAACTGAGGGCGGTGCTTCTAGCGTTGCAAGCCTTTCAATCTGCCCTCGCATCAGGGACAACTGCTATCCAGTCTGACAATATGTCTGTACTCTGGTATATCAACAAACAAGGGGGAACAAAGTCCTACCCATTTTGTCAAGAGGCCATGAGAATTTGGCAATGGGCAACAGCTTCCAACCACTTTCTGACAGCAATACACATTCCTGAGAATTCCAATGTGATTACAGACAAACTCAGCAGATGTATCCTCATGCCTTATGAGTGGTCCCTCAATTCAACCATATCAGCGAAGATCATCAGCTGCTGGGGCCAGCCCTGTTGTGACCTATTCACCTCTCCAGCAAATTACAAATGCAGCAGCTACTTTGCCCTAATTCCCCCACAGGCTAAGTCCCCGAGGGACATTCTAATACACAATTGCCCCACGGGACTCCTTTATGCTTTCCCTCCCCTTCCCCTGATCCCACAATTTCTAAATAAGGCCCTTTGGTGGAGAAGCAGAGTAATCCTCATTGCATCCTACTGGCCCTGACAAGTTTGGTTCCCCTTTCTTTGGCCTCACCTAGTACACCAACCATGGATTCTGGATCCAACTCCGAAATTACTGTCACACCATGGATTCTGGATCCAACTCCGTAATTACTGTCACACCCACAAGGGTTGATACATCCAAACATATCCAGTCTCAAGCTGACAGCTTAGTCTCACATTTCCAGTAAATGCCAGGAAGAGCAACCTTACCTACCCTGTATGTAACATTCTTCTGGCTTCTCACAAATCATCCACCAGGAAAATCTATCTTAGCAAGTGGAAGAGATTCTTTATTTGGTCCCGACAGAAAGTACTAGACCCTTGCTCAGCCCCTGTTAGTGCGGTACTGTATTATTTGTCGAGCTTCTTCATTCAGGAGTGGAAGCCTCCACCATTCCAGTACATTTGGCTGCTATTTCAAACATCCACAATGGATTCCAAGAATCATCCTTAATTTCCCATCATCTCTGTAAAACCTTCTTGAAAGGGGTCTCGCACATCAGACCACCTTTCAAACAACCAATCAAATCTTGGAGTTTAACACTAGTACTGCAATCCCTAACACAATCACCTTTTGAACCTGCTGCCACTTGCGATATAAAGTTCTTATCCTGGAAATCCCTATTCTTAGTAGCCATCACCTCAGCAAGATGCATATTCGAGCTTCAGGCCTTGTGCATAAAATGCACTTACATGGACTTTCATAAGGACAGAGTATCACTCCAGACTAATCCCTTCCTTCCTGCCCAAAGTTATTTCAGAACTGACTATTAATCAGACAATTGTCCTCCCAGTCTTTTTTCCAAACTTCTCAAATAAAGGAGAATACTACCTTCATTTACTGGATGTACATAGAAATTTACGATTTTACCTAGACAGAACCAGATCAGTACGTAAATCTGATCAGTTACTTGTTTCCTATTCAGGGCTAAAATTGGGAAACTCTGTTTCTAAGGTAACTTTATCTAAATGGTTGCGAAATTGTATATGCTTCGTCTACCAACATAATAAAATTCTTCTACCGAGCAAGGTCAAAGTGCACTCAACCAGATCCGTGGTGACGACTTCTGCTTTTTATTCAAGGGCTTCAATGGATGATATCTGTGCAGCTGCAACATGGACTACCCCTCATACCTTTATCACTCATTACAAATTGGATTTGGTCTTCAGGAGGAGAGCATCCTTTGGTTCAATGGTATTCAGGAACATCCTTTTCATGGGGCCTCCCAGGACATAAAGTAGCCAGGGACTCTGTCCCCTCAGTAAGGAATGAATGAAGATGAACAACATCAGCTAAAGAAGTTATGTTCTTACCATAACATTCCATCTGTGTTGATCATCTTCATTCATTCATTACATCTCACCCTCTTTCCCCCTCTAAGGGGCTCCTGGAAGTTCAGATTTGGACCAAATCCCACATTAGGGGACCTTCTCAGAAAAAGCCTCTCCTTTCTTTATTACGGGCAATCTCAATCTGAGGTAACAGGGAGAGGGGCAGTATGGGTAAAGCTTAGCTCGAGTATATTTTAGCTGGCACGAGCTTGTTATAAGACTGACTTGATTCTGAAGACGGAACTGACACCCATCAGTAATGAATGAATGAAGATGAACAACACAGACAGATGGAATGTTATGGTAAGAACATAACTTCTTTTTCACTATTTCCTTGCCATGGAAAGGAACTGCCTACATTCATAGGATCATAGGAGGTTATTAGGCTAATGGCCCTGAGGCTTTTACAAGCCTAGCCAAGTTTCTTCCTCTTTTAATGGTGCTATCAGTAGACTGACTCAAAACCTGATGCCCCTGTCCAGAAGGGACGCAAGTGAAACCCCAGGGGTAAATTTGCGATTTTCCATACAATTTTCCAGATTACGCTTGAAAAGGGTAAGTGAAGGGCTCTGTTTTACCAGGATTGGAAGTTTATTCCAGTGTAGGGGAACCTCTGGGAGATGAACCGGCAGGTCCTGTTACTATCTCTTCTCATGTTGAGGTTGCCAGAGCGGGTGCAGTGAGTATCATTTGTCTTGTTAATGTGTAGCATTTTCCTCAAGGCAGGATCTGCGGTTGCCCTACAGTCTAAGCAGGATCACCCCTAAGTAGTCTGTATGACACAGAGTATAATGACAAGGATTTTAGTCAAACAGCATAGGACAGGTGTTGGACACCTTGAAATTTCTTTGTAAGGTATCTATGAGGTCCCTCCAATTGTTGGAGGTGCCTGGCGAGGTACATACCGAAGGGTGCATTGCACTCTACAATTGGTCTAATAAGGGAACAGTACAGGGGGTTATAGCCTCTTTTTTTAAACGACAGATTCTACTTGTGTTTGAAATATATCTAACCTCTGTGGAATGTACAGAACTACAGCGGCTGTTGTCATTTTCTTACGTTTTATCCGATACTACAGCATAGACTTGGCAATCCTCAATAAGCTTTGTGAAGCACACTAATGCAGAGCTTGTGCTTTTCGTTTTGATTGCCTGGGAATGTTATTTGAACTTGGAAAAATTCTAACTTGTGGAGGAAGTTAAATCAAGGATTTTTGGATCACAGACTTCTTGGACTTAAGTGTCAGCACTAATAAATAACTGGAAATAAGAAATGCAGTTACAGTTTCTGTCATCAGTCAATGTGATTTTTTTCTTTCTCTGTGTAACTACAGTACGGACTTGAATGTATAATCAGGTCTTTTTAAAGTAAATAGCTGTAATTTGTTTGAGCTTGTGGCTAATGTCTTATTTTACTATTGAGGGAGATCCTCAGCATAGCCGGCCTTAGGCATAGGCTGCCTAGGGCACTGCTCTAGCAGAGGCACTTTTCCAGTAATCTGGATAGTGTAGGTACACCAGGCTGGGGGACAATGAGTGGTGTTGGGGGGCGCTGTGGAGAACTTTTGCATATGGCACCAGTTGACCAAAGGTTGGCCCTGATCCTCAGACTATGGTTACGGCTGTTGGCATTCACCCCTTTAGGGGACTGCTTGGCTATCACCTGTTACATGCTATTGTGGTGGATCTCTAAAGAGAATTCAGTAACTGAGATCTAAAATCTTGCTCTGATGTTATCAAATAAAATATCAGTCATTTATAACATAAAATTGCCAAGCCATGATCTACTGGTTAGCAAACACCTTTTCAACTACAGGAAAGTCCTGTTGCTTAGCCAACACTCATGGTTCCCTGTCAGCACTTTGCACAGGTTGTCAGCTATGCTGTTGCAGTGTAAGGTCAGATGCACTGCCATGGGCTTCAGACTAAACTGGCCACTAACTCTTAGACCTGGATTAATGGTGTGCACAGTGGATACAATCTTATGCTTCCCCATTTATGAGTACATGATCGGGGTGCTATCTGTCTACAGCAGGAAGTCATGTAGTGTCAACAGATTTTAGAATGCCTTGTGGGCTAAAAGGATTGCTAATCCAGTTCAATAAACTCTGCACAGCAACCTCCAACAGAAAGATGTACATGGACCAAAAAAATACCGAATGAACAATGAGACCAGCATGCCTATCCAGATAACTAGTAAATCACTTTATTGCAGTCCGTAAGGTTTAAAACCAGCACCAAACAGCCATAAAGATGACCGATTTCGGTGGTAACTCCAGCTTCTTCTAAGTAATGCGCAATCAACTCAGGCATTTAAACAGGCTGACAGAACATAAAAATTGAAGAAAGTTTAACAAATAAAATGACTACTATACATTTAGTCAAGGTTGAAACAAAGCTCCAAGTGCATAAATCCAAAATTCCACCTTAGCAGCAAGCAACTTATTTAAACCAGTTTTATTTAAAGAACAAGGTCTAATCCCTTCACTGATGCACATCTGTTCTACCCACAGGAAAACCTCCCTCTGGGCGACGGGCAACTGCAAGAGCACAACATCCAAAGGTTGTGAGTGCTGACTCCAAAGAGCCCTTAGGAACCACTGAATCTTTAAAATATGCAACTTGGCTTTCAGCTTCATAACAATGCTTGAAGCTTTGTAGTTCTAAACTTCAAAAAGTCCCTGGACATCATGCTGTCCCTGCTAGTCTGCAAATGGAAAAGAGCCTAGGGACTTCTCTTTTGAGAGGCAAATGCTGTACCATCCTATGTTCAATGTCATCCCTAGAATGGTCTTGATCCTACCTGGGGTAAGGCTGGACTAGGTAAGGTTGAATGAAAACTCTAGATGTTGGAGGTAATACAGGATAATGCTGAGACTATCCAGGATTTGGTACTGTGACTGGCCCTGCATCAGGCAATCAGTGAAATACAGTAGTTGTAGATCCTTTTAATTTGAGGAAGGCTATCAGTGGGCCAGACATGTTACGAATGCCTTGAGTACAGCAGAGATCCCACAGAGCAAGAATGGTAACTTTAGAATCTTCCTGTGGTCTTGTAAATAAGCATGTGCAGATAAGCTTGATTAGGTCCAAAGTGCTTAGGAAGGCCTGAGAGAGGATAAGCAGCAGTGACTAAAGGGCGAGTATCTTCAATTTGGGTGCCACAGGAAGATATTCTGCCTGCAAAGGTCCAGAATCAGTTGCAATGGTCCATCTCTTTTGGGACAAGAAAAATGAAGCTGGGATGCTTTTAATTTGAGAAAGGCTATTAGTGGGCCTGGGATGACATGATTGACAGACCATGATGCTTTGCCAGAGATGGCCTGCACCTGTCGCCTTTGGGATTTTGGATACTGGCTAAGGCTCTTGTCACACCTATAGTGCCTTTTTTAGGCAAGGTTCAAATGACAAATTCACCACCATAACAGGTGCAAGCAAGTAAAATCTGAGGGTAATGCTACTCAATGCTAGAAGTTTGTACCTCAAAATGCATTCACTTGTGGCACTCCTTAAAATGGAGAACATCGATATCTGTGCAGTGACAGAAAACTGGTTCAAGGCTCCAGAGAACACCCCTGAATTACCAGGCTATAATTCATACCACACCTTTCTGCCACCTAACCTGGAGAAGAACACCAAAGGTGGAGGTGTGTCCATATTCATTAAGGATATCCACACCTCCAGGCTAGCTGGTTAACATAATGCATCTGAGATTATCCAAGTGCAACTAACTCTGGGCAAGACTACAATCCGAATTGCAACTTGCTACAGATTCTCCACCATGCCCCAGGATTCCCACTCTTCATTTCTTGATACACTGGAAATATTAGGGTACAACCCAACACCCTAATAATGGGCAATTTCAATTACCCCATCATTAACTGGGAAAAATACTCATGTACCAACTCTTTTGTTCAACGTTTTCTGGAATTCATAAATTCCAATGCCTTGGATCAACATATCCACACCCCCACCAGGGGCAGCAATATCCTAGACTTGGTCATCACCAATATGACTGACCAGTGTTCCACACCAGAGGTCAATTCCTCGGTCAGATCCGACCACAAGCTAATCACCCTAGACATTCACATCTCACCTTCACCCCTCATTAGGGAAACCACCATAAACAATTTCTCCAAAGCCAACTTCATGCTTCTTAAGACAGAAGTGCCAAACTTCATGACACCTATGCAGCCGGACAATAGAGGTACGACTGCTGAATCCTACACAAATGCACTTTATAAGCACTTACACGAATGCATGGATGGTGCTATACCGAACAGAACCAAGATGCTATCCTCCAAAAAGAAGGAAGCCAATCTGGTAGTCCCCTGCCATAAACAAACTCTAAAACAGAAGAAAGAAACTGTTGCAAAAAAATAATAAAATCCCATGCTTGGAGGAACTCCCTGGTCAGCCTCAGTAAGAAGATGAGATCCTTCATAAAATCCTCCAAAGCTAGTTACAAAAACAAAATTGCCACTGATTCTAAAGTCAACCACAAAGCATTCTATAGCTATGTCAAGAATCTCAATGGCAACACTCATATTTGCTCTGAGTTACAGCACAATGGTACTAAATATACAGAACCAACTGATATAGCCAACATCCTGGCAATAGGTTCAGTGCTAACTTTACCCCCCTCTCACCCCCTAAAGGGCCCATCTCTATACCGGAAGCATGCAAAGTTCCTGTGATCACGGCTGCACAGGTAAAAACCAACTCTGCAAAACCAGGAACACAGCATCCATGGGACCTGACAACATCCCAGGCTGTGTTCTACATGAACTGCAGAATGAACTGCCACCCCCACCCCCACCCCCACCTAAGCACCATGTTCAATCATAGCTTCACCTCAGGCTTTGTGCCCACTGAATGGTGCACAGCAACAGTTATCCCACTACACAAAGGGGGAGCCAGCACGGACCCCAGGAACTACTGCCCCATTAGCCTAATGAGCCTGGTCTGCAAGGCCAAGGAATGTATCATCATGGAACTTATAAACAAAGACAATGGTACTCTCCACACTCTGGACCACACCCAGTTTGGGTTTGTAAAAGGCAGATCAGGTCTCCTAAACCTGATAGACTTCTTTGAAGCAGTCACCAAAGCTGCAAATGAGAGTAAGGTGGTTCACATAGCCTATCTAGATCTCGCCAAGGCTTTTGACACCAACCTCCACTCTGGAATTATAGATAAACTCACTAAACTAGGTACACATCCCCATGTCACAAGATGGGTTGCCAACTGGCTCACTGACAGAACCCACACTGCGAAAGTAGCAGACTCCAAATCTGACTTCAGACCAGTGACAAGTGGAATACCACAGGGTTCAGTCCTGGGTCCTCTCCTGTTTGGTATCTACTTTTCTGAAGTACAGGCTAACACAGAAGGTCTCTGGCTAATGAAGTTCACAGATGACTGCAAACTAGGAGCCATAATCGACACTCCTAACGATGTGGACATCCTACAAAAGGGCCTCACTGAGACAGATGCCTGGTGTCAAAGCCATGGCCTCAAGCTCAATGCCAAAAAGTGCATTGTCATCCCCTTTGGTAAAAACTCTGTACCCATGAGCTACAACATAGGTGGTAGTCTACTTAACACTGAAAGTGTGATAAGAGACCATGGGACACAAGTGGACAGTAGTCTCTCCTTTGATAATCACAGAAAACGTGGCACACCTCATCACAAAAGGTTTCTCATCCAGGAAAAAAGGAGGTCATTGTTCCCCTCTACTCGTCACTCATTAGACCCATTATAGAGTACAATGCCCCTTTTGGTATGTACCTCATAAGACATCTACAACAAATGGAAAGGCCACAGAAATACCTCACAAAGAGGATTACTGGCCTCAAACAGATGCCCTATGCAGACCATCTCAAAAAACTCCAGCTTTACTCCGTCGCATATCGCCTACTCAGAGGCGATCTCTGCCTAACATACAACGCTATGCCAAACTTAGAGCTGTTGGACATGCTCCACTTAAAGAAATCCCAATCCCTCCAAGCTACATGCTCTAGGGACCTAAACCTTGTCACCACAATAAACAGAACAATGTGCAGGGATAGATTTCTGTCTCAGAGACTTCCCATACTCTGGAACAAATTATCTATCTATATCAAACAAAGCTCTTCATTAGTACTCTTCAAGAAAAATCTTGATGATTGGAAGGGAAATAGGAAATTCACCCCGGGGATCACCTCTGTGGCTCTGCTCGACAGGGGCACAGGAAAATAATTTTCTTGGGTGGCGAAAGCCAGGGTACCTTTTTGACTAGGCTTATATAGGCCGTAGGGCCAATAGCTTAGTATCTACCTATGAACCTATGTAGAAATTTAATCCTTCTTCCAGCTTTGGCATATGCTGAATGAGGGGCAAGGCCAGGTGCTGCTGGTCTTCTGGTACCACTGCCATCCCCATGGAAGGTGGGATAATCCCAACCTGGATCTGGCTTCATTACTTTATGATGCTCAGTACCCACATGCCTGATGCTATCTTTGCCAAGTCTCTAAGGAGTGGCTCAACCTGCCTTTAAATTAGGCCACTTGCAAGGAAAGGAGGTACAAAAATGGGGGGGGGGGGGTATTTGAGTCATAACTGCCCACATGGAGTGGCTGAACCATTTCCAACTTTCCTTCCATTTCTGTCCTTCATCTTATCCTGCTATGTCATTTCCTATCATTTCTTTGCCTACATTTGTTGATCCTTTAGGTGACACCTGTCATAAAAGACAATCCTGGAAGAATAATTTCTACTGTAATGTGGAATGAGGGTGGGGAGACCTTCTTCATGGTTTGCAGAAACAAAAAAAAAAAAAGGTCTTCCACTTTCTTTATAAACTTTTCCAACTCCTTACAGCCTGGTTTATGCCACAAAGTACTACACATTACAGCTAGTTCCATTCTTCAAACAGTTATTGCAGTTTATGCCATACATGGAAAACTGAAGTGCTTCAGACATAGAAATGTATTTCCTTTTAAACTGCAGCACACTGTATGCTAAAAATGTAGCAAGCAGCTACTGCAGTTTATGTCACGTATGGAGAGCAAATCACTTCAATTCTGTTTACAAATACAACACAAGCATATAAACACTAGTAATGCACTAAAATGAAGACCAATCAGCATCTGCTGATCATGCCCCCTTGTACTTTTGTCCAGGCAGCTGCCTGTCATCCCATCCTAGCCACAGTACCACAAATGGCTATTCAACAGCTCCCTTTGGTGCCTTCACATAATGCCACAAATCTAAGCCAGGCATGGCATCTGATGACTGAATGGAAGCTGCTACTTACTGTAGAGACTTCATGCATTGCACTGCACCGCACCATAAGTGCACTTGGTCACATGTTTTCCTCATAATTTGGGAGAGCTAAACAGGTTGCATGATTGAACACTTTAGTGATTCTTCCTGGATTCCCATGGATTTGTCTATTTATGTCAAAATTTTCAATTGGTACAGCATAATGGGATTACTAATGAAATAGTGGTACTTAACACTGAGTACGGACAGAACAAAATCAAGGACCAAAACTGCACAAGAGCAGCGAAACGAAACATCGCTCTTCTCGCTAAACTTTTTTTCTTTACAGGTGGGAAAAGCTCACTTATATATATATATATATATATATATATATATATATATATATATATATATATATATATATATATATATATGGCTCCTAGTTAAATGATCGAAGTTCAGAACTTTGAATTTCATATTGCCAAAACCATATGATCGAAGTTCTAAAACTTTGAACATTTAAACGGAGATCTCCATACAGTGCGGAACGGGAATATTTCCTTTTCCTGCTGTAGTGCACTCTTGGAGTTGGTATATTTTAATAGTGGGGAGTGTGGGTTTTTTTTCTTTTTTTATGTGTTCAAGATTACAAAACTTCAATCATATGGTCTCGACCATATGAGTTTGAAGTTTTGTAATTTTGATCATTCAACATAGACCCACACGCGCACACACACACACACATATATGTATATATATATATATATATATATATATATATATACACACACACACACACACATACATATACCCACACACACAAACTCCGAAATTGCCATACTTCAAAGAAACAGGAATATTCTGTGAAATGGCCATCTCAGACTTAGTATATGCAAGTTAATTTTTTCGGCCATTCAGTCTCTGGTATTTTGTGACTCACCCATGTAGGTCCCAACATTTCCAATGATTACTTTCATATTGTGCATCTGGCAAATTATCATCATATAGGCCAGGGTAGCTGAGGTATTAACATTTTTCTAAATTTATCCAGGGCTCTGCTTTCTTCATAATTCTGCTAGGTGTTTGTGTTTGCTACAAGCTCAATGTCCCTGTGTGCTTCTAGGGCAAATAACTGTGGGACCTGTTACCAGGATTTATGTAGAGGTATTGCTACTTCTGCTGCTAAGACCCTAGCCAGTTTCTTGCATGGGTAAGGCCGAGAGTCTGGTTGTAGAAAAGCCACTGGGAAGGCGTCTTCATAGTGATCAAACATTGGAGGAACCAATATGGGTTTAGGCTCCTCTAGACATAGGAGACCAAAGTATTTATTTTCAATATCAAACATTTCCTCCATTTTCACTTAAAATGCTCTCCACTTCACCCCTTGTTGCTGCAGTACCAAAAGCATCTTTGTGAAGTACACTCTTGGCTTTTTGTGAAGTCCATTCCTCCTGCCTTTTTGTGAAGTACAGTCCTGCCTTTTTGTGAAGTCCACTCCTCCTACCTTTTTGTGAAGTTCACTCCTGCCTTTCAGAATTTGTTAATGACACAAAGAAGCAGCATAGGAGCTCCTCTGGTAGGACATGCTGATGACTCATTCTTTACGGCTCTCATGCAGTAGCATAGATATACATATATAGATATACACACACATTTTCCTTGACTCCTGCAGCTGACCATTAGCTTTAACCAGACCCACCTTTAGCCTTCTCTCTACTCAAACCTATATCCAGGGCCAGTGAAAAGATCAGGGACTCCGATGCAGAGTCATATTGCTGCCATGTTTGTTAGATCTTACTCTTTTACTGATTCCTCCCTCAGCATGCACCTGTAATGTCCAGGATCAGCTGGGGTATGCTGGCATATCGCCCCATCTCCATGGTGCCTAAGCTAGTGTGCACCACTACCCCAGGATGAAGACAGCCATCCTTCCCTGTCAGCACTGCAGCCACTAATCAAACTGGATCAGCTAGGCCCTAGTCAGGGTTTTATTCCTCTATGCCACAGTACTAGCTACTCTCATGAAATACCTTGCTAAACTCAAACACCTCTCTTAAGATAGCTTAAACTAAATTCAGAAATGGACATCCAGTTCTATACTCTATCTGAACGCCACCACAGGAAAATGTTGATATTCTCAAGGAAAATGCATAATATTCATAAGTTAAAAAAAAAAGTTCATTATGATATAAACAAGTCTTTAAAATTCTAAAAATCTGATGGAAGCTTCAGTGAAGATGCCAATAACGTCAAATACCTAGGCATCATTACAAACCAAGGCTAACAGCATACTTTTCAAATCTTAAAAACGCATTTAAAAGGACTAGTCAGTTTCTAGGATTTATTTACTCAGCAAACTCATTCCTCACACAGTACAGTTGTGTACCTACCATAAATGTAGATGTTCGAGTGTATTCACTGCTGCAGTCATTATCCTGCTGGCAGGCTACCCGCAGTCGACCTGAGTTCCAAAGTCTAAGTCCGGCGTCGGTTGCTGTCACCTCCTCCCTGACGTCAGTGCGCCAGGGGTATAAAAGATGCAGCAGATGCTATTTTCTTCAGTTTTTCTTGCCCCAGATGTCAGGTGCCCCTAAAATGGTAGGCTCACTGATGCCAAAAATCATGCATAACCAAAAAACAACTTTTCCTTCATCTACAAGCAAATACACCACATAGGTTGTATAGAATAGAGAAGTATAGATAAGTCCCAGCAAGGAAAAGGGGGATGGAGGGAGGGTAACCTGGACTGCAACAGTGAATACACTCGAACATCTACATTTATGGTAGGTACACAACTGTATAATGTTCATCGTGTTTCACTGTTGCAGTCATTACAATTGGGTTGAATCCCAAAGCTATGGTTGGGAGGCTGGTGCTAAATAGGATTATGAGAGGCTATCAGGCCCTGTGGAACTGCAGTGGCAAAGCCTGCCCTGGATTTAGAATAGAGAGGTAAGTGATAGTGCTTTGTAAAAGTATGCACTGAACTCCAAGTTGCAGCCTCTAAGATGTCTTTGGTTGGTACTCTGAGGAAGGCTGCTGCTCTGGTAGAATGTGGCCTAATGCCCTTAGGCACTGATTTGCCATGCTGTGAATAGCAGAAATGAATGCAGTGGCCTATCCACTTTGAAATAGTCTGCTTTGAGATAGGTCTTCCTTGTGATCCTGCAGCATATGCTACTAGAAGTTGTTCGGTCTTTCTGAAAGCTTTGGTTCTGTCCAAGTAGAAGCGTAGCTGTCTGTGAATGTCCAAAGAATGCAGAAGTCTCTCACCCTTATTCTGTGGGTTTGGGTAAAAGGTTGGCAAGTGAATTGTTTGGTTAAGGGCCACACTGGTCACTACCTTAGGCATAAATGTAGGGTTTGTCCTCAGAGAAACCCTGTCAGGATGGAAAATGATAAAAGGCTCCACAGCCATGAGTGTCTGTAACTCTGAGACTCGTCTAGCAGAGGTTATTGCTAGGAGCAGAGCTGTTTTCCAGGATAAAAATTTTATATCAGCTGCAGAGGCTGGCTCAAAGGGAGGCAGTGTAAGTTTTTCCAAGACATAGTTGAGGTCCCATGTAGGTACTGGTGCTCTCCTTGGGGGTCTTATGTTTTTGGCCCCTCTGAGGTACTGCCTTAGTAATGGATGAGTAAAAACAGGTGGTTCTGTATTGTAATGAACTGAAATGGCAGAGGCATGAATTTTAATGGATGGTCTTTATCCAGCATCTCAGTTAAGTATTGCAAAATCTGAGGAATATTTGGAACAATCGTGTCAATACCTTGTGCCTGGTTCCAAGCACAGAATCTCTTCCATTTTTCTGCATAAGATTTTCTGGTGCTAGGTCTCCTGGCCTCCAAAATAACATCCATAACTGCTTTAGAAAGAGGTGTGTCTTGAATGGCTACATTATCCGCCATGCTGCCAGGTTTAGGGTCCTGAGTTGGCTGTGCAGTATCTGACTGTCTTGTTGAGTCAATAAGTGAGGAATCTGAGGTAGTGGCCAAGCTGGGCATTGGGACAAGCTCTTTAGGACTGGGTACCAGTGCTGGCGGGGCCAGTCTGGGGCAATCAGGATCATTTTTGGCTTCTCTTGTCTGACCTTGAGGAGTACCTTGGGGAGGAGAGGCAGAGGAGGAAAGGCATATACTGTTAGGTTTTTCCAGCTGAAAGATAGAGCATCCACTTTCCATGCTTGCTTGTGATAAGTCCTTGTGCAGAATCTTTGTAGTTGGCAATTGTGAGGAGAGGCAAATAGGTCTATGTCCTGGCATCCCCAGTTCCTTGTTATCATGCTGAAGTCTTGTGGATCCAATTTCCACTCGTGGGAATCCATTAGGTTTGTGCTTAGTTCGTCTGCCAGGGTATTTATCCTTCCTGGCATGAATTGTGCTTGCAGATGTACTTGGTAAGTCAATGCTGTGTCCCACAAGTTCATGGCTATTCTGCAGAGGGGGTAGGAATGTGCGCCCCCTTGCTTGTTTATGTACCGCATGACTGTGGTATTGTCCGTCTTTATCAGTAGTTGTCCTGGATGAAGTAGATCTTTGAAGGCTGTCAGGGCATTATGAACTGCTAGCATCTCTTTTTGATTGATATGTGGATGCATTTGACTTGCGGACCATGTGCCCTGAATACATCTTCCTGCCATATGGGCCCCCCAGGCATAATCTGATGCATCTGTTGTCAATGTCTGCCTGGCTGTGGGTAAGGTGAATGGCTGTCCCGTGTTGTGGTGACAGGCTTTTGCCCACCATCGAAACTCTTGTTGCAGGCAGGGAATGAGAGTAATTATTGTTTCCAGGCTGTGGCAATGTTGAGTCCAAACACTTTTTAGATACCACTGAAGTTTCCTCATATGCAGTCTTGCATATGGAATTAGGAGAATGCAGGATGCCATGAAGCCCACAGCCTGCACAATTTTTATTGCAGATAACTGGGTCTTTGTTACCAACATTTTGAAATAAGTAGTCAGTTGTCTGTGTTTGTCTGGCAGAGATAAGCCATCTGGGCAGTTGTATTTAAGCTTGTACCCAGGAATATTATCTCTTGAGAGGGTACAAGTTTTGATTTCTTTTCGTTTACTGTGTACAAATGCCAGATGCTGTAGTAGACTGTTTTTGTTCTCTGCTTGAATAAAGCAGTCGTCCAGGTACGGATATATTTGAATTGCTCTTTGTCTGCAAAAAGCAATTACTGGTGCCAGGCACTTTGTGAAGACCCTGGACGCAGTAGATAAGCCAAAGGGCAGTGCAGAGAATTGGTAATGCATTGAGCCAGCTATAAATCTGAGGTATCTTCTGCATGATTGTCTGATTGGGACATGCAGGTATGCCTCTTTTAGGTCACAAGCCAAGCCTTCTTGCCCAGCATGGGCAGAAGCTGCTGCAGTCAACAGTTTGAATTTTGGAATGTCCAGGAATGTGTTCAGGATAGACAGGTCCAGTACTGGTCTCCAGGTTTTGTCCTTTCTGGGCACCAAGAATAGTCTTGAGTAAAATCCTTGTCCCTGCTCTTGCTGTGGTACTTGCTGAATGGCCCTCATGTCCATGAGGGATGAAACTTGTTTTTGTGCCTCTGCCCATTGATTGCGTGGCAGGTCTGGCATACCGTTTGGCCTTGGCAGGGTGTGAAAATGGAACCTGTAGCCCTGGGATACGATATTTAAGACCCATTTGTCCTGAGTGATCATATGCCAATTTTGAGCAAAAAGTGCTAGTTTTCCCCCAAAGGAGCTGCCAGAAGATAAGTGCTTGTGCTGGCAGAGGAAAGTCATTGTGACTGTTTCCTGTATGGCTGTGATTTTTCTTTTCCGCTTTTGGAGGTTGAAGCACCCCATTGTTTAGGCCTGTATGAGCCTTGGGGCTGTGATCTGCCTCTGGGGCATCTGTATCTACCTCTTTGTGGCCTGTCTGACACTGGAAAGGATCAATTCTTTGCAGGCCAATTCCTGCTAAATCTGGGAGGTTGTACCTGTAAGAAATCCTTGACTGTTTGCATAGATTTAGCTTTGTCCTCCATTTTCTTCAAAACCTCTTCTGCTTTAACACCAAACAAGGTATCATGTTGTAATGGAGCATCTAATAATTTTGCTTTAACATGATCAGGCAGATTCTGTTCTTTTAACCACGCATGTCTCATAATGACAGAACCTGTAACAGCGGCCCTGCAAGAAGCCTCTAGAGAATCAAAACCATATTGCAAAGTATGCTTTCCTACTTGTTCAGCTGCATGCAATAAATCCTGCATTTCTTTGTTTTCTGCACATTCTGAACTTGTCAACATTTTTTTGTTTAAGCAGTGACATTAGATATTGCTGATATTTAAGCATATGAAATTGACAATTTAAAGCTCTTACAGCCAAGGTAGCAGAAGTATCAATCTTTTTCCCCCATCTGTCCAGGCCCTTGAATCCCTATCAGAGGGTATAGTGTTTTTTGCAATGGATGCCTTGACCCCTTTGGGACCCTGAGATTTTTTCTGGGTCTGCAGCAGGGTTTTTATAAAGAAATTTATGAGAATCAGAAACCCTGTAGTATCTGTCTGGCTTAACAGGAGCTGGTGGCAAAGAGTCAGGAGACAGTCCGGACTCTGAAAATACATCATCTACAATGTCTAAAACAGGAGGAATAGCAAGGGGCCTGTGCTCAGGTAATAAAAGGAAGTCTCTGAGCCTTTTCATGGATTCTGAGTAATCTTGGCATTCCCAGTGGAAATGCTCCCTCATAGTATGCAGGGTTTCCCCAAAAGAATAATCCTCAGGAGGAGAGGCTGAAGGAATCGATTCTTCAGCATCAGAATCCTCATAGGGAGGGAGAGAATATTCCTGGTAAGAGGAGGAATCAGAGGAAATGGAAACCTGATCTGAAGATGCATATTCTATCTCTTACTTAGGCCTCTTATCAGGAGGGGGATGAGAACCCCTGATCAAAGTAATTAGGTCTTCGGCCATTTTAAGCATCAGTTTTTTAGGCATGGAGGCCTGTCCTAGAGAATGCTGTACTTGTTTCTTTGTCTTTAGAGCTGCTTTAGTCTTTGCCTTTGAAGCTGAAGTTGGTTTTACATAAAACTGTGTAGGCCTGAAAACACCCTCAGAAGCCGATGCCTGCTCAGCGGCTCCAGACCCATCTGAGGGAGTAGTTTCCGAGTGTCCAATACCTTGAGTTTCCAGTGGCCTAGTCGGCTCCACGTGGGAGTCAGATGCGGCCTGTGGCTCTGAGGTAGTGGGCGTCAGGGGCTGCGAAAGCACCTCACTGAGAACCGGTGAAGCGGCGACAGGCCTAGTGGAAGCCTCGTCGGTTTTGGAGCTTGGGTGCCTGTCCTTTTCTTTGCGCTTTTTATAAACTCAGGTAGTCGGTTGCTCTGACGGCATTATATAGTTAAATCTTCTGCCAAAATAATGAAATGCAAAATTATACAGACGCTTAATAGTGCATTGGTTAAATCTAGCACAAAACCGACAACTAGCAAAGTCGTGGTCAGGAACTAGGCAAGGAATACAGTAAGAATGAAAATCCTTATGAGGTATTTGCTTCCCACAAGAAATACAATTATTACCTTTTCTGACATCGGTCTGGAGCAAGAAAAAAGTTTCCCCAACAGGGTACGTAGCTTTAATGAAGACTTCAGATCTGAAATTCGAATTTGAAAATCTCAGGAGTCGGCCGACCGGCACTTGCGAACTGCTTTTGCTTCGGGCACTGCGCGGCAAGAAAGACTGAAAAAAATGGCGTCAGCTGCATCTTTTATACCCCTGGTGCACTGACGTCAGGGAGGAGGAGATGGCAACCGATGCCGGACCTACACTTTAGAACTCAGGCCAACTGTGGGTAGCCTGCCAGCAGGATAACCCAACTGTAATGATTGCAACAGTGAAACACAATGAACATCAATAGGTCATACAAATATTTAATACAGTAAGTTTCTTTCTCATCTATAACCTTTGGAACCAACTACCTGTAAAGCTCATACATGAGACTTGCGATCAGACTAATGGAGAACAATGTAAAATGAAATGGCCAAAACATAACTGGAAAGCTACCCAGATTTAGAACTACAAACTCTTGGACATGAGTGTAATTTCTTCACTTTAGACACTCACATCTACTTAACGATCGACTCCTGAATTTGCATGATCAGTACATCAGGGCAGTTTTGTTGTTATATTTCACCTTTTCATAGTTCACTGGAATTCAAACTGGTAATCCTAACTGCTGCTGTATTGTAATTTGGCGAACAAAATAAAACACTAACACACACTAACACACACTAACACACACTAACACACACACACTAACACACACTAACACACACACACACACACACACACACACACACACACACACACACACACACACACACACACACACACACACACACACAGCTTTGCAGAAGATATGACCACCAAAGAAACCCCACATTCATCACTAAAAAGTTTAGGATGCTCAGAACTACCAAAATAAGAGTACGACTCACCAGTAAATTCCTTTTCTTACCAACAGTCTGTGTGCCTTTCAGACATGCTCCACCCTCTTAGTATACCTCTCAACCACTTTAAAAGTCACTGCACTGGGCATTAACAATCACAGCAAATAGAAAGAAGAGCACTTCCTTGTTTTTACAACAGAATGTCATTATATAATGCACCCTATACAGTTATTGGTAGTGAATCTTTGTATAGATTTAGTTTAACTGTTAAATAAAGTATGTACTCAAACAGGTCTGACTTTTTTTTTATAAATAGGTTTGACTTTATGAGGGACATTGTAAATGTAAGAGGAACAAGGCTAAATCTGAAGGCCTAAATCATAGCAGTTGAGAGGTATGCCTTCAGGTATTGTACACTTAAGAGTCATAACTCTTTAAACAGCTGCCAACATCAAGTACTGAAGTCTAAAAATATCACTTTTGTGGCTCAATATCTGCAATCTAATTAAAATATGGATACTATACCTAATATGAGTACACAAACTCTTGACCCCACACAGTTTGGCTTTGTCAAGGGGAGATCCTGCCTGTTGAACTTGGTTGACTTCTTCGAGCCAGTCACCAAGGCTGTGGATAGAGTAAAGCAGTGCATACAGCCTACCTCGACCTGGCCAAGGACTTTGATACCATTCCCCACTTGGGTATCATTGATAAACTTACCAAACTAGGCATCAATCCTTACATCACTAGGTGTGTTTCAAATTGGCTCATAGATAGGACCCACAGAGTGAAAAATTGCAGATTCCAAGTCGACCAGTCACTAGTGAAGTCCCACAGGGCTTGGTCCCGGGCCCTCTCCTGTTTGGCATCTACTTCTCAGACATCCAGGACAACACAGAAGGACTTTGGCTGACCAAGTTCACTGATGACTGCAAACTAGGAGTCATTATCAACTCCCCAAGTGATGCAGACATCCTACAAAAGGGCCTCTCTGAGACCAACGACTGGTGTCGGAACCATGGCTTGAAGCTTAATGCCAAAAAATGCTTTATCATCCCCTTTGGAAAAAACTCAGTTCCCAGGAATTACCACGTTGATGGGAGCCCACTGAACACTGAAGATAAGATAAGCTATCTGAGTACCCAGGTCAACAGCCACCTCACCTTCAACCACTACATTGCCACCATGGTCAGAAAGTCCTTCTATGTGGCACATCTTATAACCAAAGGTTTTGCATCCAGGAAGAAAGAGGTCATCATCCTTCTCTACTCATCCCTCATTGGACCAATCATCGAATATAACACCCCATTTGGCATGTACCTGACCAGACACCTACAACAGCTGTTGAGGCCACAAAAATATCTCACAAAAAGGATCCTAGGCCTTAAACACATGTCCTACATGGACAGAGTCAAGAAACTTCAGCTGTTCTCAGTCTCTTATCGTCTACTTAGAGGTGATCTCTGCTCGACTTATAAAGCCATGTCCAATCCAGCCCTACTTGAAATGCTACACCTAAAGAAATACCAATCCCCCCATGTCACACGCTCCAGAGATCACAACCTCATTATCACGATTAACAGAACATGCTGGAGGAACAGGTTCATCTCCCAAAGATTGCCCATACTCTGAAATAAGCTTCCCATTCATGTCAAGCAGAGCACCTTGCTGGCCCTCTTCAAGAGAAATTTTGACGAGTGGATGGGTAACAGAAAGTTCACTCCAGGGATCACTACAGTTGCCCTACTGGATAGGGGAACTGTGAACTAACATCGGGTGGCACGGTGCCTGGGCAATTTTCTTGGGCTAGGCTTGTAAAGGCTCCAGAGCCATTAGCCTAGTACACACCTATGAACCTATGAAATCAAGAAGCAACAGATCACTATGCCTTCAACGACAGAATGCTCTCTTAGTTGCTAACCTACAGGTGATGTCAACATATTAAAGTTTAACAGATTACATATACATTTACTGCTAATACACTTCATACAAACCCATCAACAAGGTACAGCTCTAATAACGTGGCTGCAGTTAGTGAATTGTACACAGGCAATCTCATTTGCATGTAGCATACCTCAAGTTTGAAAATGAAAACCTGAACTGTCTCACACTTGTATCACTTTGCAAAGAAATATAAACTATGAAACAATGTAAAGTACTATTATCGTCACAAAGAGATGTTGTGACTATTCAAAATAATGTTATGTAATGTAGTAGAACAGTATAATGAAAATGTTCCTTTTTTCTATAAGTAACAGGTTTATTATACTTTGATAAGCTTGCCCTTACTCCTTGGGCCACCAATGAAGATGAGCAGAAGCTAAGTTAGATCTTCCTGGTTATCCAAGCAAAATAGTGAAAACTTGAAGCAGATTTTGAAGATCGTGAAGATAGTCCATTTTAAAAGTACAACAGCTTCCAATGTGGACAGTAATGAATTATCTTGGACCTTCCTGATGTTTTAAGGCTTTCATCTGAGGCACTAAGCAAGGTAGACACATTTGACAGAACACAATGTATCTTATTATACACTGACACTTATAAAGGTACCAATAAAGAACATTTCTTGAATAACAGAGACAACACTATGTAAAAGAAGTATCAATAAGAATTATGTATGGTAAACAAGTATGCGACAACTTTAATGCTACATTAAAAACATACCACAAGTAGGGAGTCCGGTTTTAGATATGATAAAAACAGCAAGCAAAGAAGAGCAGTATTGCTGGAGTGAATTTATCCTCAAGTCTTGGTGAGTACCTTCATGAGGTAGACCCTGTTTTTACAAAATCTTACCAAGATAACTCTGATATATAGACTGTAGTTTATATAGCATACAGTACATCATGGACAAAAGTAGGTTAAAAAATAAAGAGACAGCTGGATGGACAAGTCTCAGAATAAAAAAGTGCCCAAATCTTGGTAGGTGCACTGATGCCAGGACTGGAAAAAATGACCGTGTAGAATCCTCAAGACACAAAAACATTCCTACACCCCCCATGGTAAAAGTAAATAGTCCATAAAAAACACAAAAACTCACAAGCCAAAAAAACAGCCATAAAGATGACAGAGTTGACTACTGAGGATAAAAAAGAAATTATGTATCGTTACTGTTATGCAAGAAGCACAGAATTTCCAGACAGAAGACATACAAAAAAGATTAAGAGAGAAATTCAAAGAAAGAAAAATATTTACATAAGAAAAATTGTCAAAAGCTTCAAATTTGTCTTCATTAATACAACAGATTCATGAAAAACATTATATAGACCAAGAAATCTTGGGGTTCCTATTACATGAACAAACTTTTCAAAGTTCGAATGTCATATGGTCGACACCATATGATCGAACTTTGAAAAGTTCGAAGGTTAAATGTAATGGCGCTATATGGTACAGAATGGGAGAATTTCCCTTTTCTGCATTGAAGTGCAATCTTGGAGTTAGTATACTTATGTGGGGGATTGGGGGGGTGTAGGGGGACGTTAAGGTAAGTTTTATTTTCTTTTTGATGTTTTATTATGTATTCGAAGTTTCAAACTTCGATCATATGTTGTCGAACATATGGGATTCGAAGTTTTGAAACTTCGAATATACTACAGACTCAAAATCTTGGGCTATTTGGAAAAAGAAGCAACTGAGGAAGTGCAAAAAATATAAAAAAATAAATTTAGAGATTTTTAAAAGGTATAAAAAGAAATATGGACAAGGGAAAGAAAGAGAGATCTGATATGGTGCAATATTTATGCAAAGGAGAAAGACAAATTAATCAAAACAAAAAAACACAGCCCCAAAGACATTCAAAGAGAAAAGCAGGCAAAGGCACCCAGATATGGAAAATTTCACAATACAAAAAATAAGATCACAAGAGGGAAGGTAGAACAGAAGATTAGTAAAGCAGAAGTTAAAAAGTAGAAGCTGAAGTTATGGAATACCTGAGAAGTGAGGATTTAGTGTAGAAAGTCCAGCACGAGTTATATCACGCTATCACTGAGCAACAAGTCCCCCAAGTAAGGAGAAACAGGGGGAGCAGCAGACATCTGAAGAAAAAATATGGACACAGGAAAGAAAAGCAGATTTAATATGGTGCAATATTTATGCAAAGGTGAAAGCAAAAATAATCAATACAAAAAGAGCAGCACCAAAGTATAGTTGAGGAGAAATACATGGCAAAAGCATTTTGATATGGAAAATTTTACAATACTACAAATTAGAAAACAAAGCAGAAAAGTAGAAAATAGGATTTCTAATGTAGAAGTTAAAGAAACTGAAACTGAGGTTATGGATTACTTGCGAAGTGAAGGATTTAGTGTACAAAATCTAACTCTGATAACACCACAGCAAGACAGAATAATGGATTCTCAAATTAAGGAGAAACCAGTGGAGCAAGAAACATCTGATCAGGTACCACATGAAAATACTTTGGAGCCTTCAGTAGGAAACCAGTATAAAAGTTCAGATGGAATTGCAAAGCAAGGGAAGGAAAAGGAAGCTGTGGCAACTCTGACACAGTCAATGTTGTGGAGTGATAGGCCAGTGAAATCCATTATGAAAGAGCAACAGATGACAAAGGATGAAACTGAACAGAATATGTCACAAGAAGATGCTCTGGAAATTTCTGTAGAATGCCCAGAGGAAATGGAGAACAAAAAATGTGACCTCAGTTTAGAAGAAAATGAACTAAAGGAAAAGTTGTTTGATTTAATAGAGATGGGTAGATATACTAAGACCAATGAAAGAAATAAGACTACAGAAAGTAAATAAAACCCAAAATGTTAAAAGTTTCATAAAACAAATGAACACAGTAAATAGGATTGTTCATAGAAATCCATGCGATATAACAGAAGTAAATAGGATATATTACTGTGCAGCTAAAGTAATAGATAAAGTCTTACCACAAAAACAGGGCACTAAGAGAAAGGAAGGGGAGAAATCAAATGCCATCATGGAAGTATTAAGATAAGAAGTGCCACTGTTAGAAAAGTACAGAAGAGGGAAAAGATCTACAAAAATACTTGGAAAGACAGACATGATAAAAGCAATGCGCGTTATTAGAACAGAAGATCTATCGTACAACTATTGCAAATACACTAAATATATCAGGACAGGCAGAAAAACTTAGAATATATGCAGATAAATATAAAGGAAAAACACAAAATAAGCAATTTACTGATGACCCAAAAAAGGCTTCATAGAGAAGTGGGAAACAAGGTAAAAGGAATTGAAACACCACCAAAAAAGAAGAAATACGCACATTTTGGAGACATATCTATGAAAAGCCTGTAGAAAATAACAAAGATGCTGAATGAACAGAAGTAAAAGAAAGTATAGGAAGTTCAAATGTACAGGATATGAAATGGGATGAAATAACCATCAGAGACATTGAAACAAAATTAAGCAAAGCTCCTAAATGGAAAACCACAGACTCAGATGCAGTACCTAACTCGTAGCTAAAAGTGTTAACATCTTTACATGGATATTTAACCATGACTAAGAACTATTTATATGCACATCCCAAACAGACGCCAACCTGGTTAACAACAGGAAAAACTATACTCTTCCTTAAGAGTGAACCTGCAAGCTATCCTAAAAACTATAGACCAATAACTTGCCTTCCGATGATGTATAAACTATACAATGGAACTGATGCAGACAGAGTTTATTGTCATTTTGAGGAAAACTCAGTCATGGCAACAGAACAAAAGGGTAACAAAAGAAAGTCATATGGAACAAAGGATCATTTGTTCTGAAATAAATTTATAATGGAAAACAGTAAAAAGGGGAAGAATCTAAGTATGGCATAGGTAGACTACAAAAATGCATTTGACAGCATTCCACATTCGTGGATAAAAGAGCTCTCAAAAATGTTTAAGATACACCCTGCACCAATTGATTACATTACAGCGATCAAGAAATAGTGGCAAATCACTCTGCAGTTAAGCCATGATAAAGGACAAATTATTATTCCAGGGATAAAAATTCAAAGGGGAATATTCCAGAGTGACTCTATCACCATTAATCTTTTGTCTTGCCGTTAACCCATTAAGCTCTCTACTTAACAGATTAGGTCATGGCTACAATTTAGTTCCAGAAAACAGCAAAGTATAAAGACTTCTCCATCATGTTTTTATGGAATACTTAAAACTGTATAGTTCATAAGATTATAGGCTCATATGTGTTTACTAGGCTAACAACCATAAGGGCTTTTTTAAACCTAGACTTGCACCACAAATCTCTGATAAGTTCTGGTACCCTTGATAAGTGTAAGCAGGGGCTTGGGAGATGAAACATTTAAAAGCAGGGGCCTGGGAGATGAAATATTTACACATTGCCTGTGTCAATTAGAGGTGACTTCCTGAAGGATACCATTATACACTTCTTTGCATTTAGTTTTAGCCCATCACTCTAGCACCAGTTGTTCGTCTGTGTCAGCCCTTCCTGGAGAATATTTGTGTCAGCGGGGGATTCAATGACAGCTGCTAGTTTGCAATAATAATCTGCAAATTTAGTCACCCAGAGGCATTTATGTTGGCCTTGACTTCAGAGAAGTAAATGCCAAAAAGAGGCAGTCCCAGAACCAATCCCTGAGGGACTCCACTTGTGACTAGCCTTTTTGTTCATAGGTTCATAGATTAGTACTAAGCTAACTGCCCTTGTGAGCCATTTTAAGCCTAGCCAATTATCCCTTGTGAGACGCAAACCTTGCACTTTGTGTTTGTAAGGCAAACACCTTAACCATTAGGCAACCCTCCCAACCCCTTGTAGAGGTGTACTGCCCAATTCTAACTTCCCAGGTCCTGTCGGTGAGTCAGATGGCAATCCACTGGGTGACATAAGGGTTTGTACTTAACCTCTTAAGTTTGTCTACAATGCCCGAGTGGGGGATTGTGTCAAATGTCTTGGCCAGCTCAGGGCAGGCAGTGTGAACCATTCTTGCCTCATCCATTGCTTTGGTGACCTTCTCAAAGAAGTCCACCAAGTAGAGTAGGCATGACCTGCCTTTGATGAAACCAAACTGGGTTGGGTCCAGTTTCTGGAGGTTTACTACACTATTATTTCCATGATAATTCTTTCCATGGCTTTGCGTATAAGACTAGTGAGACTTATGGATCTGTAGATGCCAGGATCTATAGATGGCCCACCTTTATGCAGTGGGATAACTGTTGCTGCTCTCCATATATAAGGCATGAAGCCTGTTTGGAGGCTACAGTTAAATAACAATTCCAGAGGCCTGATAGGTAATGTTTGATGCTATTTAGAAGGCATCCTGGGATATTGTCTGGGCCCACTGATGCAGTGTTCTTGGCCTAAGAGAGAGCATGAAGGACATTTTTCCTAGTGACAGCAGATGGTATTTCCTGAGGGAAGGTTGAGGGTGAGAGAGGGGTAAAGCTGGAGCTGAATTTGTCAGCCAGGAGGTTTACTATATCTGCTGGCTCAGTACAGGTGGCTCCATTTACAATGAGTTCTGCACGCAACTGTGTATTGCCTTTGAGGTTGTGGACATAGCTGAAGAATGTTTTGTGGTTGTCTTTGGCCTGGGAGGCAAAATGGTTCCCTAGTGACAGCAGATGGTATTTCCTGAGGGAAGGTTGAGGGGGAGAGAGGAGTAAAGTTGGAGCTGAATTTGTCAGCCAGGAGGTTTGCTGTATCTACTGGCTCAGTATAGGTGGTTCCATTTACAATGAGCTCTGTACGCAACTGTGTACTGTCTTTGAGGTTGTGGACATAGCTGAAGAATGTTTTGTGGTTGTACTTGGCCTGGGAGGCAAAATGTACCTCAAACGTGGCTGCAGTAGACTTTATCTTCTGAGTTGTTTGTTTAGTTTGATGAGAATGCTTTTATCCTGCTGGGTGCTGCACCTCCTAATTTTTGACATGATTTTCTTCCTTCTGTTATAAACCTACTGATTTTGTGATTCCACCAGGGTGGCTTGTTTTTTGAGATAGTTCTGTACTTCCTCCTGGTGGGTACAGCTGCCTCTATGCAGCTATTAACATGCCTGTATAGGGTTTATATGAACAGTTCTGCATAGGCAGCAGTGCTCTCAGAGTTTATAGGGTCTTCACATTTTGCCAGGTTATCACTTAATAGCAGGAAATTAGCCTTAGAGTAGTTCCTGGATACTTCAAGGTTAGCAGGAGGACCAGGTTTTACTTCAAAGGAGACCATTTTGTGGTCTGCCAGAGATAACATTACACTAGGGGGTGTGCAGCCCACTTCCATATGAGGAACTGAAAGCACAAGTGCAAGTGGTCAAAACTTTCTTGGATAATATAAGAATGTCATTTGGTCTTGAAAAATGTGCAATAGCAACTTTTAAAGCAAGAACGCTGCAGCACCAAGAAAACATCAGTCTGGGAAAGGAATATGATACAAAAGAACTTGAGCAAGAGGGGTGTATAAAATATTTATGAAATGATGAAGGATCAACAATAAAACATGAACAAATGCAAATAAAACTTAGGAATATTTTAGAAGACTAAAATTAATACTGAAAACAGCTCTGTCTTCTAGCAACAAAGTCCAAGCTATAAACCAATTTGCTCTTCCTTTCAGTTTACAGTTGTGGAGTGACTGACTGACTGCAAAAGGTACTGAATCAGTTGGACAGGAAAACAAGAAAAATGCTTCATGCTTATCAAATAATTTATAAAAATCTATGTACACCAAGATTATATATTCCCCATCCTGAAGGAGGTATGTGCCTCTTGAAACTGAATACATGGATAGATCTGCAATTGTAAGACTGCATACATATCTGCTAATCTCACGAGACCCAAACATTGTGAAAGTTTTAAAATACGAGGAGAATAAGTCTAAGATGACTTCCCTGCTTTGTTTAGCAAAAGCATATTAGTGTCAAGCGGGAAAGGAAATCAAACCAGAAGTAGATAAAGAAAAAAACAGGCAGCAACTGAATACACCAAAAACAAAAGGAAGAATATAAGGTGAAGGATCAGATGAGAAGGCAAGAAATGTAGAAAATGCAGAAATATAGTTGCAAGTACAGAAAATTTGTGGAACAACCTCATGTCGATCAGGACCGAATGCAGAAATGGTTAAGGAGAGGTGAATTTAAACCAAAAGACGAAAGGTAAAGATTATCAGCCCAGGATAATGGACTACATACACTTTGGTTTAGAAAGTCCACTGAACATGTAGGAGAAACAAACACAGGTTTTGTAAAACAGAATTGGAAACAGTCGCACATCTTGTTGCTGAGTGTGATACACTAGTGGCAGAAGGACTGCATACTGAAAGGCATGATAATGTGACACGCCTGTTGCACTGGGGATTGTACAAACATTATAATATTGAAATAGCTGAAAAACTGTGCAAACATTAGCCACAAAGCATTACAGAAAATTATGAAGTTTATATCACATGTGATTACCCACTACCAACAGTTCAAAAAATCAGTACAAGGAAACCAAATATAGTAGTTTATGAAAAGAAGACTAAATAGCATTGATCATTGAAAATGCTACACTCAGTGACTACAGTGTCTTATGTACAGAGAGATACAGTCATAAAGTGCCAGGATTTCCAGGCAGAAACTAGAGCAACATGGAAGAAGGATACCCAGACAGTTCCAACAGTAGTAGGAGCAACGGGTCTTATAACAAAGAATTTACAATCGTACTTAGATATGTTATTGATACATATGAACTGTATAAGGAGTCAATTCCAGGCACACTGCAGGTGCTATGAAGAGCACTTCTGGTTAACATCAAAGATCAAAACAATATTAATTGCATGAACTTGAATCATACTCTGACTTAGGAATAGGGTCCATTCCCATCACAGTATTAGAAACCTAAAAAACTTGGAGAAATTAAACCAGTAATAATACAAACAAATAGAACTGTAAGTAGCAGGCAACACAGACAGAGGAAATAAATGATAACTAATGTAATGAAAATTAAAAAACACACTAAAATGCAGGCAGAGTTTGCAGAATGTGCACTGGATTCAGATATGCTTTCAAAAGGCAGTTAATTGTTACATTCATTGTCGTCCGTACAACCCTTGCATACAAATGGTGGCAATGCAGATCATGCCTCAGATAAACAGAAAGTACTGCATTCATGCTCTAACAAATGAAGCAAGGTGATATTGTGTGAATACTTGTAATGTCTGTTCCTTTTTAAAAGCAGTAAGCCATGGCAAGGCCATGCTAAAGCAACAGACCATTCACTGTATTTAAGTGGTAACCATGGAGATAAAGATTAAATACACTTTTACGTTTCTTAAACTATCAGTTCATTAAATAAGGGCACCCGTTATCAGCACAAATTAAAAAGAATCAAAGCAGTACTGGATGAGTAGTTAAAATTTTCCTGAAGCAAACTGCAGGCTATTCTGTTTTTTCTATTTTCATAAGTGCATTCATCACACAATTGTAAGTTCCTTTTTCAGCTTCCTTACAATTTAGGCTTTACTTATGGAAAGATGTCAAGGATTCAGTCATTAGAAGTGTAGGAACGACTGTATTATCTTAAGTAAAGCTCTGTATTCAAGCTAGTGAACTTGCCTCATCAGCAGGTAAAATGTCTTTTCAATGAAATAAAAAAATGCCAGCAGTTGTACAGTTTAGCAATCTGCTTCATGTTGTCATCTGAACCTATTCTGAAAAACATTCTACTATTAGTCCTGCTCCCTTTCTCTACCAGTTTTCTCAATTACAGTATCATCTCTTTGTCTCCTGCATTGTTCTGTGCTGCTCTGTCATGTTGGTGGGTGTGGGATGTCATCATGTCAATGGTTTAATTTGGGTCAGCTGACAGTGTCTCTGAAAATGAAACTCAAAAGTATAATTTAACACAACGGATCTTATCTCAACAATAATCCCTACAGGTTTTGCATTCTCCAACTACAAAGATTCAGAAAATCACATCATCTTGAGGTAAATGTCTGTTATACTAGGTGGGAAGCATGTTTGGGTCGCAGTTGAAATAGTGGCACCAACCATGACATAACTTATCATTACCCTAGGCAAACAGCTGCAGGAGTGCCACAGGGAAAGAACTATCACCACATATTTAGCTATACACCATGTCTCATGGGCACATAGTAGGTAGTTCACCTTCTGATGAGTATAGTTCACTAGGTTGACTACAATATTTTGCAAAGGATAATGTGGTCGCTCATGCACTGACAGTGTCCTAACAAATGAATCCTTGACTTCTTTCCATAAGTAAAGCCTAAATTATAAGCAAACTGAAAAGGGACAACAACAGCAATAGGCAACTGTCATCCAAGCTGGCATTTCCACCTTAATGTTTCAATCTTCCACGGCAACATATACACACACACACAGACATGCTCTATTATGGTACTGTACACCAAAATAGCTACACTTCTTTAACAACTACCCAAAATGCAATCTCCATCTTCCTCAGAGGACACTAAATAGTGGACCACAATCTATTCGTATCCCTTAGATTGGACTATCCAGTAGACACCATGAACTCCTTCCAAAGCTGGATTTCATGTTTTTTTTTTGTACTGCATGGTGCACTGTATTCTGAAAATATTTCATATAAGTAATAACATTAAAATAGCCACAAAAGGCAATATTTATTCTTGTTTTCTGTAAAACTAGTAAGCTGTTATGTAAGTTTCAGTCTACAAAAACTGGTATTCTAGCATGGCAGCTCTGATGGATTTTTTGCCAAGGTGAACTACATTGTCCATCACTTGTTCAACGTGACACAAACAGAAATGGGTAAAGCCTGCATTTCAACATTGATGCTCACTATGAAACAGCATAATACAACAAATCTGGATTGCTCCTACCTCTCCAGACCCAGGAACAAGCTCTAACATGGATGGGGGGGGGGGGCAAGTCCGAGAGTTTGGACTACTGTGTCATTATGCCAGCTTTGACAGTTTCAGTACATGTCACATCGAGCATATGATAGACAATCGGTGGACTACATGTGGAATTAAAAGGTTAGTCACAAATGTCAGGAAGTTGAGTTCAGTGCAGAAACTGGGAAAAAATAGCAAAATGCCTCATGGATACAAAGCAGAAATGAATCCTCTTCAAATTACCGGAAACTTAACTAAGATGGAGAAGAAGGCCTGACTTCGGTAAGCACACATCTTCATTCCAGTGGTGACAGGGTGGTGGTAGTTGTGAGATACAAGCCATGGTCAAACTATGGACTGTTAAGTTTCAGCAAAAATATACAGAGAGTAATATGCAAAAAGCACAGAAATCCAGGAGCAGAATTAAATAGGGTAAACTTTATTAACACAGACCAAGCAAGAGTGTGAGGCCTAGGATGCAAACATTCATGAGAGAAAAAAAGAAAGATGTACACTTTGTCACAGCTTTTGTGGGACAAAAGATGAATGTGTACTTTGACATATGACATCCAGAACTGATAATATTCTTTGCCACACAGAATACCAGCTGGAAAAGGAGAGGATCTGCCTATCTGCAGCACTCTGGTAAGACCTTCCCCCAAACTCATATCACCATAATACATTTTATAGTTTCAAGAGAAAAGGAAAAAAAATGAAGTGGTTTAGAGTACAATATCAAGAAAGAGCAAAAGTCTAACCTTACATAACACAGTGTGTCAGATTAAGGAAAAGGACAAACATTCACAGTCATGGTGACGTGACAAAGCAGTTCATTAAAACAGTGCGAGTTTCTAAAGCAGCCGACCAGAGGAACTACTGCATATCAGGAAAGCTTTATGTCAGGCTAACAGATGTAACAGGAAAACAGCAGTTGCAATCAGAAGATGACAAAAATTATGACTTAGATGTCAGAAAATGTTGGTTAGAACAAAGGGCACAAGACAATGCACTTTAGACTATGCAGAGGAATATGATTTTTGCCAACTCTCATTTCAAAGTTTAAGATGGACAACAGCTTTATGCAAAACACTATAAACATGGATTTTACAGTAGCTTAGAATGTTCCACCCCATTTCTGTGTTCCAGTTTTGCTATTTGCCAGGTACACATTTGTTCCTAGATAACCAACATAGAGCTGCAGCTAGCTGTAAGGCTGAAAAAAAGCTAAATTAGCCAACAGCTAATCTAGAGTAAAATGGGTGTACACTAGTTGAGTGGCAACCCTGTTCACCATGTAAAAGGGAAGGAAATAGGTAGCTAGCAAAGTAGGAAAGGGAAGAGCAACAAACATTGGCAAACACAGAGGGCTAACTACACGGAATGAATGGTGTGATGGGAAGACATTTTTTGGAGGGGGGGGGATATAGCCTGTTTTGTAATTTTTACATAAAGATAGTTGGGGAAGGTAGCAAGGGAGGGTTGTGAGTGAGACAGAGGAAGAAGGGTGGAGTAATGGAGCAGACAGACAAACATGGCTGAAAAACAAGACAGACAGGGACTGTATACACTCAAAAGATGAGGAGGGAAGCAGGCAGAAGCATACCTACAGACGACTGACAACTGGTGATGCAAAGGGGTGGACAACAAATGGGAATGAAAAATGGCACATAAGGTAGGCAACATAAGGAGGAATGGATAAAGTAGGCTTCTGGCATGGTTGGCTGTTAGGACGGCATAATGGACAACAAAATAAAGACATCAATCATCTGGGTGGCTACTGCCATGGGCTACTTGCTCCTCTGGCCAAGGTTAATGATTCATGCAATTCCACAAATTGCATCAGAAGGTATTCCATGTCACCAAACTGAGCATCCAGCAACCTGCACACCTTGACAGAGATAAGCCCTTGCAACTGACACTGGGATAGCAGTGAATGGCCTTTCATACCTCTCAACTGTCCAGATTTTCATCTCATATTGTTGGTTTGTTCCTCATAAAATTTGTGGCATTCTGGCAAATCACTGGGATGATCTGAGGACTGAAGTCACAAAATAATGACATACGAGTTTCACACTTCATATCCTTCAGAAAATGTATGTTAACACAAACCATTTTACTTTAGAAACTTTCTAAGTTTATAAGAGCAATATTTAAAATCTGTCATGATTTTTGGGCATCTCCCCCCCATTTTGTCAAGCTTTGGACAGATTTCTTGCACTAAGAGATATGCCTACCATCTTTCTTCAGTCAACATGTATGACTACTGCATTCTTCTGGTTGGGAGGGTAGCCTAATGGTTAAGGTGTTTGACTTACAAACACAAGGTGCAGGGTTTGAGTCTCACAAGGGATAATTGGCTAGGCTTAAAATGGCTCGCAAGGGCAGTTATCTTAGTACTAATCTATGAACCTATGCAGAGCCACAGACTCACAGTCTGTACAAAATTTCACGTGCGGTGTAAACTACAGAAGAATTGGAATAAAACTTCTGTAAATGTGGAGTACTAAGCTAAGGAATGAATCCTGTTTGATAAAGTAGCTCATTCAAAAATACAAATCCTGTGGTGGCTTTTAAAAGAGTGAGGAACATGTCTTGTTGTATGTTTAACTGGGACCACATCAACACTGTCAAGGCACACTGACATCTATGGGGATTACGTGCTAAAAAGAGATGCAAGGTTGAATGTTCAAGGAAAGCATACAATACCAAAGTGTGTGTGTGTGTATGAGGGATATGCATTGCACAGAAGTACCTGATGCCATTAACAAGGCCCATGGTGTGGTGGTAAAGCCATGGTTACACTAATGTGCATGGCACTGCACAGCATAAGCGCTCACTGAATGATTTGTTCTTGGGTATAGAAATACTGGTAAGACACGCAACACCTAAAAAAGTTCATAAACCAGTTGAAGGAACAACTGCAGTAGGCCCTCAGCACATATGGCATGCACTTCCTGGGTAAATATGCTGCAAACAAGCATTATTGCAACTAGATTTGACAGGGACTAGTGCAAGGTGTGAGTGTTTTAGGTGTCCATCATAGGTCCCTGCTACAAATGCAACAAAGAGTTAATGATATGAAATTGTGAAAAAACTGCAAGGGACATGTGAGGCAGACAAGTCCAACATAGGGCTTGACCACCAAAACGATCTTAAACATGAATAAAAACTTTACTTATACAATAAAGAGAGACTGTGGATAAAAATTAAATATGGTGAGGTCAATAATGCACAATGAATAGAAAGCAATCCCTTGGACAGATAGAAATACATAAAGGATAATCTAACTAAAGATATGAAACCCTGTGGAAAGGAAAAGGTGTGGGACATTGAGGTAGACAAGTCTACCACATGGGTGGACCACCGAAACGATCTTAAAAGTGTATAAATTAAAAAGAAATGTAAATATATATATATATATATATATATGTGTGTGTGTGTGTGTGTGTATATATATATATATATATATATATATATATATATATAAAATAAAAATATTCTGACACACATTGGATACACAGAGGTCAGTAATACACACTGAACAGAAAACAAACATTAGTTATAGACACAGAAATGCTTAAAAAGTAAGGTAATTAATAATAGTTTAAAAATCTGAGTCAGCCTTAAAAAATGTCCCTGCCCATTCCAAGTTGGTAAGAAAATGAATAAGGAAGGCAGACTTCACTGCAACATACACATATGTGGATAACACAATCATACAGACTTTCAGCTCCCAAAATATGTGTGTATATTTTAATTCATCATTCCTTTCCTCACAAAAACAGTTCTTCCACCTTCATGTGCAATGGAGCAGTTTCTTATTTGAATGCTATGCTAATGACTGCTTTCCCAGCTCTGGCCTGCTGCCTCTTTGAATAAAACTTTAACTTTAGTTTTATGACCTTTGGTTTCCTGATTCTGGAAAGCAAGCAATCACATTTTACATTGCAGATACAAGTTCCATGTTTTTTTACAACGTGCAAGCTTCCTGCCTGAGAAGAGTGGTAATTCCAGATCAAGCACATTTCATATCTTAGATCAAATTGCTATTTTTTTTTTCAGATGAAGAGAATTATACTTTAAGTATCAGCTTTACATATTTTCATTTCTGCATCATACAAAAACAGTACATATACAATTCCCCTCCCACAATTAGAACATCTTACAAAGGCAGTTCCTCCTGGCAGATTCTGTTACGGATTTTACAAAGCTTAATTAAAACTTACAAACAGACCTACAGTCTGAAAAGTGAGCAAAAATACATTTTAAATAAGTTTCTCTACCCTGGTGCCACAAAGTAAATCAATAAAATGCAGGTGGCAGATGTACATGAAAGACATTGACAAGAACTGTAATATTATTGGCTACTTAAGAATAAATTGTTTTAATCAGATGGTATCCAAAAGCTCAAAGTGAAAAACAAGACTGGTTTTAGCTTCACAGACACAGGTTTTAAATTAAGTCAGAACCATGTCTTGTATTGTCAAAACAGATTTGGTTAATAGGGTTGAGTGCCTGGTCTTTCAAACACTAAAGTAAGCAGAGGCAAATGTCATGTTTAGAAGATTATCCTGAACAAACCTTCATCCTGCCCTTGTATCTCTACACTAATTTTCCTCTACAACCCCCCCCCCCCGAACCCTCAGAAGTTCTGACCAATGCCTCTTACAGATTCATAAATCTAAAAAATTAGTTGGACAGAATCTCTATAGCTATTCTCCTGCCACCCAGTGGAATAAGCTTCCCATGCCCCTCCGACATATTACCAATGTTCATGAATTCAAGAAAACACTAAAACAACATCTAAAAAGCACCTGGTTATGTCTCTGTGACCATCCCACCTGACCTCTCTACTCTTTCCACTCTATCTACCTCCCTTTATTCAAAGTTTCTCTTCAAACAGTCCCAACATGACGACTGTTGTTTCCTTCTATTTTTTCCTGACTGTTACCCGTTTTCCTCACTATGAGTCTCTTTTCCAATTTACATTATGTTATCATGTTAATTTTTTCCTTGTATTGTAATGTGAGCTTTCTTAATGTACATTACTTTTTCCAAGTTAATTTTCTTGTACTGATGTAACGTGGGAGCATTTCTCCCCAGGCCTCTGCTGAAAAAGGGCTTCCCAGTTAACAAATGTCAAATAAATAAATAAAAATTATTTGTCATGGTTATGTCAGTAGAAAGTTGACAGAATGTCTGCTGAGAGTCAGCAAATAAGCAGACTGTGTTATCATCTTAAACTGCCACTATAAGTTGAACTATCTGCTGTAGTTACAGGATTTTGGGACTTAAACCTGTATTAGACAGCCTTGTGAAAAGGGTGATCAGTACTCAGATCCACACTTTCCTTGACTACAAACCACCCATACAAGCAATGTCCTATGCCAGCTTACAAATCAAACCAGCAATGAGAAAAGAGAAGCAAGGCTAAATAATTTACCCTTGTTGGTTTACTGAAAAGGCAAGATGCGGCAATATATTGATGTTTTTTCAGAAAATGATGGATTTTTGAATACTGTTACTTTTGCTGCAATTAAAATGGGCCACCATCTTCACTCACCCTGACCATAAAAACCTCTGAAATCTAGTCAAGGAAAATAAGAATTAACTGCATCTTTCTATTATTTTAGCAAAAAGAAGTTCATGAACTCAACAATCTGTTGTGAAAATGGCGCTAGAGTCTTACATTCAAAGAAATTTGAAAAATGATTTCAGAAACGCAGCTTTTTAAATTATAAGTCACTGTAAAACGAAGAAAAGCAAATACTTGTTTTTAATAAATCATGGTTCACTTTTTATTTATTTTCTCAGATTTTGAATTTATTGTGGTGTCTGAACACATATCCTTGCATTCTTTTGTTGTTACTTGTTTTTGTCTTTACCCCTGAGGATAGTTTTCCTCGAGGAAATTAAACATAATAATTAGTAGCAAGGAATGTGCGTGAGTGTTGGGGAGGGTAAAGCCACCCCACCACCACATGCGCGTATGCACATACACACACATGGTGAGAGCATCCTCCTCAACACAAAGCAGTCCATTCAAAGTCTTGGGATCTTTACTTCAAGCATTCTGTGCAAACTGTACAGTTTGCTAGAAAAACAGTGTTGGTCACTGGTAAAACAAAAATAGAAGAATGCTGGACTTTAAGTGATACTGCAACTGGCTGATCAAAGCTGGAATTCACATTTTAAAATTAGATGGTTCATAGGTTGGTACTAGGCTATCAGCCCTAGGGCCTATACAAGCCTAGTCATAACAATTCCCTGGCTATTTCTTCCCACACTATTTACTTCCTGGGCCCCTGTCTAGCAGGGCAACTGACGTGATCCCCGGGGTGAATTTCCTTTCTCCTATCCAATCGTCAAGGTTCCTTTTGAAGAGGGCCAAATAGGTGCTCTGCTTGACATGTATGGGCAGTCTATTCCAGAGTCTGGGGAGTCCCTGGGTCAGGAACCTATCCCTACAGCATGTTTTGTTTATTGTGATGATAGGGTTTAAATCCCTGGAGCATGTGGCTCTGAGGAATTGGGATTTCTTTAAGTGTAGCATGTCCAACAGCTCTGAGTTTGACATGGCCTTGTATGTTAAGCAAAGATCACCCCTAAGTAGACTATTTGCGACTGAGTATAGCTGGAGTTTTTTAAGGCGGTCAGCATAGGGCATCTGCTTTAGGCCTGTGATTCTTTTAGTAAGGTATTTCTGCGGCCTTTCCAGTTGTTGCAGGTGTCTTGAGAGGTACATACCAAATGGGGCGTTGCATTCTATAATGGGTCTAATGAGGGATGAGTACAGTGGGACAATGACCTCCTTTTTTCTGGATGAGAAGCCCTTAGTGATGAGGTGTGCCACATAGAAGGATTTCCTGACTGTTGTGGCAATGTAGTTATCGAAGATGAGACCACTGTCAACCTGCGTCCCTATGTCTCTTGTCACACTTTTGGTGTTTAGTGTACTGCCACCTATGTGGTAATTCACAGGTACATGTTTTTTCCCAAAGGGGATAACTATACATTTCTTGGCATTGAGCTTGAGCCCATGGCTCTGGCACCAAGCATCTGTTTGTGTAAGGCCCTTTTTTAGAGTATCCACATCATTTGGAGATTCAATAATGGCTCCCAGTTTGCAGTCATCTGCAAACTTTGTTAGCCAGAGTCCCTTAGTATTGGCTTATACTTCAAAGAAGTAGATGCCAAACAAGAGTGGTCCCAGGACTGAATCCTGAGGTACTCCACTTGTCACTTGTCTGGCGCTGGATTTGGAGTCAGCTACTTTTACAGTGTGGGCTCTGATAGTAAGCCAGTTGGCAACCCATCGAGTGACGTAGGGATAAATGCCCAGCTTAGTAAGTTTATCTATGATTCCAGAGTGGGGGATGGTGTCAAAGGCCTTTGTGAGGTCCAAATAGGCTGTGTGGACCGCCTTACCCTCGTCCACGGCTCTGGAGACTGATTCAAAGAAGTCAATCAGGTTCAGGAGACAAGATAGGCCCTTCACGAACCCAAACTGGGTGGGGTCCAGTGTTTGAAGGTTGCCAATGTATTTGTTTATAAGTTCCATGATAATATGTTCCATGGCCTTGCAGATCAGGCTTGTCAGATTGATGGGGCAGTAGTTCCCGGGATCCAAGGTGGATCCCCCCTTGTGGAGTGGGATAACTGTAGCTGTGTGCCACTCAGTGGGCACGAAGCCCGAGGTGAGGCTATGATTAAGCATGACACTTAGGTGAGGTGTCAGTTCATTTTGTAGTTCATGTAGCACACAGCCCGGGATGTCATCTGGTCCCATGGATGCTGTATTCTTAGCTTTGGAGAGTGCGTTTTTTACCTGTGTGGATGTTATTACCGGAATTTGGCAATCTTCTAGTATTGAGATGGGCCATTTAGGGAGTGAGAGGGGGGTAAAGTTGGCACTGAATCGATCTGCCAGGATATTGGCAATATCCTTGGGATCAGTATAGTTAATGCCATTCTGTTGTAGCTCAGAGCAGATCTGAGCATTGCCATTTAGATTCTTGACATAGTTATAGAATGCCTTGTGGTTGTCTTTGGAATCTTTGGCAATTTTATTTTCGTAACTAGCTTTGGAAGATTTTATGAGGGATCTCAGCTTCTTATTGAGGCTGGTAAGGGAGTTTTTTGCATCCTGGGATTTTCCTCTTTTCTGCAACAGTTTCTTTCTTTTGTTGTAAAGTTTGTTTATGGCAGGGGACCACCAGATTGGCTTCATTTTTTTGGAGGAGAGCATCTTGGCTCTATTTGGGATGGCACGATTCATGCATGAGTGGATATGCTCGTACAGTGCCTTAGTGTAGGACTCAGCAGTTGAACTTTCAGTTCCCGTCTGCATGGGTGTCATGAAGATTGTCACTTCTGACTTGAGTAGCATGAACAAGGTATGCTGTGAGTAGGAATATGAGATAACTAATTTTGGTTATCCATTTATATAATAAAAACTTATTTCAACAAAAAGCCAGTTTCTAAGAAATGAACTAATCTGATGTGACCTGGTGCAACCTTAGAGACGATTACTGCAATAAGTGGTGCTGGAAACCAAACCCCCAACAAAGTAAGGTATGAAAGGGCTTGCAACAGCACCAAAGTTTTCATTTTTAGGATTTTCGATGTGCACTTTTGCACAAATAAGCTTTTAATGAAATAGACTTCACTGTCAAATACCACAATCCTCATTTTAAATATAACTATATTAATTGACAACATGACTCTCGCGTGTAGCACAATAAAATATTCCAAACCACTCATTGCTGTTTTTGACAACTTATTGTAAAAACCAAATGCTGGAATTTCTTCTTCAAGACACTCTAATAGAAGAGCTTCACTCAGGAAGTCTTTTCTCTGAATAAAATGGAATAAACACTCAGTTCACTGCATGCTACCCCCCCAACACAACCCAAATGACACATAGCCCACAAACACAGTGTACTACTCAACCACAGGCCATAAGGCATAACAACGTACCCAACATTCTAGTCATAGGTGACTCTATAGTCAGGCACACTGATGTTCCACTCACCACGCTAAACAAAAAGAAAGTTACTGTCAGATGCTTGTCGGGTGCCAGGATCCACCACATAACGCACACACTTAGGTCACTCCACAAGTGCAAATATGACTCTGTCATTGTGCATGTTGGTGTAAAAGTCCTGAGACATACCTCCCTAGACTACATGAAAAGGGACATGGAGGAGCTCTCCAATCTTGTAGCCCAGGCAGCCCTGAGTAGCATCCTGCCATCACCCAGAATGATACCACAGTACATGGACAAAATGATTGACTTCAACAATTGGCTAAGCTTCTGGTGTCATTCTAAGGGGATCCAGTATCTGTCTGCCTGGGATGACATGATCGACAGACCACGATGCTATGTCAGAGATGGCCTGCACCTGTCGCCCTTGTGATTCCGGATACTGGCTAAGGCTCTTCCCACCCCTATAGTGCCTTCTTAGGCAAGGTTCAAATGACAAATTCACCACCGTAACAGGTACAAGCAAGCAAAATCTGAGGGTAATGCTACAAGTCTAAACCTCAAAATGCATTCACTCGAGGCACTCCTTAAAATGGAAAACATCGACATCTGTGCAGTGACAGAGACCTGGTTCAAGGCTACAGAGAGCACCCCTGCATTACCAGGCTATAATTCATACCACACCTTTTGGCCACCTAACTTAGACTGAAACACTAAAGGTGGAGGTGTGTCCATATTCATTAAGGATATCCACACCTCCAGGCTAGTTGCTCAGCATAATGCAGCCGAGATTATCCAAGTGGAACTAACTCTGGGCAAGACCGCAATCCAAATTATAACTTGCGACAGATCCCACACCATGCCCCAGAATCCCCACTCCTGATTTCTTGATACACTGGAAAATATTAGGGTACAACCCAACACCCTAATAATAGGCAATTTCAACTAACCCACCATTAACTGGGAAAACTACTCATGTACCAGCTCTTTTGCTCAACGTTTTCTGGAATTCATAAATTCCAACGCCTTGGATCAATGTATCCACACCCCCACCAGGGGCAGTAATATCCTAGACCTTGTCATTACCAACATGGGCGACCAGTTTTCCACAACAGAGGTTAATTTCTCATTGGTCAGATCTGACCACAAGCTAATCAACCTAGACATCCACATCCTGCCACCACCTCCCATTAGAGAAACCATTGTAAAAAATTTCTCCAGAGTCAACTTCACGCTTCTTAAGACAGAAGTGGCAAATTTCCCAACACCCATGCAGACGGACAATAGAGGTACGACTGCTGAATCCTACACAAATGCACTTTATAAGCACTTACATGAGTGCATGGATCGTGCTAGCCCTAACAGAACCAAGAAGCTATCCTCGAAAAATAGGAAGCCAATCTGGTGGTCCCCTGCCATAAACAAACTCTACAACAGAAGAAAGAAACTGTTGCAAAAAAGAGTAAAATCCCATGACTGAAAAAACTCCCTGCTCAGCCTCAGTAAGAAGCTGAGATCCCTCCTAAAATCCTCCAAAGCCAGTTATGAGAACAAAATCGCCACAGATTCTAAAGAGAACCACAAAGCATTATATAGCTATGTCAAGAATCCCAATGGCAACACTCAGATCTGCTCTGAGTTACAGCACAATGGCACTAAATATACAGAAACAATTGATACTGCCAACATACTGGCAGATAGGTTCAGTGCTAACTTTACCCCCTCTGACCCCCTAAAGGGCCCATCTCTATACCGGAAGAATGCAAAGTTCCTGTAATCATGGCTGCACAGGTAAAAACCACACTCACCAAAGCCAAGAACACAGCATCCATGGGACCTGACAACATCCCAGGCTGCATTCTACATGAACTACAGAATGAACTGGCACCCCACCTATGCACCATGTTCAATCATAGCCTCACCTCAGGCTTTGTGCCCATTGAATGGCGCACAGTGACAGTTATCCCACTCCACAAAGGGGGAGTCACTACGGACCCCAGGAACTACCATCCCATTTGCCTAACGAGCCTGGTCTGCAAGGCCATGGAACGTATCATCATGGAACTTATAAACAAAGACACTGGTAATCTCCAAACTCTGGACCCCACCCAGTTCAGGTTTGTAAAAGTCAGATCATGTCTCCTAAATCTGATAGACTTCTTTGAAGCAGTCACCAAAGCCGTAGATGAGGATAAGGTGGTTCACACAGCCTATCTAGATCTCGCCAAGGCTTTTGACACCATCCCCCACTTTGGAATTATAGATAAACTCACTAAACTAGGTATAAATCCCTATGTCACAAGATGGGTTGCCAACTGGCTCACTGACAGAACCCACACTGTGAAAATAGCGGACTCCAAATCCGACTTCAGACCAATGACAAGTGGAGTACCACAGAGTTCAGTCCTGGGTCTTCTCCTGTTTGGCATCTACTTTTCTGAAGTACAGGCTAACACAGAAGGTCTTTGGCTAATGAGACTGCAAACTACGAGCCATAACTGAAACTCCTAACGATGTGGACATCCTACAAAAGGGCCTCACTGAAACAGATGTCTGGTGTCAAAGCCATGGACTCAAGCTCAATGCCAAAAAGTGCATCATCATCCCCTTTGGTAAAAACTCTGTACCCATGAGCTACCACATAGGTGGTAGTCTACTTAACACCAAAAGTGTAACAAGAGACCTTGGGACACAGGTGGACAGTAGTCTCTCCTTTGATAATCACATTGCCACAGTAGCCAGGAAATCCTTCTACGTGGCACACCTCATCACAAAATGTTTCTCATCCAGGAAAAAAAGAGGTCATTGTTCACCTCTACTCGTCACTCATTAGACCCATTATAGAGTACAATGCCCCTTTTGCTATGTACCTCACAAGACATCTACAACAACTGGAAAGGTCGCAGAAATACCTCACAAAGAGGATTACCAGCCTCAAACAGATGCCCTACGCAGACCGTCTCAAACAACTCTAGCTACACTCCATCGCATATTGCCTACTCAGAGGCGATCTCTGCCTAACATACAAAGCTATGTCAAACCCAGAGCTGTTGGACATGCTCATCTTAAAGAAATCCCAATCTCTCTGAGCTACACGCTCTAGGGACCTAAACCTTGTCACCACAATAAACAGAACATGCTGTAGGGATAGATTCCTGTCCCAGAGACTTCCCATACTCTGGAACAAACTACCTATCTATATCAAATAAAGCTCCTCATTAGCCCTCAAGAAAAATCTTGATGACTGAATGGGAAATAGGAAATTCACCCCGGGATCACCTCTGTGGCTCTACTCGACAGGGGCACAGGAAAATAATTTTCTTGGGTGGCGAAAGCCAGGGTACCTTTCTGGCTAGGCTTGTATAGACCCTAGAGCCGATAGCCTAGTACCTACCTATGAACCTATTAAGGTGAGGTGCTCTGTCTTTAACAAACCCCTCACAAATTTCCAGTTTAAAATTTCTAAAAAATGTCCACTGTACAGTGTAAGAACATTTTTCTGAAGGGGACAGTTAGAAAACTGGAAGTGATAATGGCCTTTATATACAGCCAGACCAAATACCACTCAAGGTTTGTTTCTAGCTCTGGTCAAAGCAGCAAACCACATGTTGTGACTGGGAGACCTGAATATAATCACACCTGCAAGCTATTCCAACAGGCCGTCATTTCATTAAACAAAAGCAGGAAAACACTAAAGCTCATAAAATTTGCTAGAAATATGGAGTACAGTATACTACATTAAGAAAAAAAACGTCATTCAAAAACAAAACTCTTTTGGGCTATCAGTGGTTAGGGGAAAGAACCATTCAAGAAGCAAGGGGAGAGAAAGAATAACTCATCTGACTCGCAGCAAACAATGTGGATGCAGACAGATCTGCTCTGCAGAAGAGTAGATGTGAAACAATATACAGAGTGACAAATGGAAAGCAAGGGATGCCAAGTGCACAATTAAACGCCAAAAAACATCTGCTCCATACATAAGGACTAATGTTTATCCGATGGACCAAGACTGGCTAACTACAAATGCCTCTAGCATCCTTAATAAACAAAATATTCCCGTTACTTGAAAACAGGCACTTCTGCAGCAACCTTTGAAAAGACAAATATTTAAAATGTAGACGAAAAGCACTAATGCATTCTAGCGCAGATAAACTAGAATTTTATGACAAAGTTTTGACAAGCTCAGAGTACAAATCCATTCACAAAGAAACTAGAACTTTACAACAATGTTGTGGCAAACTGACATTACAAATCTAGATGATGGGAGAATTATACTTCTATATGCAGTAGAGATTTCTTCAGGAGTTTGTAACATTAATATCTTCTTTGCCTTTACCCTGTCTGTCTCTTTCTCCATATATGTATTTTTTTTAATTTATTTTATTTATTTATGTTTTTGTTTACTGGGGTAGTGTACTGATTTCAAAATGACCAATGGCAGACTCAGGCCAGGCTGGATGTTACATCAAGAACAAACACAATAAAGAGAACAATACCAAGTAACACTATAAAGATATAAAACCAGTAAGGAAAAAAGTGTATTAAGAAATAACACGCATCAGCTGAAAATAAATGCCATTACATCATATCACGTCTCAAATGTCCAGGTTTTTGCCTCATATTTTTAGTCTGCTCCTCATAAAATGTGTGGCTTTCTGTCAAATCATTGAGGATTGAAGTCACTAAATAATCACACGTGAGTTTCAGACGTCATATATGTAAAATGCATTTGAATAAAAATCCTGTTATTCTAGCAAATTTCAAAGTTTGCAAGAGCAATATTTAAAATCTGTCTCTATTTCTGGGCATTTGTCCCCCCCCCCCCCCCCATTGTTGTAGGCCTTGTCCAGATTTCTTGTGGTAAGAGACGAGAGTTCTATATTACATGAAAGTAAAAGAAATGGTACAACATGGCTATAGTGTGTAATGATGGGTCTATATTAAATCAGCGAATGCTTAAAAAAGTGAACGCTCATTTATCAACCCCATGTAAGCGAGAGCTTACAATCCCGAACACTCAGAACAGTGATTTTTTTCCGAGGGAAAAAAATCACTGTTCCAAAAAAGAAAAAAACAAACTTTAAAACATTACATTGCATCGCCCCCACACCCCCCTACGTAAATATACCAACTCCAAGATCGCACTACAGTGGCCAAAAATGGCAAAATAACAAAGGAGGACAAGCGATTTCTTCCCCAGGGAAAGAATTTGCTTATATGCCATTTCAGTATTTTGCTGTTTCGTGCTTTCAAGTTCAATCAAGACGCATTCGAAAGAATGCGTCTTAGATCATATAATAGGGAACCGTAATGATTTAGTTGGGTGATATGCCATGCGTAGTAATACATACTTTGTTTTAAAAAAAACTACTTGTGTCACAATTTAGTGTAGGTAGATATTTCTGTGAAGTCTGGAAGAAAGAACTGACAAACTTTAGCTGTAAATGCCAAGAAGCTGTTGTCAGAGCAATGCAACCATGTCATGGGGGTCAGAAGATTGGGGAGAGAGTCTCATGGAGAATGGTGATGGGGTTTTCTGGTGAAGTAGTTTGTAAAGTACTGAGCCTAGCAGGATGCCAGCTCTACCTATTATAGGGAGCCATTTAGCTTGGGAGAATGTGACTCAACGATAGCACACTAAGAACTGCAATCCAATGTTCAGGCCCATAGGCTATAAATCCACAAACTCACCAAACTAAAAGCATCACAAGCAGTTTTGCCACCGAGACTCCACAGGAAATTTGCAACTTCGAATTAATAGTAAGCACTTTCTTCTCACAAACTATACAGGACTTACACTAATTTAAATGCTTTAAATGAGAGAGGCTTTATATATCCAATAATCACATGACATAAAATGTCCAATCTTTATATTTTTAAAACAACATATCTTAAACAGTTACAAAAAAACACTTAACAACAATTTAATGTTTTGACACCATCAGCCATAAGTGATAATCCCCCTGTGACGATGTAGGGTACTGCCAGCTATGCCAGCAGAAATAGGGCAATGGATGTGTAACATATGCCAGCACAACCACCTGGAATTTTGTAAAGAACTGTATGTCATTTGTATATCAAGCTGATTTGTACAGAGACTTGTGTTGAAAAAATGTATTTGTAAAGCTACTTGTGTTAAAAATCTACCAACAGTGTGCCCTGCTGGACAGAAAAAGAAATATACGTGCATCATTGTAAATATTTAAATGTATATGTTTTAAGAGGATACTGGAAGAGAAGAGGTTAATCTCAATCCATCTAACTTTGAAAATAGTTTTAAATTAAATTACATGGCTAAGGCCATAATGACTGTAGCCAGAGACAAAAAGTCTGTACTTGGAAGCTTTCTGTATTGTCTTTGGGGTGAACTAATTGCTACTCTGGAAAGGTGGAGGTTTGAAATCGTTTTATGAATTTCAGGAGCTGCAGCAAAACTTAGCAAGGCACTCTGTGTGTGTTTTATTGACACATATGTGCTAAATCCTGACAGCTTCTAGCCAAGGGGTGCAGCATGGGAGCCAGAAGTCAGATGACCAGATGTATGTGATGTCAATCTGTAAAAGATCACCAAAAATGATATTTTAATACTAGGTGAGAATGAAGTCTGATGGCAGTCTTTTTCTTGGAAGCTGACACAGAAAAATCGTTCACACACTTCACTTTACCTTACTCTAGTAAGTGACCAGGGAATAGTAATTCTTTAGATCAGTCGGGAAAATATACTGAGATACGTTCATAGATTAGGTTCATAGATTAGTACTAAGCTAACTGCCCTTGCGAGCCATTTTAAGCTTTGCTGATTATCCCTTGTGAGACTCAAACCCTGCACCTTGTGTTTGTAAGGCAAACACCTTAATCATTAGGCCACCCTCCCAACCCTTAAGTACTGTTTTTCTGTATCAGTGTGAATCTATTCATCTGTGTTATTTTAATATTTCCTGTGACTGAGACTCTGGTATTTACTGTATACAGATATTTAGTATTTTCATGTTTTTTTCTTATTCATTATTAAATAGATTTAAACTTTTTATTGTGGCTGTACTTTTAGAGAATATTTTAATCTCTAAGAGTACTTATATATATTTGGTGACAGCTCTGGCTGCTCCTGAAAGTTTGCTGTTGCTCAAAACTACCATTTGTATTATTAATTTCACTCAGTATAAATGGGTACCCTTGAGCTGGCTTTGGAGTGTCTGGTGGTGGTGCAACTACCTTATAGTCTGGGTAAAAGGGGGCATAGCTAGTAAATCTGTGCCAGCCTTTCCTTTCCCAGGTGAGTGACTGTGTCTGAAAATCAAATCTCAAAGTGTGTGTTTGTGTGTGTCTGTGTGTGTCAGCTGTTTGGGGCAGGGACATGAAGCAATATTTTCATGGAGAGGGTGCTGGAGAAATTGGCTAGGACACTCAGCTGAGGTCTCAAACTCTACACCTGTCTCAGTGGGAAGTCTTATTGGGTACCTGGAGGGAGACAGACAGAGAAATCTAGACACTAGACTGAGTGTGTTCCCTGTGGGCTCTTAAGGGAAATTGTGCTTGATGCAGAGGGCTGGATCTGGAAATACTGAGTGTATCCATTTTTGCTCCAATGTCCCTCTCCAATGCCAGTGGTGAGGATTCAGGCTCCTTGATTAATGGCACAGTGTGGGAACATCACACCCCTACACAAAAGTCACATTAACATATGACTTTTTTTTTTTTAATTCTGGTTTCAAACTCAGAAATTCATGTAGGCCACAGGGAACAATGGCAGTAATGTTATTTACCAAAATAAGTGCCTTCTATCTAGGGCCACTTCCAATTCCCCACTCCAGGGGATATAGTCAACTGATCCAAACATACAAAAACACATTTCTTATAATTTTCACAGTTTAATGAATGGTTACATTTATTTATTGATTTATTTTTATTTATTTACATTTGTTGACCGGGAGTGTCTGACTGGATGTAGGTCCATTTTCAGCAGAGGCCCAGGGAGAAAAGTTCCACAGTTAAAATAAACAGACAGTAGTTACATTGGATTACATAGCGATTAACAATTTAACATAGCAATTACTTGCAACATATTTACAAATGAAGAACATAGTACATCAGTAGACAACTAGAATCTTTATCTGTGAAGTACATAACAGACATTAACAAATGTTACAATAAGAAGTTCCTGCTGTATAATAAGTACTAGGCTTATGAGCATCTGAGCTTGCTATAATCAAGGTAGTTAGTGGAGTGGAAAGAAAGGTAGTGGTTGGATGGGGTGGGTGATATTAGAGTGGGAGTTGCAAGGGCACAGCCAGCATGTTTTTAGGTGGGCTTTTAGTAAAGTTTTGAAGTGGGTGTATGATGGTATGGAGGTAATTGTGGGTGGGAGGGAGTTCCATAATTTGGCTATGGTGCAAGAGAATAGTGCTTCACCAGCAGAGTTACTGGCTTTAGTGATCTGCAAGTGTTTTTTGTTGCTGGATCTTAGTGGCCTGGTGGTGCGATAGGGTTGGAGTAGATTCTGGAGGGATGGGACATTTAGTGGATGGTTTACTAGTTTGTGGGCGAGTGAGAGTTGATACAACTGAAGGAGGTGAGGGAGTTCAAGCCAGCCCAGTTCAGCAAGTGAGAGACAGTGGTGACTACGGTAGGATGCCCCTGTGGCGAATTTGGCGATTTTGTTGTAGCAGGTCTCTAGATTGTTTAGATCGCATTGCCTTAGGTTGGTATATATTGGAGAGGCATAAAGTAGGGTGGAGATAAGGTGGGAATTTGCTATTGAAATCTTTGCTGCTTTGGTGAGAAGTTGCTTATTTCTGTATAATGCTCCTAGTTTTTTGTAGACTTTTTTTATGGTAATGGATATGTGAATGTCAAATTTTAGTTTATTGTCTATTTCCACTCCTAGCAATTTGGTGTGTTCAGTTGGGTATATAGTGGTGTTGTCTTTTGCTGTGATGTTAAAGTGAGAGTTGTTTTTAGTATGTTTGGTGGGCTGGAAGATGAGTAGTTTAGTTTAGTTTAGTTTGGGTTGAGTATTAATTGGGCATCAGATAACCAAGTTTCAACAGAGGAAAAGGCTTCCTGTGTGACTTTTTGCAGTTTGGGTAGGGACTGGGCTGAGCAGATGATGGTTGAGTCATCTGCGTATTGTATGAGTGTGCCATGTTTGGTGGCAGAGGCTAGATTATTGGTGTAAACAGAGAAGAGTAGGGGTCCAAGGATGGATCTTTGGGGAACCTCTATGAAGACAGGTAGTTGGGGAGATATGTCATTCTGCCATACAACAGATTGTTGGCGGTCAGACAGATATCTCTGAAACCAGTTGGTGACTGATTGAGAGAAGGATAGGTTATTGAGGACAGAGATAAGCTGTTTGTGTGGGACCATGTCAAATGCTTTAGATAGGTCTAGGAAAGTAGCAGAGGAGAGATAACCATTGTTTTTATGCTGAAGGATAGTGTTAGTAAAGGAGAGTATGGCAGTGGTGGTGCTATGGTTTGGTCGAAAACCATGCTGAGTATTGGAAAGGAGGTTGTTAGTAAGGAGTTAGTCTGAGACCTAAGAGTGTATGCATCTCTCTAGTATTTTGGAGAGTGGAGAAAGAATGGCTATGGGGCGGTAATTTGTTAGTTCTGTGTAGGGTCTGCCTTTGTGGAGGGGAATTATATGTGATACTTTCCACAGTGTGGGAACATAACTTTCTGACAGAGATCGGTTAATCAAGATGGATACTGGGTAGGCCAGAGCATCAGCTCCGATTTGTAGGTATTCACTTGGGAGGTTGTCCGCTGCTAATTTGGTGGGTTTAAGTTTAGTTAAGAGTTTTTTTATGTTGGAGGTAGGTACAGGAGAAAAAGAGAAGGCAGTGGGGAGATTACTAGTTGAAGGTGTGGTTTGGAGGGGAGGGGGGTTCTGTTGTTTAGCTAGTGATAGTATGGTTTGTGTGAAGTGTGTGTTGAATGAAGTAGCAATATTTTCTGAGGAGTGAGGGATGTTAGGAGGAGGGGTACTGACTTTACCTGGGTGGAGGATGGAGTTTATGGAGGACCAGAATTGTTTGGGGTTGTGTTGTGAGGAGTCTAGGGCAGACTGATAGTACTGGAATTTGTCCTGTTTTATTAGTTTTTTGACTCTATTGCGTAGTTCTACGAATTTCTGTCTAGTTGAGGGGGTTTTGGTTTTGCGCCAGTGCTCCCAGGTTTTATCCCTGTTTTTCATTTCTGACTTAGTGGTTTTCTGTAGCCATGAGGAGGGTTGTGCTTTGGTTCTGGAAAGTCTTATGGGGGCATGGTAATTAAGGATGTTCAGGAAAGTAGTATTAAAAAATTCAACTGCGTCATCAAGACTGAGGTACTTAAGAGGAAGCCAGTTACATTCTTTGAGGGATGAGATGAATGTAAGTGGGTTAAACTTTTAGTTATGTACTTACCATAACGATAGATGTATGTGATCCATCTCACCTACATTCATTACTGATGGGCTCGGAGCCGAGAATCGTCTCCGACTCGGCCGATACACTGGCATGAAGTCTCTCATTGGCTGGGCCAACCCCCTTATCCCAAGATGCACCACACCCAAACCCCCAGATCTTGTTTGCCCCACAACTCACTCACATGTGCCACTCCGACTGTACAATAGTGTTTCCTCCAGATTCAACAGGTAGGGGGAAGGAGGGCGGGTACGTAAGAATGTAGGCGAGATGGATCACATACATCTATCGTTATGGTAAGTACATAACTAAAAGATGTAATGCGATCCTATCTCGCCTACATTCATAACTGATGGGACAGCGTCCCTAGCACCTAGATCCTGGGAGGCTCACTGGAAAACACTCCTGAGCACTGTCAAACCAAAGAACGCCCGACCTCTAGAGGCCACGCCCAGTTTGTAATGAGAAATAAAAGTATGTGGAGAAGCTCAAGTGGCTGCTGCACATATCTCATCCACTGACAGTCTGGCGTGGAAGGCCACTGAAGTTGCCATAGCCCTAGTAGAATGCGCTCTAACTGGAAATGGAAGGTCCCTTCCTGTTGATGCATAAATAAATGAAACACAATCCCTAATCCACCTAGCAACAGTGGTCTTAGTTACTGCTTTGCCAATCCTGTTATCTGCAAAGGCCACAAACAACTGGTCTGACTTCCTCTGCTGCTGTGTCCTATCCAAGTAAAACCTCAGTTGTCTATGCACATCCAACTGATGAAGTCTGTATTCTGCCTTGTTGGAAAATTTTGGAAAGAAAACTGGTAGCTCTATAGATTGCTGCAGACAAAGAGCAGAAGAAACCTTCGGAAGAAATGATGGGTTTAGTCTTAGAGATACTCTATCCTTGTGAAAGATCAGATAAGGGGGCTTAACAAAGAGGGCTTGAAGCTCCAAAACTCTTCTGGCTGAAGTAATAGCTACCAAGAAGGCAGTCTTCCAAGATAAGAACATTTGCTCACAAGTGGCCACCGGCTCGAAGGGATGAGACGTCAAGGCTCCTAAAACTACATTCAAATCCCATGGCAAAACAGGTTGCGACACCGGGGAGTGAAGCAACCAAGCTCCCTTAAGAAAGGCCTTACACAACTTATGACTCATGAGTGAAGGCTCAAAGGCAACATGATAATTAGAAATCGCTGCCAATTGGACTTTAACCATGGAGACAGCGGAACCCTGTCTAATAAGAGTTGCCAAAAAATCTAATACTGCGGACACCGGGGCTGTCAGAGGGTCAAGGTTGTGCCGCTGGGCCCAAATGGCAAACCTTTTCCATTTATTAGAATATATTTCCTTAGTGGAAGCTCTCTGAGAAGAAGACAGAATCCGGACCACCTCAGGCGAAAGGATATGCTGTCTGACTAAGGTCGGAAGTGGAGCAGCCAAGCCGTTAGCTTGAGAGTTCGCAGTGATGGATGGGCCTGACCTGACTGAAGAGTCAGGAGGTCTGGAACTGGGTCCAGAATCCAAGGATCCGTCACTGTATACGTCCGAAGGAAAGGAAACCAAACTTGGCGGGGCCAGTGTAGTGCGATCAAAATCAAGTTGCTTCCCAAGCAGATCGCCTTCTGAATCACCTTTGGCAGTAGTTGGACCGGAGGGAAGGCATAGAGCAGACTGGAGGGCCAACTGTGGACTAGAGCGTCATTGGGTGACTCTCCCTGGGGGGGAATCAGGGAGAAGAAATTGCTGCACTTCGCATTCCAGGGGCTGGCGAAAAGGTCGCAACAGGGAAACCCCTACTTGGAGAAGATCCGAGCTGCTACTCGGTCGTTCAGAGACCACTCGTGAGGCATCAGAATAACTCTGCTCAGCCTGTCTGCTATCACATTGGACTTCCCCGGAATGTGCATTGCCACTAGAAATCTCTGGGAAGCGATCGCCCAGTTCCAAACTCTCATGGCTTCTCTGCAGAGAGGATAAGACCTGGTTCCTCCCTGCTTGTTCAAGTACCATACTACCTCCATATTGTCTGAGAAGATTGCGATGGTACCCTTGGGAAGAAAGCTGTGAAGTGCCTGCAACGCCAGAAGCACTGCCCTCATTTCTAGAACATTGATATGCAAGTGGGTTTCGTGATCCTGCCATGTGCCTTGAACGGTCCTGTCCAGATAATGCCTCCCCCACCCTATCTGGGAGGCGTTCGTGGTCACTGTGGCAATGGGGGAGGGAGGGCAGGAGAGTTGCCCCTGGTTCAGGTTGGAGGAGAGGAGCCACCAACGAAGATCTCGCCGGCAGGTTTCTGTGATGAGAATCGGGCAGGACAAGGGCAGATCTTGGTATGATCACTGGGCTGACTGGAGCCACTGGAGAATTCGCATGTGCAATCTTGCCAGAGGGACCAGAAGAATGGTGGTCGCCATCGACCCCAAAAGCTGAAGGACCATCCTGGCTGGGGCTTTCCTTCGGGGTAGTAAGGCTAGGACTTGGTCCTGTAGTATCTTTATCCTCTCTGTTGGAAGGAATGCTCGCATCTCGACAGAGTCTAGCTCTGCGCCTATAAAGGCAACACGCTGTGATGGCAGCAATACAGACTTTTCCCAGTTGAATGTAATTCCTAATAGATGTCCCAACTTGATGGTAGCACTCACGGCTTGAATAAGAAGATGCCTGGTGGGGGCGTTGAGGAGCCAGTCATCTAGATACGAAAACACCTGGAATCCCAGACGTCTCAGGTGAGCCGTCACCACTGCCAGACATTTGGTAAACACCCTGGGGGCTGTGGTGAGACCAAAGGGCAGGGCTCGGAACTGGAAATGACTGGCTCCTAGGCGGAAGCGTAAATGTATCCTGGACACCCTGTTTATCTTGATGTGATAATAGGCGTCCTTGAGATCGATGGAGCACATCCATAATCCCTTTTCCAGCAATGGGAAAATGGATTGCAACGTGACCATCCGGAACTTGGACTTCTTTACGAAGCGGTTTAGGTGGCTGAGGTCCAGAATGGGTCTCACGCCCCCTGTTCTTTTCGGCACCAAAAATAACTTTGAGTAAGTTCTTAATCCGGTCTGGTCTGCGGGGACTGGCTGGATGACTCCCTTTCCGAGCAGCTTTGCGACCTCTATGGCTGCTTGATGCCGTTGACTGGGTGGCACGTCCGGGATTTTCCTTGACGGTGCAGGGGGACGGATAAAGGGAATGGTGTAACCTCCGGCAATGATACGAAGCACCCACTGATCCTGAGTGATGGAACCCCAGGCCCTTGGATACGTCGAGAATCGACCCCCGACTGGCTCCGGAGATGCACAGTCGGGCAGTCCCTCAGGGACGCTCGAAGGAGGAACCAAGAAAGGATTTGCGGACTCCTGAGTTGTGAGGGCCTCCGCCGCCTCTGGGGCGACATCTTCCAGAATAATTCCACCCCCGTCTGCCTCTGGAGGGGGGGGGTCACTCTGATGGGCAGGGAAAGACTTTTGGGACTTTCTGAACCACATCTTTCCTCCCCTCTGAGCCTTGGGATAAGGTCTCAAGGGAAGCGAAAAACGAGCCCCAACGGCAGACAATGTCTTACCCTCCTGCTCACATCTAGTGAGTGTGTCTTTCACCTTGGGTCTAAAGAGAGAGGACCCATCGAATGGAGAGTCGGTGAAGGAAGACTTGAATGCCTCCGCAAAGTGACACAAGCGCATCCAGGCTTGCCTCCTAAGGGCTACGCCTGAACTCGCTGCCCTACCCGCCCCTTCCGCTGCATACAATATGAGCCTCATGGACGAGTTAACAATGGACGAAAGGGTAGACAGCTGGGCATTGATAGACTGTGTTAACGCCTCAGGCACGTTACCCGACAGGGTATCTCCCAACTCCTTTATGAGATCCCTTTGGAGCCTCGTAAAGTGACATAAATAATTCAGCGACCGCAGGGTAAAGGTCGCTGACGTCAGGGTACGCTTCCTGTACCTATCCATGCTCCTGGACTCCTTGTTAGGAGGATGGATAGAAGTAGATGCCTCTGCCACATCTTGCTGGGTGGCAGACACCACCACCATAGCATCAACCGGAACTCCCTTGGTTAGAAACTCCTTGCCAGGGGGTGCGGATAAAAACTTGTTGGGGCGAGAAGGAACTGGCTCCACAGAATCAGGGTGTTCCCACACCCTTCGACAAATAAGGTCCAGTAACTCATCGAAGGGTGGAGACACCCAGGAGGCAGAGGGTTGGGCTCCCAAGGCCTTGAGGAAGACCGACTCCTCTGCGGAAGGGGTTTTGGATGGCCAGTCACCCCTCTGTCTCAAGATCTCCAGGATACCGGAGAATGAGACATCGTCAGAGGACGACTTAGGGGACCCCTCCACATCATCGAGGTCGGTGTCTGAGGTGACAGACTCATCTGGGGAGTCTATGTGCTTCCTCTTGCACAATTTTTTCCTGGGGGGCTCCTCAGGCATGAACTCTGAAGGCTCCTCGGAAAACAGGGGACCACACAAGGAGGAATCCTCAGCCTAGGAGCCGCGCTGTCCGAAGACAGGGGGCACCAGAAGCTCTAGCCGCCGTGTCTAGGGAAGGAGTCGCAGATTCAGGTGATGTCACTAGAGACTTAGCCAGCGCTCTCCTCATAACCTCGAAGGCGGGCCCACCAGAATCTGAGGAGAGGCCCATCCCCGAGATCATGACCGGTGTAGGGGTTCCCCTAGCCGAGGTGCAAAGAGGGAGACTCGGGGCTGAAACCAGAAGCCCCAACGAATCCCCCTCGGACCCGGCTGAGGACACCAGAGAACCGAAACCTCTGGAAGGCACAGAAAGGGTTGTAGCTAAAGACGGTGCCGACAGACTAGCAGTGGGTCTCAGGACCGACTCAAGGACTTCACCCAACTCTACGAACTCCGACTCCGATGACAACAAGGTTGTCGGAGGAGGAAGAAACGGTATCGAAGGGGCTGGCTCCGGGGCCGACTGGGCCAGAGCCGAAAATAATTTGGATAAGACAGGTGACTGGAGGAGCCTCTGGACCACCCTATCTACATCCAAATCTGAAAGCCTGGAGGACCTGGAAGAAACAGAAGGGGGCCGAGAGACTTTTTCTATCAGTTCCGAGACAAGGCTAGGAGGCCGGCTCCAAAAGGATCGGGGCCGAAGCAGACTCGACCAGAACCGAGACCCCGTTCGGCACCGACGGTTCAGAAGCGGACGAAACCGACCCCAGAGCAGAAACACTCTCCAGTGGCTCCGAGACCAATGGAGCCAACGAAGGAGACCCCGATTTAGACCCACTATCCTGCGGCTCCGAAATCAGTGGAGCCGAGGAAAGGGACAGAGTACCTGATCTCTCATCCCGGGACTCCAAAAACAGTGGAGCCGAGGAGGGAGACCCAGCTTTAGATCCTCTATCCTTCGGCTCCGAGGTCAGTGGAGCCGAGGAAGGGGACATAGATTTAGCCCTTTTTGCAGGCAGCTCTGACAGACTTGTCGGAGCCAAAGACTTCTTTTGCTTCGATTTCGAAGAGGGAGAAGAAGCCAAAGCTTCCTCGAAGGCTGGTTTGATAAGACCCTTCAGAATAAGCTTTTTTTTCTCTCATGTACGACACGAGAGGAGAAAGCATGGCAAACAATGGAAGACTCTTGCAAGTGTTTAGCCCTTAAACAATAAACACAGATGGCGTGGCCATCTGTCAACGACATCTTATAATTGCATTTTGAACATTTTTTAAAGCCCGATGGCTTATGTTCCTTTTCTTTGCCAGACATACTTACTGTAACACACTCAAAACACACAAGGAGGGAAGGGGGGGAAGAGCTCTAACAATCACTCTACAAGAGATAGGGCAAAGGCCCTCTAACTCAAACGGGCCTAGCCCGCCAAACAGAAGGGATTACCACAACAATTCAAAAAGACAAACACAGTCAATCACAATTGAACTAACAACCAGATAGCTATTAAAATAGCTGTTTGAGTACAAATTCTAAAGTTAACTGCCAAAAAGCGACCAAAAGGCCAAAAAAGAAGGGTACTTAGCCACAGCCAAGTTGAGACCACGTTGTTACTCTAGGAGTGGCAAACGAGATCTGGGGGTTTGGGCGTGGTGCATCCTGGGCTAAGGGGGTTGGCCCAGCTAATGAGAGACTTCGTGCTAGTGTATTGGCCGAGTCGGAGCCGAGAGCCCATCAGTTATGAATGTAGGCAAGATAGGATCGCATTACATGTTTAGTTTTTTAAGTATTTGACGGTAGATGACAGGTTTAGCTTGGTATAGGTATTTTTTGAGTAGGAATGTTGGGGAGTGACCACTGAGGCTATCTGATAAGCAGCCTGTTATATATGACTAGGGGCTCTTACTGACTAGTATCCAATCCAGGGTAGTGTGCTTGCTGGAGTTTTTATTTATCCTGGTTGGCGACTGGACTAGTTGGGTGAAGCCATGAAGGTTTACATGATGGGTTGGATGGTTGCCAGAACAGGACTGCCAGTCAATATTGAAATCACCTAAAATGATAGTTTCTTTGGGGAGATGGTGGGTAGAACAGCTGATGAGGTTTTCTAGTGGAGGGATGTTTTGGCCAGGTGGGAAGTAGCATCCAATTATGTTGATGGTTTTGTTTTGGTTTATTTTGAGGTTGATATATATTATTTCTTCACTGCCTATTTGTGGAGCTGATGATTTTAAGATCTGGATGTTTAGATGCTGTTTAAATATTATAGCTACACCACCTCCTTTCTTGTTTAGCCGGTCTACTCTTAGTATGCCGTAACCTGTAGGGAGTATTTACTCACTGGTAATGTGAGGTTTTAGCCAGGTTTCTGTCAGGATGACTATATCTGGGGAGTACAAGTCTATGGTGGCATGGAGTTCATGGACTTTGTTGGATATACTTCTAATATTTAGGCTTAGTATAGGGAAGTCACTTGGCTTTCTATTGGCTGTAATATGGGAGACTCTCCAGGGGAAAATGAATATTGGTTCAAACAGATAGACACACACTCAAAGTTAACCTTAGCTGTTTGCAGACAGTTCAGGCCCAGACTGCGCTTTTCTTATAAGAATGATAAAGGTGGTACCGCAGTTGAATACTTAAGAGTGGTGTGGGGGGGGGCTGCTTACAAGCCAAAGCAGAGTACTCTCCAGGGGAAAATGAATATTGGTTCAAACAGGTAGACACACACTCAAAGTTAACTTTAGCTGTTTGCAGACAGTTCAGACCCAGACTGCGCTTTTCTTATAAGAATGATAAAGGTGGTACCGCAGTTGAATACTTAAGAGTGGTGTTAGGTTGGAGAGACACTGAGCTCCTCATGGGGCCTGTAGCAGAGTGGATTGTAGTTTTACATACATTATAAAAGATTATTTTCTTTAAAAAAACATGTAAATGCTCCTGTATCCTCGGTAGCAATTTGCTTCCAGTCCTGCCTATATAAAATTCCTGACATGATACATAGCTAACCAAGTAAGTTGTACTGCTACTGCTGTTAACATCAAATTTTTCTTCCATTGCATACATTTTACTTGTTCTTTCATTACAAAAATAGGGACAACTCACAATGAAATGAGAACTACTGTAACTCTTCTCCAGCATTCAGACCATATGCTCTCCCTAAAATACTTTTTTAGATTGTTTCCCCCTTATGTGAAAAAAGGAAAAACCTCCACTTGCTACCCTTGCTATGACAGTGACTTTCTAAAACTGTCAAATTCTGTTTTAAAACATTCCTTTTGCACCACTGTTAACACAAAAATTAATGTCGAGCTGATGTACTGATCAAAAGGTTTCTGAGTAACAACAATCTTGTTCCCACAATTCATATTGCCTCCCTGTACAACGGGCTAGCTCTATTTCACTGGCAGTGGCCTCTTTTCTTATTAAACTGACCAACTTCAGTTTAAATCACTTTTTCTTTTATTTTAATGGCCAGCGTTATTTATAGAAAACATGCACAGCAACTGGAGGAAAATGTGCTTCAAGTTATGCTAATCTTTTTTATGAGTTATGCAGAGCAACAGTTATTTAATTGTGACAGTTATTTTTTCATGTGCAGTTGTGTTTTACAAGTACTTCACTGATGTCCCTTTTTACTGTGAAAGGATCTGTATATAATGTTGATGAATATTTTGAGAGAATAAATAATCATAACTTTGGTATACCCTTTAATTTATACAACTAACTACAAAAAGATTGAATATTTGGATATATGTTTATACAGTGAACATAATACTCAGTTTTAGCTACAAGTGCACAACTCTTAATGCCATTTTAAATGGTCCCTGCTATACCCTCCTTTGGGGCAACAGATCCTGTAATCAGAATACTGTTTTTAATATAGATGATGCTGACATTCATAGCAGATTACATGATCGAGGATATTCAGAGGAACTAGTAATTGCCTCTTACCACATCAACATACATGTAGAGGCAGTCTTGTGAACTTCAGATATAAGGACTTTCTTAAGAAGGAGACATATTTTGTGAGAAGGTATGCTTCCTTTACAGAAAGTACTGCTAGAATTTTAAAAAAGCATTGACATACTTTAGTTAGTGACACTGTCCTTGTTAACATTTTACCTGATATTCCATCTAGTTCCTATAAAAATTCCTCGTATCTTATGGACAGACTTACCTAGTCTGCCATGTTTCTTATTAATGGCTCCTCACACATTCCTAGTACTGTACGTAAGGAAGGCACTGCTTGTCCATACAAAGAGAACAATACTATTTAAAACAGAAATGGCTACATTTTTTTGTTGTTGTTAATGCATATCAAGGATGTTATAAGGCTGGTGATATTTGTGCTCTAAAGTACCTTACTAAGAAATAATACATGGGACAGAGTACTAGGATGGCTAGACTACAGATTTTGGAACATATTGGGGTAATTAAAAATGATGCAGCAACTTGTTTTGCTGCTGAGCATTTTTTCTATGAACATAATAGTGATTCTGAACAGCTAAAAAAGTATTATATATGAAAGTAGAAATAAATATTTGTTCTATAATTTTTCTAATACTTTTATAACAGAAAGAAGGAAGGTTTGTTTTCACGTTTAATGCTACATATCTTAACTGAGTGAATAATGAACTGAATTGCAAATATTTATTATGAAATTAAATCTATATATTTACTGGAATTTTCTACCCCCATTTTTTCTATTTGCGGACAGAGGACTTGGTATTATTATCAACTGAATGTTTGTGGTTATAGTGATTTAAGCAAAAAGGCAGTATGCCAAGGCACTAGTACTTTTAAAGTTATGAATTTTTACTTCTTATTTAGATCCAAAAGTTATGTGTTCTACAACATAGTGGTGGAATACTTCGTAGTCTGGTATATGATGTTTTCTAACAAGAATAGACTTTTTATACAAAATCATGGAATACAACAAATAAATAAACCAGGGGTTAAAGTAGAAGCATACATTGGGCTACCACATGCAGCTGAAACATTCCTTACAAGCAAACATAATTACTATCAGCAGTGACTAAAATATAAACCAAAGGCGTACACTGGAATGAAATACTGTAGGATAACTTGAAATGTTGTGGCTGCAGGTAAAACAATTAAGACAGCCTAAAAACTGAAAAACTGTGTTTAGTCTATAGTCCCATATTCCACTGGCACCAGAACAATGTAGAGTCACAAAGCCTGTAGCAAGAAACCAGTGGTGACTGGTGACTTCAAATCAAAGGGGGGCTGCAAGAGACAGTGGAATGGGTGGGGCCAATGGGAAGGGGTGTGGTCAACTATAAAGGGGTGGGGCTATGTTCAAAACCATAAAAACTGGGACTTTAAATATGCTGCCCTGGGTGCCAAACCATTATTATGAGAGTCCAATTGAGACAAAATGAACAGGTGGAGAAAAAAATATTTCAATGTATTGGCTGCAGGACAGCTTACTTAATATCTAGATGGAAACAAAAAGGTTATAAGGCATGAAAAAATAAATTACTTTTTAAATACATTACTGGAATGCCAGTCAAAATCAAGTATAAAAAAACAAGCAGCATTCAACTCAAACCACTTCTCCTTGCACTGCATTTCTAATTATAATTTATATTCAGCTTTATAGAAGTACCAAGTAACATGCTGAAAGTAGCAATCTCTGTGATACCCCCATTTGTAAAAATGTTTCTTATCCAAAAGAGACCTGTGGCCTGACAACTATTGACTTGTTTCAATGGGAAAACATGATCAAAGTAAAAAATGAACAGCAAACAAGAAACAAGCTCAAGATAAGTTGCTTAATAAACGATTACTACACAGGTTATGTACCACACATGATAGATTGGCATTCTGTTTTAGTTTAGGGGTAAAGCCTGCAAAGATTGCTGCAAATCTCCAAAAAATGTAATGAGATTCTGAAAATACTGTAATCCTGTCCTTTATTACAAAGACTGTCATATGCATTTAAATACCTAAGGCTTATACATTATGTTATGTAAATATTCTGTGCACGGCAACAACGAAAAAGGCTTTCAATGTTGATAATTCTTTAACAGTATGCTTATTAAAGCTTACTTGCATCTTACAATCTCAGACAAGCTTACCTGATGGACATTAAAGCATTGCTACTTAAACACAGAGCAACAGGCACTGCAACAACATACATTTTCTAAATAATAAGAAGCATAAATCAACAGTATAAAAATATGACAGAAAACCAGAACATTCTGCAAAATCAGTGTCAGATGAAAAGCCACTCTAGTACTTGTGTCTATCTTGGATGGGGGGATACTCCACACTGACACTGCATAACTGCTCCTTGCCTTGCTCGGTTACATCCAGAGTCACTACATGGGGGAGTGGAGTACAAGTATGTCACAATTTGAAATGTCTCTGGCTGATGGTGATGGCCCTGACACATTTGTCATACCTCTCGATCTCAGAGCTAGAAATCTGGACAAAGCCATAAACAGAAATGGGACAAAGGCCTAAAAATAAGCACAATTTTTAAATATTGCTCTTATAAACTTAGAAAGATAATAGAATAGTAGGTCTTGTATTAGTATGAATTTTCTGAAGGGTATGAAATCTGAAACTCAGATGTCTGCCATTATTTTCTAACGTCAATCTTTAATGATTTGCCACTAATTTGCCAGAAAACCACAATTTTATGAAAAACTGACTAAAATGTGATGCAAAAATATAAAATAACCACAAAATATAGCTGGGATCCTGTCAAAGAAGGGAATTTGTTTAATATTAATGCTGTTAAGTTGAGCAGCTGATAAAATAAAAGAATACATTTGCATTTCTGAAATAAAAGTAATCTATAACTGATCATTACACTTATTTATTAATTGTAAACCCTCCATGTTTTCTTCCAAAATTGCCATTTTGCAGAGGGATTATTAGGGGGAGAGAAACATTTTGAGCCAAAATCGGGGACAGTTGAGAGGTTTGGATATACCTAATTCTATAAAGTGATTTATTTGCACATACCACTTAATGCAGGAAATCTGGACAAGGCCAAATATATTGGGGGAACAAACAAACAGTACTAAAAATTGCTCTTGTTTAAATTTAGACAGTTGATAGAATAACAGGTCTTGCTTTAGCATGCATTTTTCTGCAAGGGTATGAAGTCTGAAACTCGGTGTCTGTCATTATTTTGTGACTTCATTCCTAAATGATTTGTCAGAATACCACACATTTTATGAGGATCAAACCAAGAATAAGAAGCAAAAATCTATTCATTCTGTGAAAATCTGGACAGTTGAGAGGTATAGTTCAGCTGGGCTGTCTTTGAGTATGCCGCCCTTCCTCCCTCACAAAATCATGGTCAAATGGGTCTTCCCCCCGCCGCCATTCCAATGTCCCATTACTTGGCTATTTCGCCCCATTTATCATAAACACTGTAATGTGCATACTGCTTTACTTCTACGATGATTTGGATTTCATTTAAAAGTTTTATTTTACATTACAAACACTAACATCTGCTAAACAAAGCAATTCAGTCTCACATTGAAAATAGATTTAGCATTAAAACTTCTCTGCCCCTGAAACTCACATTCATTGCAACAGCATTGAAACCCACATTCAAAGAAAATACATCTGGCCAGTGGCAGATAAAGATTAACTTTGGGCTGTTTTCAAATCATAGGCCCATACATGTGTTCTTTGATACACCTTCCTGACTGTATTAAATAATATTCCTTAATTAACACAGGACAGTTGTTAGAGGGCGTTTTAAATTTATTGTTTTGAACATTTTTTCCAGTAAACAATGAAGCAAAATGCATGGGCCAATAATAACAAAACTGCCCAATTCAGATAATTTCCATCATAAAAGTCTACTCAAACTTCTAAAATCCACCAGTATCAGTAAATATGCACAATCTCTGCAGAAGTAAAAGTCATCTAAATAATTCTACATTAAAAAGATCTGTAACCAATGAAGAGGTTGCTGTTAGCAAACAACTTTATATTTCATTGTTTCATCTACAAATAAAGTACCTGTTGCCCTTGAGGAATAAACTGCCTATGTCACATTAAAAAAAAAATGATAAGCTAGTAATATTGCAATACGGAATAGATGGCAAACTGATAACATGTTCATAGTTACTAGGTATCTCTGTCGAAGAGGACATTCTATGGACTGCAGCATCCACCCCCTTTAAAAGTAGAATGCAGTACAGTATCAGCAATGCAACTACAAACTGTGGCAGTAGAACCCACAGCCTTCTGCATCAAAAGCAAGTATTCAACCTGTTATGCTATTAACAATGCAAGCAGACTCAGTGGTTCCACTTCATATGATCGAAAGCTCATAACATCTAAATTCAAAACAGCGAGACCAAATGATCGAAAATCCAAAACATCTAAAACTCATAACATCGAATCTCAAAACATTGAAAACTACAAAGCAACTATAAATAACATCCCACACAATTTACTGCACCCCGTTAATTAAATATAACAACTCTGAGGTCGCACTACAGTGGGGTTAGGGAATTAACTTTTTCCCCCAACCCCACTGTAATGCAACCTCGGAATTGGTATATTTAATTTACGGGGGGTGTGGGGGCAGGTGGTAGTAAAACCTCTGTGGGATGTTATTTATAGTTGCTTTGTAGTTTTTAATGTTTTGAGATTTGATGTTATGAGTTTTAGATTTTTTGGGTTTTAGATGTGGTTTAGATGTTATGGGTTTCGATGTTTTCAATTTGGAACTGACTCAGCATAAGCAGCACTAAACTTCTCTCAACTTTGCAGCCCAAAAAATCTGGAAAAAGCCAAAATTTATTGGTGGGGGACAAAAGCCCAAAAAAACAGGGACACATTTCAAACATTGCTTGTATAATCTTGGAAAGTTGCTAGAAAAAAATGTTGTGCTATCACCATGCATTTCACTGCCAAGCCTTGGCCCCAGGACCCTGTGCACTACAGTCACAGCAACATACCACTATGCCAAATCAGCTGTTTCTTGAAAGACAGGAAGACTGAAACTTAAATGGGTATCATTTAGTGAATTCAGTTCTCACCATAGCTCTCAACCTCTTGGCACAAAAAAACCTGGACAAAGCCAATAATGGGGGAATACAGCCCCAAAAATAGGGACACATTTGAAATATTGATCTTATAAACTTAGAAATTTGCTAGAATACAAGGTTTTGTGTTACCATGTATTTATGAAGTCTGAAATTCAAATGCCTGTCATTATTTAGTGAATTAAATCCTTCACTGATTACAAAAATCCAGAAAACCACAGATTTTATGAGGAACAGAGGAAAACAAAAATATGAGGCAAAAATCTGGACAGTTTTCACAAGTGGTGGTGGGTAGGGAATTCAGGCTCTTACGACCTGTACCCAAGGTACAGGGTTTGAGCCTGAGTAACTCTAACCACCAGGTATATTTAACTGGGGCATTTCACACACGCACACAAGCAGCTTTGTTCATTCCAGATCGCACAAAATAATGAATCTGTTCCTGGTAGAGATGAATATTCCCTTGCAGCAGCTTCGTTCATTCAAAATAATGAACCTTGCCGAGAAAGAACATTCAGTAGCCATCCGTGTCAAGTATGTGACTGCAAACGTGGTAGTCTGATCCACTTTCTGGGGATACAAACCACATAATCCTCTGGGCATCTGTACACTGATGCCTTCTCTTCTTAATCTGGACTGGTTTAACAGCAGTCCGGATTTACAGGAACAAGTTGCCAAGTACACATGCGCAGTTCTGGGATTTCAACAGTGAGTCAGTTGAATTCGCAGCTAAGCTATTTTGTAAAATTCTTTTTTCTTTCTTTTTATAGCTGGGGGGGGGGCTGCAGGCCGATAGTACGAGCCGTCCTTGCAAGAAACAGTTGATCCATAAGAGCAAAATGCAAGGCACAGGTATATCTCTTGTACAATATAAAAGTTAATGTGCTGTGGCAAAAACTCTACCCCATCATGTCAGCAGCAGTCTCCCCAATCTAATCCAAATGACTTCAAGCTAAACAGCAAGTAAACTGGTCCCACACAGATTCAAAGAATGCAGTTTAAGGTTCATGTACAAATAAAATGAACGGTTAATGGCAGTTTACTAAGAACTAAGAACACAAAATGCACATTACTGCTGTTGCTGCTGCAAATTTTTGGCAGGAGATTTCAGCCATAACAGAAAAATTTAAATAAAGTCCAGCAGTCCCAACAACGTGATGTCAAATTAAGATCTAAGTTAATTGTGTGCAGCATAAATGCTAACCCCTACTACAGTCCTGTTGTTCTGTATGCTGACTGGTTATTACGTCTGCAAAGAAGTGCTGAGTTTTCCTATTATGAATGAAGAAATTAACAATTCTAAAGTTCACTAAATGGGTGGCAGAAAACACAATCATATCAGAAAATCAATATAAATCAAGTGTAATTGTTTTAGAAGAAGTGAAATGCCAATCCGTAATAATAAATACTATAAGACTTGAGAATATACATCAAATTATCAGGATTTTGTACTTCACAATAAGGGAATGGTTAAACAGGTACTGCAAGTTTACTATCTTAACACATGCAGGAGTTATTGGAAGTGCTCTTATTAGATTAGTTATTAAATTTTGTGGGTTTATTCTATCATTGCCACGGTTTGTAGTTCTGAATAAAATATTTGTTACAGCTGGTATAATAAAGGAAAATATGCAGAACAAATTGTTACTGCTGGTAAAATAAAGTAAAATATATAGAACAGCCATGGTATGTATTTTATAAATTTAAGTGCATTACTCTCAGAAGAAATCTGCACATTAAACTAACGGTTCAGGCCACTTACATACAGGCAAAAGCTATGTTCAGTTGTCAACTTGATGAAAAGTGTGAGATCTAACAGCAATGTGTAGGTCACTGTATTTCAGATAAAAAGAAATGAGTCAACAAGGGACTTCCTGCCTGGAAAAAAAATATGTGAGCATGTCTGAGCAGAGTCTCAGATATATAGAGTGGATATAAAAAGTGTACACACCCCTGTTAAAATGCCAGGTTTTTGTGATATAAAAAAAATGAGACCACAATAAATCATTTCAAAACTTTTCCTACCTTTAATGTGACCTATAACCTGTACAATTCAATTGAAAAAAAATCTGTTAAGGAGAAAAAAAATTTAAAAAATAAAAAATTACAATAAGCTGGTTGCATAAGTGTGCACACCTTTAAACTAATACTTTGCTGAATCACCCTGGTGAAAGTGAACTTTGCTCACAATGGTATAACCTTATAGTAAACAAGTATCTCATCCAAGTGATCAGCAGTGCGCACTGAGTCTGCCTACAAACAATACTGCTGTTGTTAGAATAAAAGAGTGATTTTAAAGACATGCAGGTAGGTGCATGAATGGGTGTGCCTTCTTTGAAGGTTGGGCATCGGGCTGGCAACTCAGCACTGTAAAAATCCACTGCCAATCATTAGTGGACCGGAGTTCCACTGTGGCGACTCCTAACCGGGAAAAGCCGAAAGACTTTTAAACTGGATACGTTAAAAGAGCTTTACTGCAGAGGAACCACAGCAATAAAATGTGCTGAAGGCAAAATAAGATAAAATTCACAAAATCATCACTTTTGCAAACAACGAATGCAGAAAAAAAATATTGGATACAGACAGAAAATTAAGCTAATAATTATGAATTTATGGACACCTGTTTATGCCACAATGCAAATTCACAATTATGAAATTGGAAAACTGTAAAAGGTAGGATAATCAGAAAGTGACTTTATAAAAATAATAGCCTTTAAATATATCATTTGGTAACTGTGAGGTTAAGGTATTGTGAAAACACACACACACACACACACACACACACACACACACACACACGTAGACACACGTACACACACGTAAACACACACATACACATACACACACATACACATGCACACACGTATATATACACACACACGTACGTACGCATACACACGTATACATACACACACGTACACACACACACACGTACACATGTATAAACACGCACACACACACGTACATTCACATACTTTAAGTTTCTAGTATCTTTTCTGATACATAATTAAGTATGGTGCTGTTTAAAAAGATTTAATTAATCTTAAAATGCAAAATAACTAGCTTTATTAAGCTGAAATAATCTGTAGATAAAAAAGAAGTCCAACTGTGAACAAAACTGAGCCACTGATACACCATCCTACCTAAGACACAAATAAAGGACTCGTGTGTTGTGATTTCTAATATGGTTTTGACATGGGGAAGAGTATGGGGCCATAATGGAGAACACTGGACTGCGCAGAAGTGGAAATCCAAAACACTGAGTGACGTGGTTATGTAAAGTCCAGTGTTTTTCGTTATCATCTGAAGCTGCTACTGCCTATAAAAATGATAAAAGTAAAAATGTTTTCATTACTGCTGAGCATATATATCGCCTGTCCGTGACATTAATTAGAAAACTTCTTAACACTGAATGTGCAACATGCCCTTCAAATGGGGAATACTGAGGGACATGGCCGTTTTAAGACTCGGAATGAGGAGCATTCCTCATAATGAGGTCACTTGAGAGGTATGATTAACAATAATGGGTTTTCTGCACATTACTTTTAGCTTTGCACCTGTTTATTGAGCAAAAAATTTGACAGCTGTGGCCGAGATGATATGCAGTTCTTAGATGTTACGCAACTGCCATAACACTCTACGAACTATGCAAAAACACTGTTGTGGTACAGTGTTCTCCATTATCTCTGAGTTTTGCCCCAGTTCCTAACAACTCTTAAATAAAATACAGACTGGGATACACTGCTTCCACTCAGTAACGTATAGTGTCAAATGAAACATTTAATTTTCTTTGCAGCCTATTGCAAAGTAGAGTTTAAATTCAAATTCCAAATCATCCCCTTTCCATAGCCAATCAATCAGTACTCATTAATGCAACACGATGCATGCTGGTACTTTGCCTTTATGGCTCAAGGTGCTGTAATTACTTAAAGCCATGAACTCCTAAAGTGGAATGTAATAATGACTTTGAGGGAAAAAAATACTTGCAATACGGTTTAGTACAACTGTATTTTATGCTAAGAAAACTAGTGAAGCTCCATAAAATGTCCTTCTAATGTAAGTTTACCAAAGAAGAAGCAGTCTACAATGCACATATTTTAATATGAATAAACACATCCATAAATCAAATAACAATCACAAATTTACCTGTACTAATGTCTCAAGTTTAAACGACAGAGAAAGCACTTTGTTCTTGTTCAGTTTACCGATATAGTCATAGATGTTTAATTACAATTCCGATAAGGCAGTTGCCTGGTGTGCATTACTTCGCCATAAAACATTACTAGTACAAAGTGTTCAATCTGCTTGAAACAGGCCCTCACTGTCTTCAAATGCAGCACACACCAGTGATTACCACTCTGTGAGAATACTTACTAGGTTACTGCTGTGGGAAAACCTGTATACAAACACAATGTCTATGAATGTTCCAAAATTACAGGTCAGCTGATATGAATGCTTATACTACACGCAGAACTTCTAGAAACAAAGCAAAGAAAAATATATACATCTTTCAAGTTTCTGGGGTTCCTAGCACATGCAGAGTAGATATTTTTTTCCAGGAAGCAACCCAGTATGCAATATTACTTAAATATTTCTGTAATGAGATTGGCAGAGCAATGGAAAGTTAGAAAGCTACATACCAGTTTGAAAAATTTGCTTTTATTGCTCGTCACAGGTCCCGAAAAGGCATGTCACAGTCCTGTTAACGGATTTGTTTATTAGTGTTTTAACTTACAAAAATAATAAATAAATAAGTGTTGCTAATTAACTCCTAAAAGGTTCCTGAAATTCTGAAAAAATCACTCTCAAAGAGGTGCAGTGGGAAACCCTGTCCACCATAAAAAGTGCATTCAACTGGAACACACCCTGTTTTAAACACCATGGAATGCAAGTATATTTTACTAAGTAAAAGTAGAAAACTGCTCACTGTTAATGCAACAGCAAATTTGTAAAATTCAATGTTTTAAATATAAACTTGGGTTAAATTAAAATCACACACTGATTCAACAAGCCAGCCAATGAGCATAGCAAAATGGCACAGTTTTTTAAAGCAACTTAATAAATGTTAAAAAGCAGTACACCACAGCCTACAGGACGTATACTTGGCTACTTCCATGCCTCTGTCACTGTTAACCCACTGTTATTAATATCACCTGTCACATTTTACCTAACACACTGGTTCTTTTACTACAAAATGGTTAGTGTTTATTCCCAGCACATAAACTGATGCAATGGTGGCAATTTAATGAAATGCATAAGCAGTGAGCACTGCAGACCCCACCCCCAAGCACACTGTCAAACTACAAAAAACTGAGCGCAAAATCCTAATTATAAAATGCTATGAATGAATTACTGTATATTGTACTGACAATGTCACTAATGCACTGGGGATAAAACACCTGCACCGCTGTTTGGGGAAGCTGTGTCCCTCACACCTCAGCTATTTATTCTCAATGGAAGGTCACACAACCTCAGAGGTAAGTGCAATACTGGGTTTTAGATGAACCCAAGTACCACACTAATCTTCAAAGCTGAGTGACTTCAGTGTAGAAATATTTAAACAGTATAGCTATGGGAATACAAACCCATGTTTGCCTTTCTACACATATACTGCTGTACAGACGCTATTCTTCAAACCTATGCTTTCAGGCTAAAATTCATAATTTTTCAGGATCTTTTGCTCTATGGATTTTTTCAGCCTCAGGATTTTGAGTATTGCTGAAGTATGCTGAAAGATTCTGTAGTGTTCCTAATACCTGCATAAATATGCCTGGAACATTAACTTGAACTGGAACATGAACTTGAAAATGCGCTTTATCACAAAATGAGTGAACTGTATCTGTTAAGCCACCTGCATTTTATGTTACCTAACCTAAAGCATTCTACTGTTACTGCTTTTATGAAATCATATGAGGATCTCATACTGCTGAATTTACATAATCAGTGTCACGATCATTATACTTGTTCATACAGCATTTTGCTTTGAAATATTTAAAATGAAATACTGAGCTGACAGCACTGAGTTGACAATGAGAAAAGATAACAACCATGACTCAAATGTATTTATTATTTATTTTTCAAATTTAATGTGCAATTAGTATTTTATACATTAAAACAACAATGCTGGTTAATTTGGTAGATCTAGAGCATAAATATGGTAAAACAGATCGATAAATAAACTTACTAAGCATAAAAATTAATATAGTACCCTTGACTGGATGTTTATTTAAAGAGACCCTTTCTGAAAGACAGTAGTTCAGCAAACTACTAGAAGAAGCTTCCAACTTTCAGCAAAGGAAGATAAGCAAAATACAACCAGCTAGATGTTTCATAGTTCCTAGGTTCATAGGTAACTATTAAGCTATTAGTCTGCAGACTGTTACAAACCTAGCTAGCAACCAGACGTCAGAATCAAACCCTGTACCTTGTGTATCTGTGAGGTAAAGACCTATACCATTACACTAAGGTCAGTCCTCAGAAAATCAGTAACCTACCTGACTACTGAAGAATGCAAGCCAGGGATGAGGGAACAACCAATTTATTTTATTTAACATTTGTTAACCGGGAAAGTCCGACTTGGAACGAGACAATTTTCAGCGGAGGCCCGGGGAGAAATGCTCCAGATGCATGTCTTTGTAAATGGGAGGAAACCAGAGCACCCAGAGGAAACCCACACAAAAGCAGGAAGGACATGCAGACTCTGCAAAGAAGGCACCCCAGCCGAGAATCGAACTGGAGAACCTCTTGCTGTGAGGCGACAACGCTACTGCTGTACCACTGCGCCATCCAATCCTTCTAAACAAGTAGGACCTCAACTGAATAGGGCCAGATGACTTAGGGTGATAATTTTAAAGACAGACCTGGCAGTGCCTATCAGCCACTGCAACACCCACAGCAATATGACATGACCAAGGTAGTGCAGCCATCACCTTTGTGGAATTCTCTACCTGCTGCTGTTTTGTAACATCACAATCCAAAATCAAGATAAATGACAATGTGGCCGATGGTCTAAGCGAGAGTACTAGGTGCATGGATGACAGCTAAAAGTTCTGATGATGGATTATGGTTCCAGGCCCAGGCAATATTCTTAAGACAAAATACAATGCCGTGCTAATGTCAGACTCAAAGACCTTTAATGTGAGTATGTTTATCAATAAATACTTCTACATCATGTTCGGATTGGTGGGGGAGAAGAGAGGAGGCTGCAGTGTAGAAACAGTGCCACGAACCAACATCTACTCAGTATCTGTTGGGTTAAGCATCATTTAACTTTCTGACATCCATTTAAAGAACAACCTCAATGTGGTCTTCAAGGCACAGCCTCCTTCATAAAAGAGAAGTAAAACTGATTATCATTAACATACAATGATAACTAATACCTCTTACTTGCATGACCTCTCCAACCCACTGCACCATAGACACCATGAGCATTACTGCTGACAGGAAGTGACTTAACAACAGCCCACAGTCTGCAGCTGTCAGCAACCTTAATCAGTCATAGGTGGTGGTGCTGCGGTAGCATTGCTGCCTCACAGTAAGACTTTGTCCTGTTCGATTCTCAGCTAGAGCGTCTTCTGTGTGGAGACATGCGTGAATGGGCGTACCTTCGTTGAAGTTTGTGCTTCAGGGCCGGCAACTCATCCCGTAAAAATCTACTGCCAATCATTAGCAGACCGGAGTTCCGCTGTGGCGACCCATAACCGGGAAAAGCCGAAAGACACAACAACTTAGACATCTGAGACATAAAGGTCAAAAAGGAGATGTTCCAGCACAGTGCCCTGATGGACATAATTGGTCACCGTCATACCTTCTGATGAGACTCCTGCAATTCACAATGTGTGGGTTCTGCCTTTCAGCCACTTCACTATTCATTCTACAATATATGGGTCACACATTTAACTTTTGAATGATACCAGCAATGGAATGGTGTTGAAAGCTTTGGTCATAGCCACTTCCTACAGACTCCGTTACCCTTACAACATAGTTAATAATTTTCAGTAGACTGTATATATTCTTCACAAACCCAAATTGTTGGGAGTCAAGTTGATTAAGATTCTTCTTGATATTGCAGTTAACGTGCTCAGTTATATGTTCCATAGCTTTGCAGATGACGATTCTAAGACTTGACAGGTCTGTAATTAACTGGGTCAGTAATAAGGCCACCTACATGAAAGGACCTCACAAGTGCAGTGTGATACTCATTCTGGATGAAACCAAGAGCTAAACTTTGGTTAAAGAGTTTGAGTGGATCCGCAAGGGCATGTTTAATACTATTAATTAAGCAGCTAGGTATATTGTCGTGCCAAAGAAGGAAGTATTTTTGGCCTTAGCACTTTCAGTAAATGATCTTTACAGATAATTGGGGGAATAAGGGATTCAGATATTTCACGCTTTGAATAAAAGTCTCTGAAGTGAAGTCGGTAATGAATTTGTTTGTAGGGATGCTGGCAATATCCACTGAATCAGAGTAACAAGTTTCATTTTGAATAAGTTCAGAGCATTGTAGGATATTGTTTCTCAATTCCACAATATAATTAAGGAAAGATTTGAAATTATCCTTGGCTTCAGAAACCAACATAATTTCATGATCTACTTAAGTGGACCTAATAGTGTTTTTTTTACTTAAGTGGACCTAATAGTGTTTTTTTTAATATTTTTGACATTTTCCTTGAGAAGATGTGTATTAGATCTGTTATGTAATTTACAAAGTTTATTTTTGTTGTATAATTTATTTATGATAATGGACCACAGGGGTGGTTTATTTTTTAATTTCCTGTCATACTTGATTCTCTTAGGGACTACTAGCTCTGTACATTTTTCTCAAAAGGTGTAAAATTCTTTAGAGACGTTTGTTGCACAATCATGGTCAGTAGTGCTGCAGTCAAAAGTGAATTCTGATATTTTGTCATAGAATAGATTGAGGTCAGCACATTCATAGTCTTCAAATTCAGTGGGATTTGCTATAATAGGTTTTGGTAGCTTAAAGGAAAATGTCACAAGTTTGTGGTCTGACTTCACTGGGAAAGCAGGTACATCAGGAGTAGTGCAGGAGGCAGCCATATCAGTAACATCAGGTCAAGAACTCTGTGTCCTCCGATATGTTTATTAACTACTCAAGGGAGTTTTTTTAATAAAATCTGGGAATTTTTGGGCATATCATATACTGGAAGAATATGTGTATGAATTTATTGAAGGGTAAAGTCTCCCAAAATAAAGAAGTTTTTACTGATAAAGGGATCATTAAGAACACTCAGGAATCTTACATGGCCATCAGTGGACAAGAAAGGCATTCAGTACCAAGCGATTAATTTTTTTTCTAGGGACATTGTTCCCTTCTTACTGACAGCCATTGCCATTGCTCCACATCCATCATCAGCTCCACCAGTTCTTCCAATTCATCCTTAGACTACAATCCATAATTTTAACCGGGGACAACACTGAACTTAAGGACATTCTAGGGGGATGCTATCCATCATCAGCCGGGTTTTTTTTTTCCCCCTTTAAGGTCTACCACAGTTTCCCCACACTCCCTAACTGCATGATCACGTTTGTTGGGGGTGGGGGTGCAATGGGAGTGTTTAAAGTCTTTCCCATTCCTCTGCAGAAGATCATGTTCCCACCCTAATCCTACTAAGACTAACCCTCCCTGTCCAATCCCCAGCATCTGCCAAGATCGTCATGTAGGCAACGACGCAACAACCCTCAGTCTTGGGATGGACACACATCCATACCTCCCTACTGCTCCATCAGTCATCAGAGCTGTTAAATGAACTGGGGTCACCTTAGCCATAGTCAGGGTTTTATCCCTCTAAGCCACCAGAGCAGCAGAAAGCTATTAATTGGTAAGTAATCCCATCTATAATGATCTGTAGTTCAGGGAGCTGAGATTGTGGGTTCTAGGAATCCACCTGGAGGCATACGTTAATTGACAACAGAGAGACTCCACCACAGACACCACCTGTTCTCAAGACACAGTAAGCACTAAATCCAGGTACTGGAGCGGGTGCTCTCTTATATTTAAACCACCTCTCAGCAACTATGCAGACACAGATGCATTATAAATTTAGGAAGGAGTGTCTCTAAATCAGGCAACTTATTGCTTAGATTTCTGGCACCAAAGAGTCATAAAATCATGGTCTGACTTTAGGACTAATATATTAGTTACACTGGAATATCCATCAACTGGGGGTGGCAGTATGCAGAAACTTTAGGAGGAGAGATGCAGGCCATCATAAGCAAGCTGGACTGTCAAGGAACTCTTCCCTTATTGACACATATAGGATTCCTCTGGAATTACTCCAGCTGTTTAATCAGATAATGAAATCAGTTATCTTTTCTTTGCATCTAGGCATCATCTGAGAAGTAACGATCCCACTCAGGACCAGTGTACTACCCGATAGAGAATTCTGACTTGTCTCTCTGCATTTCTCTCAAGGTTTTTGGTCTCAAGTCATTCACTCCCAAAGGGATTATCAGTATGTTGTAGTCATATTTGTCAGGAGATAAGGCTCCTTAGGGTCCTTGTAATGTCAGAAATCCTGAAGCCTAGAAGAGAGCTCATTGTAACCCTCACCTTATCCATCCTTGTGAGTGATGACTCAATGTGCTAGACAAGAGAGTCACCTATCACAAAAACGTTTCTGTTGATGCTGTGGTTCATAGTGGCAGATTTGGAATATTTTTGCACATGCACATGGTGACTCTTACTGGTACGTATGTGTGACAGCTCTGATTTTTTGTTGAGATTTAATACTGCTGCTTGTAAGAGGCAATGGCTGCGATTTTATTACAGCCTCAGCATAAGACATTTTGGTATGAATAATGTAGTGTGTGGTAAGTTTTTAGGTGGGAAGGAAGCCTCCAGATTAATTATAGATTTACACCTCTGTTAATTATCTGTGAGCATAAGGCGGTTAGTATGCTGAATTAGCAGACCTATTGCTTAAAGGCTGTCTACAGACGTGAAATTAGCAGGCTGACCTTCCATCTGGTCCAGTTTAGACAAGTAAAGGCAGTAAGGGGAGTAAGTAATTATGGTAAAATACAGCAAATAGATGGCTCTCCAGTGAATGGTACCTTTGACCCAGATGTTTCAGATTTTACAAGGAAAATGGAGAAATGGGTTTAACTTTTGAAGTCAGCACACGGTGTACTGATCAGTCAGAAAGATAAGGAGGAAGGTAATGAGCTTTAGCTGTCCAAGGGAAGGAACTTCCCAGTTTGATTTACTAGTACTTACTAGTATGAGCAGATAAAATGAGACTGGGAGGAGTTTCCAAGGACAATTTATAGTAAGGGGTGGACAACAACAACAGATACACTGGTAGGCTCTAAAGTCAGAATAACACCAGGGTGGGACGTCACGACAGGAACATTTTTCAGCCACAAATGAAGTACAAAACAATGCACTTGCACCAAATGCTTCAAAAACAGTCCAAGCAAAATAAATATTAAAGCAAACCAAGTGCAATATAGTTATTTTTTTATTTTCCTGAGGTACAGATAACTCAAAAAATGTAGCTTTTAGGTTTAAAATTCATCCACAGCACCTCTATGAGTGAAGGTTTAGAACTAGCCAAAAGAAACAAAAAGGAAATACTATGCCATGCTATAAATATCAGAAAAATCAAACAAGCAAAAAGAACCAATCAGCAAAATAGATCTGCAACAATCCAGAGGTAATCTAACACTAAAATTGCTGCAAATACCTTGCTTTCACAAAGGCAACCTGCTATAAATCCAGCCGGCCCAAAACTTGACTGAATTAATATTCTTAAATGGTATTCCTTTAATTTTTCCTTCAATATCTGGTTGGACGTACAAGAATTAGACTGCATCGTTTGCCACAGGCCCACTTATAGGAGCAATTCACTCTGCGATCCAGCACAAGTCTGAGTCTCTCCAGCATTGCTTACACAAGTCTGAGTCTCTCCAGCATTAATTAGCTAATAGAAAATGCCAAGAAAACACTCTCAAAGGTCTAGTACCTGGAAGCAACTAGCCAGACTCTTTCACCTTTCTACTGTCGATATTCCTGGCAACACTGTCACTATGTCTGTCCCATCACCTACAACTTCAGTTACGTGGGAGTCCACTCAGACATTCATCTTGAATTCCTTGCCATGTGTGTAATAAATACAAACAACACTGTGCAAAGCACATGATCCCTTTCATAATGATGGCATCTACTGCCAACATCAAGCACGTCATTCTATAGCAAATTCATCTAAAATCTGGCAGCGAACACCAAATGAACCCATGTTTTACATGTGTTAGTACTTTCACTAGGCAGCTTGCTGTAACGTCCATTATCATTCATCCTACTTTGCTCTACTTTTCTTTTGACGCTTGTTACCTTACTTGATGCATTGCATTACTAATGTCTGAATTTACGCTCTTACTAAACTCTCTTTCTTTTTTTCCTGCTTTCTCAGATCTTCTCCTTGCTCCATATTCCTTTTGATTTTCAGTACTTTTCCCCATTTCGGAAATGCTGTTTAAGTTGCCTTATTCTCTTCCATTCATTTGCAGTTCAGTTACCTTGACGTGTGCTTTAAGCTCATTGATGTCTAAGTTGATTGCAGATGTAGCAGAGTCTACTGTTCCCTTCCCACACCCTACCACCTCTGACTTTCTCTCTTTTTTCGTCCTGCTTTCACTTCAGCTCTTTTCTTCCCATTACTGTTTACCACTTAGCCCATCAAACGCAATTTAACACAACATGCCATTTTAGCTACAGCTACCCCACTTGTACCTTACCCTGTTCCTCATCTGCCCCAACTGTTGTGTTTCCTTTTCATCTTCCCTACCTTTTTGGGGGGGTTTTTGTCTGTAGCCAGTTTCGGGAACAAACAATCCATGCAGTTATCCCCCATCCCACCCCAAACAATTAATGAAGAAGATTAATTTATGTATTCTCCTATTTCTTAAACATTTGTCAGAGCAGTAAAAGTACTTTCTACAGTCAGTAACATAAATTGGCAGCAAAGAATGTCACAAAATAAAATGGAAAAAACAGACTAGCGCTACTGCTATCTATTTTAATTTCAAATAAACATACATGGCTGCAGTATAAACATTTTCAAATTGTGATTATACAGGCCAGGATCAGAAATGTGAGATGAGCGCTGAGATGTTGGGCGCCATGATTTCAATAATTATGTTGATTTGCTGACTCAGTCCCTCTGGACACTATCTGATTCTATATTGTAATTGTACTCTTCATCCATGGCACCATGGATGATTTGCAAAGCAATGGTCTTTGTTTTGCCCTGAGTTACATGGGACCTTCCTACCTTAAAGAGTTACATGTATCTTACCAAATACCTTATTCACTATGCTAGGCAGCCAAGGCTGTAGTCATGATTTCCAGTCAGAAACTTGCTGCTTCTAGTCTAAACTGCCTAAATTATTTTTTATACCATGGTCCAATTCTGCGAAATTCATTAACTTAGCAGCTTCTGAACACCAGCACTGAAGGTAAGCTTTAAAAGAACCCTGAAGGCATAACAGATTTGTATTCACCACATGAAATGCTCTGCAAGAGGACATTCATTGATGCATCAACTGATGGGATATCCTTTCTTGCTTTCTTCATTTCACCTATCTATCTCTATAGTTCCTACATTCAGGGGCACATCAAAATGTGATATACCACACAAGGATGGATTTATTGTACTTACAGTGTGAGAATGACAACTACTAATCAAAGTGAAACCAACTGTGCCAATTTTCTGATAATGTCCTGTAGAAGAATGGACAAAACCACTCAAACGTTGTGATTTAGTAAAATGGTTCCTACTTTGAACTGCAAGGTATATGTACAGTCCATTTATGCTTGGCAAAGGTAAGAACTGCAGTACAAATGTCCACAATGGGAACATTTTTGAAACAAGCAGTGGACGTAGCCAAGCTTCTGGCACACATGCCAGGGATACATACTCCACTCTAGAATCTGCAGTGGAAACTTGGCATCACATGGTGGCATTTACTGAAAGGAAAGTACTTGCAGATGTGGGTAATAGCCCACACAACTGCCTAAATTTCTTGGGTGGTGAAAGCCAGGGTACATTTTTTGGCTAGGCTTGTATGGGCCCAAGGGCCGATAGCCTAGTACCTACCTATTGCATGCTCTCCCTTGGGTGCCATAATGCATGCACAAGAAAAGAAATATAGGATATAAAATAAACCACCATTGATTGTCGTCTGGACAAAATTCATGAGCCAGTCATGCTCTCACCCATTAAAAGGAAACAAATGGGTTAGAGAAATAGTGTCAGTAGCAGAGGTGGTAAAAAATGAAAGAAAAAAGAAACATTAATGAATATGTGGCAGGTCTGCAGGCAGTGACAAACATTAACAAATGTGTGATAACTCTGCATCCAGTGACAAACATTAAGGAATGTGTAGCTACTCTCGAGCCAGTGCAAACATTAATAAATGTGTTGTAACTCCACAGCCAGTGACAAACATTAACAAATGTGTGGCAACTCCACAGCCAGTGACTATCATTAATGCATGTGTGGTAACTATAAACAGTGACAAACATTAATGAATGTGTGGTAACTATAAACAGTGACAAACATTAATGAATGTGTGGTAACTTTGCAGCCACTAAAAATCATTAAGGAATGTGTGGTAACTCTGCAGGCAGTGACACACATTAAGGAATGTGTGGTAACTCTGCAGGCAGTGACACACATTAAGGAATGTGTGGTAACTCTGCAGGCAGTGACAAACATTAACAAATGAGTGGTAACTCTGCAGGCGGTGACAAACAATAATGAATGTGTGGTAACTCTATAGCCAGTGACACCATACAGTTTACTTCAAAACTTGCATTACTAGCCCTGCATAAGGCATTTTCAAAACTGCAGATAACTGCTCTTTATCGCTGCTCCCACAAAAAAAAAAAAAAAACTTCTAAGACATTCACTGGAAAAATGTTATTCAAGGTTCTTTCTAAGAGTTTTGTAAACTTTATTTGACTTGTACATGCAACTCTCAAGACATGTATAACCAACATTTTCTAACGAATCTTGAAAACTGCAATGTAATAAGAAAACATTAACTTGTTTGTACCATTTGCCTGCATCAACTATGCCCTGGGTCATATCGCAGGATGAGCCCACATACCCGGTTAACAAATTTAAAATAAAACAAGTAACTAATTTCTTCCCCATGATGCGTTTACTGCTGATGCATAAAACAGCCCAAGCATCTACCCTTTTAAAGGCAATTTGTCCTCTACCAGGGAGCAAAATAGGTACAATCTGTTTTCATAAATGTTTCCAGCAGACAGTCTGCTGCTCAGGTCATTTTAAAGTTTTTGGTTGCTTCAAGGTTTAATTTGGTTGCAAAAATGTTTAGTTTTAGTTAAAACCATAACAGAATTGGTGCATCCTTTCAGAATTAAGGAACAGTTAGTATATTTGGTAGAATTATTGAAAAATAAGCTACTAAATCATAAATCAAATTATGAGATATGACCAGATTACAGTTTTTTTCCTGGGAAAGTACATAATGCATATATAATAATTAAGCACTTTTAATATATTTGGAATAAAGTGGGCTTCCTAACAAAGTCAAAAGTGCAAATGTTTTTGCACATATAACGGACGGCAGTAGCGTTGTCGCCTCACAGCAAGAGGTTCTCCGGTTCGATTCTCGGCTGGGGTGCCTTCTGTGTGGAGTCTGCATGTCCTCCCTGCGTTTCTGTGGGTTTCCTCCTGTTGCTCCGGTTTCCTCCCACATTACAAAGACATGCATCTGGAGCATTTTTCCCCGGGCCTCCGCTGAAAATTGGCTTTGTTCCAAGTCGGACTTTCCCAGTTAACAAATGTTAAATAAATAAATAAATAAGCTTATGCCTCATTATATTTTGCTACATCTTTTAGACCCTGAACATATAAAGTTATACAGATTTGTGTATCATATAATTTGTTTGGCCTCATATTCTTTAAGTGGGTATTAAGTTTTACTTACGCCAGTAATATGAAGCACCCCTTATCAGGTGACAAAGGGTAAGTAAGTGACAGAAAAAGGTAAGTTGGAAAGGGAGCTATGGCATGCACATTAGGTTAATGTACATAAACCCCCAAAATAACTCAAATGGAGATGATAGGGCTTTTGGGAACTAAACTGTCAACCAGGAGGGGCAAATAATAATGGAAAATGACTGAAATATGGTTTTACCTCAGATGAAGTGCATTTGGGTTTCTGTGTAAATAAGACACCTACACACTAGTGAATTTCATAAATAAATATATATATATGTATACAAAAGGAATGGTGGATGTTGAATGGTGGATGTTCACATGATACTTAATCAGTCAGACAGGCACGACCAGTTTGCACTTCTTTTCCATACAAGTTTAGGTCATACACAAGAGATGACAAATATCAGTGACAAAGGAATAAACTTCTTTGGTAGATTGACTAGGTATCTTCCCAACACTGCTCTCAGGGCAGGCCCCCTACTACTATTAAAAATGCCCTTTGACAGATCCACATACGGCAGTGGAGAATGATTTTTTTTTCTGTCAGGAATAGTAATTCAACTTGAGTTTTAAAACTTTTAATATTACAGTGGCCTTATTTAAAGCCACAGAATCAATGTGTAATTCCCAAAACAAGAATGTTAGCAAAAGAGATTTACCATACTTTCTGGGGGATTTCATGTCATGGCAACTTAAAGTTATAGCTATCAACATGGCACAATATCAAGTTGACTTAATCAATGTACAACATGTCACACAATAAGGAAGGTAAGTGATGCAAAACAGGGAATTAAGGATATACAGGCTAAAACTGAAAACAAATTGTGATACTTAAAGTTGAACTTATACATCTCCTAACTAGGGGTCTCTGAGGTTACTCCCAGCAGTCATAAACACCTGGCATTAAGGCTGACACAGCAAACAGATAGGGTAGTTACAAATACACAGGACCACTTGCCAGAAGATACCATAACAGTGTTGAAAACATTAAACTCTTTTGTTAGATTTTATGAACTGTTGCACAGAGCAGACATCACAAAAGCTGTTAGGAATGAAAAATTAACTGAGTTTAATAAGTTCCAGTCAGAACAGGATAAATGTAAATCACCTGTCCCTAATGACTTTCCTGTAGAAACATATGCAGAGGATACAGAAATGTTTCTAATCAATTTTACAATCATGGCTATTTTCTTAATTCAGCTGACTACATCCCCTCCTATATCCTGGAAGCAGTCAATAGTTGTTGTCATTTTGAAACTTGGTAAACATTGTCATCAAATAGACTAAAAATGCCCAATATCTATTTTCTAGCAGGATTAGATGTTCATAGATATATACTAGGCTAATGACCAGCATGGCCTTTTTAAACCTAGCCATGTGACCCAATCCAAATGGGTCCCTATGTATCATGGGCATTTATCAGGATGGGGCTATGTCAGTTAGCAAGTTTCTAAAGGTTATGTGAGAGGGTATGTTAGCTTGGGCATAGTTACTGTCCATCAGAGTCATGGGGGCCAAATTTTTTTACTGCTATTGTAGACAAAAGATTAATCACGATACCTGCCAGAACTACTAGTTTGATAAAAAACGTTTTAGTAATAGAAAATGCCACTGTAGCAAACCACTCTTTGCAAGTAGCAAGTCTACATTTGACAGGGTGAGCTGGCAGTATCTTTTTCAACAATTATTGCATGTGAGATTTCCTGAGGGGTTTATTGAATGATTTCAATCAGCATATCAAGGGGATACAGCCAGACAGATAAACTTTACCTGGTATTTAATTTAGAAGAGACACCAGACAAGAATCCTCCAGTTTTATTTGCTCTTTATTTAGAGCCCTTGGCAAAGGGGAGAAAGCAAATACAAACAAAAGAATAGAAGTTATATGGATTGCCACATAAGGTGTTTTGGTACACAGATGATCTTCTGTTATAATTATCTGATCCGCAATGGGATTGTGGCTATTTTTCAGTAATTACATAAATCTGGAAAACTGTCAGGTAATAAGTTTAATAAACAGAAAACAAAAAATATATAGATAAATGACATTCCCTCAGGGACAAAAGCTGTGAAATATACTCTTTTGATTTAACCTAGTCAGATAAATTTATTTGGGTTTAAAGTTGACTGATACACTGGATAGAACCATGATATTATTGGGTGGGGGGCGTTTTATGGAAGGTTGTGGATGTTTATTAAAAGTGGAAGGCAATTTGCATAGTTCTGACAGAAAGCATGCAGGCAGTACAGCGGTTTACTTGCTCCAAAACATCTTCCTCTTACTCTACTAGTAGATTGTCTGGTAAATTAAGGAAAGCTACATTTGTTGTTTATTGGGGCATGACAAAAAATAAAGGTGACAGACAAGATAATTACCTTTCCAAGGTGCAGGCTGGTAGTTCCAGATTTTTTGAGCTGTGTAATATGACAACAACATTAAATCTATGACAGAGGTTGATATCCCAAAATTGTGAAACTAGGTAAAAAGCAGCTTTAATTTTAAAGTGTACAGGGGAGAAGTTTTTTTTTTTTTTAATGATATGCTTAGAAGAAAGAGGTCTTGCAGAATACAAAGGGACAAAACAATAGCTATGGATTTAACTGCACTGATTAAAGAGGTTATAAGACTAATACAGGTGAATGGCTTGCAGAGATCATGTCTATTATTTCTGCAAGATGGATGGGGAATACTGACTGGGCAAGTCATAAGAAATGTGAACATATTTCTTAATTTGCCATACTGGGAAGAGATGATGCAGGACACTATTCCATTTACGTGGGACCAATTTACTGAAACCATGCAGGAAAATTTAATTCCAAGAGAAATGTTGACTTACATCTGACATATTCAAGAAATTCTCAAATTATATACTGCCAAGAATGAGGACTGGCCATTTTTTGTGGTGTGGTGGTTTGACACAAGCCAGGGACAAAACCACAGGGCAAAGTGAAGAGCATCTTGTAAAAGATACTTTGTGAAATGAAAACATGTAACACCAATACATTTAGAATAGTGTGGGAAAACAGACACTATGAATATAAATAAAGGAGCAAGAATGGGAGAAGTAATGTTACTCTTCTAAGTATGTTAGGATATCCCCAAAACTGTATTATTTATTTATTTGTTTGGTTGTCAAAGGCTAAGTAGTTTTACACTCCAGCCAGCATTACCAGAATGTTTCACTGTTGGAGGCATAATAGTGGTATGATGGGTGATTTGTGTCCTATATTCTGGGAATGCTGCATGTCAGACCTGGTAAAATAAGATATGCAGAAAATATGTGAACAAATCTGGCCATGTAAGATTAATGTTACTGAATCTTTACTTTTTGATTAGTACAACTAGTGTACATACATTACTCAGGACTGAATGAAATTGGCAGGATATTAACAACGCTGGCTACTAAAAATCTTGCACTAGAAACTTGATACAAAAGTGGTCTGTCATACAAGTGATGATATAAAATCAATAATGTCTGAAATACAAGATCCAGAAGTGGATATTCCGAGTTTGAGTTTCACAGAAAGTAAAGCTGTGTAAGTTAACTTACCCTAACAGTAAATGTTTTAAAAGATTGCCGCTGCAGTAGTCCAAACTGTTTTGGTACTATCCAGACCAATATGTGGCCACCAGACAACTTCCAAAACTTCAGGGTACCTTCCACATGCTCTATCAGCTGCTAAAGCAGAGCCATTTTAAAGTGTCAGTTTGGATGCCAAAAGGGGTGTGTCAAGAAGGAATGCTGTAGCCCTGAAAATAAAAGTGCTAAGAAAGGAAAATGCAATAGTAAAACATACGTAACTATATACACAAGAGTATACGCAGCCACACCCTGGAAATACATGAAAAGCAAGACAAGGGGACTAGTAGAAGGAGATTGTTACTGCAATGAAAACTTATTGCAAAATTTACTGTTATGTTCGTTTACTTACACAACTGTACTATACTTCAGGATTAGGTTACTGCTGCAAAAGTCTAAGCTAGATGGGTAAATTACCATGCCTTAGGAACATACACGTAAGTTGAAGGAAGAAATGTAGAAATACAGAAGCCCCTGGAGAATGGTCTTAGTAATGTTTGTTTTGCATCTGGAAAAGGAATCCACCTTGTAATGCTTTGTAAAAGTTTGCAGAGAGGACCAAGTTGCTGCCAACAAAATACTTCTAGGGTCCACCACTTTCCACAAAGCCACAGAAGAAGCCAAAGCCCTGGTAAATTATGCCCCAACACTGCGTGCAAATGGCTTCTAATGTGAGAAAGGCAAAATGAAATAAAATGAGACAACAATCTAGAAACAGTCTACTTTAATAATGGTTGCTCTTTTCTTACTTACATAGGAGGAAAACAGCTCATCAGCTATCCTAAAGGATTTTGCTCCAACCAAGTAGTATCCGAGTTGCTTGTGGATATTCAGAGTAGGTAGAATTCCTTCTCCTTTGATTTTAGGTCTTGGAAAGAAGAGAGGGAGATAAATAGACTTGCTCAAGTTAAATGCTGAAACCATTTCAAGCATAAAAAGGTTAATTCTTAAAGAAACTATGTCTTTGTAGAAAGTGAAACTTGCAACTCGAATTCATAGCAATAAGCAACACAGTTTTCCAAGTCAAGAACCTCAAATCAACCAAATGAGATAGTTCAAATGGAAGAAGTGTTAGCCTTTTAAGCATAAAATTAAGATCCCAAGGAGGCACCATCTGTTTTCTAGGTGGAGAGATATGGAAAACCCCTTTCCAAAACTACCTGACTTAAGAACTGGTAGAAAGGGGGAATCTAAGGGCAGACGAGCAGAAATGGACAAAGATGAATCTTGACAGATGAGTTAAGAAAGGTCAGAGGATTATAACTCATGCAATTAATCTAGGACAGGAGTCATCCTAACCCTAAATATGTCCTGGTTCTTGGCATGGCACCAAAGAGAAAATAACTTCCAAATACATGTACATGATTTTCTAGTAGCAGTTTTTTTAAGCTTGCTTTTTTTTTAAGAAACTGTTGCATGTCCTCAGGAAAAAAAGTCTCTAAAAGGGATTAAAACTCTATCATCAAGGCAGTTAATGGAAATGTTTTCAGGTTTGCGTGTATAAAACAACCCATCTTGTGTGAATACATTCAGTATGTGAGAACCTTGTGGTAATTGCCCTTGGTCAATTTCAAAAGATGAGAGAACGACTGCTGCCTGAGCCAAAGAAGATTCACCAAAATTACCTGTGCAGAATCCTTCTGGATCTTTAGAAGAAAAGCAAACAGGAGTATTTTAGTCCATGTTAATTAGAAGGCATCTGTCTTCCAGGTTTATTTGCAAGGACTCCTGGAGCAGAATTTCTTTACCTGTCTGTTTTGAAAGGAATCAAACAGGTGTCCCCCACAGTTAGATCCATTCCTGGAAGATCTTTGGATGTTCCATTTGTGAGGCTCTACCCTGGTCCTGCTCAGCTTGTCTTCTACAATATTTTGCTCTGACAGAATGTATGTGGACTGAAAAGTCAAACTGAGCTGAGTTGCCTCTTACCAGGCTATCCGAGCAAGTCTGCAAACAGAGTAAGATCTGGCACTCCCTTATTTGTTTATATACCACATTAATGTAATGTAATGTAGTCTGTGATAACTTCAAGAAGTAATGGGGACCAGAGACAGGTTAAAGGTTTCATAGCATTGATTACTGCCAGTATCTTTTTGACACTGATGTCCTTTTATCTGTTCTGCTTGTTCCACAGTCCTGTCACTTGCACCATTTTGGCTAGAGCCCCTGAAGCAAAATCAGAAGCATCTGCTGTAACAGACTGTAGGGGAGGTGGAAGAGAGAAAGGGAAGTTGTGGAGTGAAAGAGAATGGGTCCACCCACTACAATACCAAGCTTCTCACAAACCCTAGCACAGGAATCTGAAAATTTAAAGAGTGCTGATGCTGAGACCAGACTTTCAGGTACCACTGAAATTTTCTCATGTGAAGTTTGGCCAAAGATTCGTTAGAATCACAGAGGCAATGAAACCCAGAAGCCTGGCAGATACAAGACATTGGATGGAAATGCTCAAGAAGAATTTGGGGTATAGTTCTACTTTACCAACACAAGTCAGAGAATCTTGACAAGTGGGGAAAAATGACTCAGTAAATATAAGACACTCGTCCAATTATGGATAGATATGAATGCCTTGAAGTCTGGAATTAATGGAACCAGACACTTTGCAAATACAATTGGTGCAGTAAAGTGATCAAATGTTAAGACAGACAACTGATAATGTAAGCTAATCACAAAAAATATTTTAAAAAATATGAAATCTTTGCCAATAGGAATGAGATGGGAAGCATCTTTTAAGTCTGACATTAGCATGAAACTGAGTAAAGGAAAGAGAGGGTAACAGGAATTGAAGGGATGATATTCAGGACTTTGTGACTTTGATATATAGCTTGAAAAGGGGGTGTCTACGACTGGGCTACAAGCTCCCTCTTTATTTGGCACCAGAACGTTCCTAACTGACCCCCACCATGACCAAGACATTTGTTCCAAAAGTGGAGGAAAGAAAGATCTTTGGTTTACAAGACGAGTAGAAATACCCTGAAAAAGGAGAAAGTGACTCCCACTGCCACCTGTACTCCTGCTGGATGACCGTCAAAAATCCCATTTGCCTGAAATAATCTTATACCCCTGGGTAAGATGAAGATCAAGATTGAGGGATAAGGTGGGGGATGCTCGGGGGGCATGAAAAGGGAAATAGTCATTCTACATTTTTGACTGTCCTTGGTACTTTGAGGGTTTTCCTTTTTTAGAGCCTCCTTACCACAGTGCTTTTTAAAATCTTGTTTGTTAACACTTGCTGCTTAAAATGAATCTTGAAAAAGCTTTGTTTAAATAAAACTTTGAAAAAGAGGGTTGGAAATTGTAGGTCATCCCTTGAATCAATTTCCATATTTCATCATTTTATAAGTACTTTAGCAGCAAAAGGAGCCAAACAGAACACCCTTGTCAAAGGGAGAATTTAAAATCTGTTTTAACATCTTCACATATGTTTTGAGAATGTAACCAAGCAAATCCTCTTAACGTGACCCTGTAGCAGCAGCTCTAAATGCATTATCAATGGAATCATAACACTTAAAACAGTGTTTGGTTACATGGGAAGGAGAAACAAGGCATTCAATGCATTCTTCATCTCAAAAGAGGGGAGGTCAACAGTTAATCTACCTACTCATATTCTCAAAAGACAACAATGAAAATTTTAAGTTATGAGCCTGGCAGTTTACAATTTTGCCAGTTAAAGTAGCAGAACAAACAACTTTCTTTCCAAATTATCAAATGCTTTCCCTTCCTTGTTAGAGGGAATGGGGGAAATATTAACAATGTGTTTGGTAGCAGAAGTCTTAGATAAGGAAATAATTGCAGGATCTGCTTTAGGATCATAAACCAGAGAGCTTGAGGTAATTTGTATAACCTATTAGACTTTTTAGGGGCAGCAGGTTGACAGCCAATTATATAGCAAGCTGTTAAAAAAACATTATCTAATGCTGATAAAAACGGAAAAACAGCTTTAAGCTGTGGTATAACCAATTGTATCAAATCATAATATTTTTGTTTGGAAACATGGACCGTCTTCTGCTCTCATTAAAATAATGCCATCATTTTAACTAAGGTCTCAGAAAAGGTAGCTGTTCTCAGGGAAATTTGAAGCAACACTTTCCTCAGAATCAGAATCTTCAGCTTGAGGAGAAATCACCGAAGAAAAACACTCCCCCTCTATTCTCCCTTCTTCTCACTCAGAATTAGTACCAGAATGACAGGGGACTCTATTTTTTTTCTAATACAGGTAGTTAAGTGATGTAACAGAATTTGACACATTAAAAGCAGAACTTAATTATTTAGCAAATGCCAGTAAGTCTTCCCTGTCCAGACCAATACAGAAAATAGCTGAAACATTATTAAATTTTGCTTAATTTTCTTGGGAAACTCACTGGAAAAAGAATGACTCATGAAAGAGATAATATCTTAGGGATAAGGCAACCTAGTCCAGCAAGCAGTAGACCTTCACCCACTCTTTCCATCAAAACAGACAAGAATGGTTCTCCCTTGCCCTGTGAGGACAGCCTTATAGCCACAGAGGTCATGTCTAACTTCCATTCCTTAGTGGATTACAGAGGAGCTACACCAGATGGACTAACAAACGTCAATGAGTGGTCTGATTTATCAAGTCTGGCCACAGTAGAGTCATCCATCTGTGGCTGAGACAGTAAATGAGTCAGTCTGACACCAAAGAATCCCCAAAAGTTCATTGTTTCTTGCAGACAGGGGAAGGAAGAACTGAGGAGGTTGGTAACTGCTCCACTGTCCATTCAAAAAAAGAAGCCTAAAAGATGGATAGTGGGGCCTGAGAGAGTTGGTCAACCTCCTAACAGAAAAGTAAGGATTTTGAAATAATAGATTAAATGATATTTCCCAAAAGTACAATATCCCATTCCAGCAGTCTAATTCGACAAAAATCTAGAAATTAAATAGGAAAAAAACATTTTTTAAGTTTTGTCACCCAAACATATATTAAGAAAAAACTCTGGACTCTTAGAGTGACCAAATATATTGTTAACACTACCAAAAGTAGGTTTTATATGACAGAAACCAGATACATAGAGTATGTGATTGGGAGAGGGGTGATTAGACAGATCCCCATCTACCCTACTCATGTGTACAAACCTTAACCATTCCAATGTCCCAACCTAAGCCCTTGACATTTCATTACCAAAAATTATTTCCCTAGCAGTACCACTATTAGACAAAGTAGGTCTGCATGTGGAATTAAGTTTTTTTTATAGCTTTATAGCCTTTCTAGCAATTGTCCTTCTTTCAAGACAGGATTTGTCGGATGCGTTTCATCAAATACCCTGTGAGGGGATTCTTACCCCCACTAGTGAGGGATGTCATAGTTAATATACTTAGAGCATGAAGAGATGCATGGATGCAGGAGAGTGCAGGGGGGGGGGGCATTAGAAAAAAAAAAGATGATGTTTTCGAAGACTTTTCAAATGATCAGCGACTGTACTACTTGAAAACCAAAAAAACACTCAAAAGGCACCAGTACCAGTAGCAGAAAAAAGGACCCCAGTGGAGTAAATGATTTAATAATTTCCACACGAACAATGTACAGTCCAGCAAAAAGTTCACACGAACCACCAAGGTAACAAAGCACAGTGGACAGCAAGTTGGATAAGCGCTTTATTCTGAATCAATGCAGACTTTATCAAACCAAGAAGTGCTTGTGGCCAATACAATTTAAATAGTGGCTCCATGCCAACCCCACTGGGTTCAATGAGCATTTGTCTGTGAAACCCATTCTGGCTGAGAGAGCTGCTAATTTATAATTTTTTTTTAAATAATAGTTTTTGTATAAGGTGTATTATTTTTAGTGTATTTTTAGTGTATCATTATTAATTGGGACACTGTATTTTTAAATGACTGGTGGGTTAATTGGAACCACTATTTAAATTGTATTGGTCACAAGCCCTTCTTGCTTTGATAAAGTCTGCACTGAGACAGACAAAAGCGCTTACCCAACTTGATATCCACTGTGCTATGTTACCTTGTTGGTTCGTGTGAACTTTTTGCTGGACTGCACAATGTTCGTGTGGAAATGGTTATTAAATAATTTACTACACTCAAAACAAATCAAAAAACATACACGAGTGAAACCAGCACGAAAAAATACTGCTGTATAAAAGTCCAACTGATTTATTAAATAAAAAGAACAGATGAGTGCTGCTGGCACCAACCAGTACGCTTCTTCAGATCTTAACATCTAAATTTATAAAACCACTTTTATACAAAGGCTCATACTCAAAAATGATCAATTAACCAATCAATTTAACAATTAAACAATTAAATAATCAGTGCAGTACAATAAAGTATACCAGCTTCCTGACAGCTCTGTGAGCTCTACGAGTAGAAAGTACAAAAAGAATGAGACATACCTAAAAATCCTATTCCTCCAAATAACTGCATTCCACAGAATGGTGGAATCAAACAAAATAGATACAAGGAAATGATGAAATAACAATACTTTAAATCAACAAACACCCATCATTCCTAGCGTATATGTCAAAAATACATATATAATATATACGCATATAAAAATAGATAAATACAGGACATGAGAAAAGTAAAAAATAAAAATACCTTGTATACTATATTAATTCATGTGCAAAGTTTCATTAATTAATTACCATAAAATAATACCTATTATATAGATACAAATACAAATATATTGTAAGCATACCAAATGCATAAAAATAAAGATGAATGTGTGTATATGACAATGTATATGCATAAATAAATGAATAAATAAATAAATGAATGAAGCAAATAAATAAATATATGACAAAATGCCCATACTCAATGAAACACTACATTATACCTATTAATAAAGCAAATACTGATATTTTAATTATAAATAAATGTATTTATATAAAGTGTAAAGACCTTCATTTATTACTACGTGCTTCAAGTATGGGCTTAATATTTATGGACTGATTAAGACCAGATGATAAATGTGCTCTCAATTTAAAAATCCACTGTAGCTCCAGAGTATCCAAATAATTCATATTACTACCCCATCTTCTCCTAGGAGTTACTAATTGTAACACTCTGAATCTAAAATCATGTCCCTTATTTAACATAATATGTCTGGCTAAAGCATTCTGTTGGTTAGACTTTTTGATTTCATAAGAATGATTATACATCCTATCCTTAAGCCTTCTCTTTGTTAAACCAACATAGAACACTTCACATCGTACGCATGTAGCTAAATACATGAGGTTAGTACTGTTGCAAGAAGCAAAAAATCTAGGTTCAAAAACATAATCAATATCCGGATGCATGAATACTTGTGTGTCAGTAATCAAACCACACATATTGCACTTCTTGCAAGGATATGTGCCCATTCTCATTTTATCTGAGTATTGTTTTACTGAACTCTGTTCATGCTCAATACAAAGTAGCCGCTTCAGGTTTTTACTGTTTCTATAAGTAAAAAGTACAGTTTTGTACCTACCATAAATGTAGATGTTCGAAGATCCACATTGCTGCAGTCCTAACACTTGGGTAGTCCGCTGTCCCAGTCGGCCCGAATACCAAAGTATATGACGCCGGTCATGGCGATTAATCTGACGCCAGGACGCCAGGGTACAAATGACCGACGCCATATCCTCAGTCTTTTCTTGCCCCAGATGTCAGAAGACCCTAAAAAGATAAGGCTAAAACCAAAAACACCACACACTCCTGCACCAAATATATATACAATATATACCAATTTACAAGAGTATAACCCCATCCACACAATCACCCCTAAACACAGAGGGGAAGGAGGGAGGGTAAATTGGACTGCAGCAATGTGGATCTTGAACATCTACATTTATGGTAGGTACAAAACTGTACTATGTTCTTCATACCACATTGCTGCAGTCCTAACACTTGGGTAGAATCCCAAAGCAGAGGTAAGGGAGGCTGGCAAATCATAAAGAAGCAGGAGCTGACAACATGCCCTGCAAAATAGCAGTGGCAAAACCAGCCCTAGATTTAGAGTAAAGAGGAAGGTGGTAATGCTTAGAGAAAGTATGCACTGAACTCCAAGTAGCTGCCTCCAAAATATCCTTAGTTGCCACCCCCCTTAGAAATGCTGTTGAAGTGGCAGTAGCCCTAGTGGAATGAGGCCTAATCCCAGCTGGAATCTCCTTGCCATGATGGGAATAACAAAATGCAATGCAAAACCCAATCCACTTAGAAATAGTTTGTTTTGACACAGGCTTACCCTGAGAACTCAAAGCAAAAGAAACAAACAACTGCTGAGACTTCCTACAATCCTTAGTCCTGCTTAAATAATAACGCAACTGCCTGTGTACATCTAAAGTGTGCAAAATCTTTTCCTCCTTATTTTGGGGATCTGCATAAAAAGTAGGCAAATGAATAGTTTGGTTTAAAGCCACACTAGAAACCACTTTAGGCATAAAGGAAGGATTGATACCCTATCCTTATGAAAAATCAGGAAAGGCTCAACCGCCATAAGGGCCTGCAATTCAGACACCCTTCTTGCAGAGGTAATGGCTAACAAAAAAGCAGTCTTCCATGACAAATATTTCAATTCAGCAGTAGCTGCAGGCTCAAAAGGTTGTAGAGTGAGTTTCTCCAACACAAAATTGAGGTCCCAAGCAGGAGTAGGAGCTCTATGTGGGGTCTTATATTCTTTGCCCTCTAAGAAATTGCTTGAACAAAGGATGAGAAAACAGTGGTGGGTCACAATCATAGTGAGCTGAAATTGCTGCAGCATGAATCTTAATGGAAGAAAAAGACAAACCTTTGTCCAATAACTCAGTAAGATATTGAAGAGCCACACTCAAATTTGGCTCAGAAACATCCAAATCCTTTGCTGCACACCAAAATAAAAATCTCTTCCATTTTCCTCATACTTTTCTTGTACTAGGTCCTCTAGCTTCCATAATCACATTCAAAACTTGTTGAGGAAGCTGAGACCTGCTATGGTTCAAAACAGAATATGCCAGGCTGTTAGATGAAGAGAGTGAAGCTTGACATTGAGTAGATGCCCGTCCTTCTGAGACAATAGGTGTGGAATCAAAGGTAAGGGCCATGGAGGCTTCCTTACTAGACTCCTCAGCAATGGGTACCAGTGCTGCCGAGGCCAATCTGGAGCTATCAAAATCATCCTTGGCTTGTCCTGTCTGACCTTTAGGAGTACCTTTGGGAGGAGAGGCAGAGGTGGAAAGGCATACACATGAAGATTTTTCCAACTGAAAGAAAGAGCATCCACTTTCCAGGCTGTGTGATGAAACCTTTTCGTGCAAAACTTTGGCAGCTGGTGGTTTAGTGGAGAAGCGAACAGATCCATGTCTGGAGTTCCCCATGACACTGTCAATTTTTGAAATACATGAAGATCCAGTTTCCACTCGTGGGGATCCATGATTTGCCTGCTTAACACATCTGCTAAGGAGTTCTGTGCTCCTGGCAGAAACCTTGCTTGAAGAGTAAGCTGCAAGCTGAGCGCAGTCTCCCACAAAATCATTGCTTGCCTGCATAGAGGATAAGAATGTTGCTTGTTGATGTACCACATGACAGTTGTGTTGTCTGTTAGAATCAACACCTGCCCTGGAAGAAGTAACTCCTTGAAAGCCATTAATGCAAACTGGACTGCTAACATCTCCTTCATGTTGATATGTAGATGCTGTAGTCTGGCAGGCCACTTGTCTTGTATCCACTTTCCATTCAGATGAGCTCCCAAGCTATGTCTGAGGCATCTGTCGTTAGAATCTGACACCCTCTGGCCGGGTCACAGAGAGTCCCTTGTTTAGGTGACATTCCTGAGCCCACCACAAAAATTCCTTTTGAATGCAAGGTATTATTTGAATGACAGTGTCCAGATCTTGGCAGTGCTGTGTCCATACATTTTGAGATACCATTGCAGCTTCCTCATATGCAGTTTGGCATTGGGAAGCACCAGAATACAAGATGCCATGAACCCTAATGCTTGAAGGACTGTCCTTGCAGTCAGCACGGACTGATGAGATAGTTGATGGAAGTAAAGGGATAGACTCTTTTGTTTGTCCGGGGTTAAAAAGGCCATCTGGGCTGCTGTATTCAGTCTCACACCCAGAAAGCACATGTCTTGAGAGGGTACTAGACTGGACTTGATTTCGTTCACAGAATACCCTAGGCATCTTAGCACTGCTATCACATATTCCAAATGCTGAAGAAGCACGTCCCTTCCTTGAGCCAGAATCAAGCAATCGTCCAAATAAGGATAGATTTGTATTCCTTTTAGCCTGAAGAAAGCTATCACTGGAGCCAGAACCTTTGTGAATACTCTGGGCAGTAGATAAGCCAAAGGGCAATGCAGAGAACTGATAATGAGAATTCTAGCTCGAAACGCAGATACTTCCTGCAAATTAGTCTGATAGGAACATGAAGGTAAGCTTCCTTGAGATCCAAAGTTACCATCCAGTGATCTTTGCCCAGCAGAGGTAAAAGCTGTTGTAACGCCAACATTTTGACCTTGGGCATGTCCAGATACGTGTTGAGGATAGACACATCCACAATTGGTCTCCACGTGTTCCCTTTTTGGTACTAGGAACAGGCGAGAATAAAATCCTAGGCCCCTTTCTGGCACAGGAACCGGCTGAATGGCCCCTATTTGAAGCAACAGAGAAATTTGCTTGTGAGCCTCTGTCCTTTGTTGAGGAGGAATGTCTGGCATGCCTTTGAAAGGAGGCAAGGTATGGAAATAAAACCTGTAACCGTGGTGAATGATATCCAATACCCATCTGTCTTGGGTAATTAAACTCCAGTTTTCTCTGAAAAGTGCCAACCTTCCTCCCAAAGGTGCTGCCAGACGAGAAGATTCTGGCAGCTGAAAAGGCAGGTCATTGGGTCTGTTTACGAAAGGACTGACCCCTGCCCTCACCAGAAGACTGAGCAGGTGAACTCCCTGTTCTAGGCCTAAAAGAACCTTGAGCTCTGCCTCTACCACGACTAGACCTACCCCTAGACTGGGAATCATAAGCAGGATATGTCCACCCCTTGGTAGGCCAATTTCTACTAAACTTGGAGGCTGAACCTGCAAAATCTTTAACAGTCTGCATAGACTTAGCCTTGTCTTCCATTTTCTTTAGAACTGCTTCCACAGGCGAACCAAACAACACATCAGATTGTAAAGGAGCATCTAAAATCCTTGTTTTCACATGCTCAGCTAAATTCTGATCCCTCAACCAGGCAAGAACCGAACCAGTGGCAGCCACCCTCAAGAAGCCTGCACAGCATCAAAACCACATTGCAAAGAATGCTTGCCTACCTGTTCAGAAACATGAACTAAATCCTGCAACTCTTTACACTCAATACCTTCCGCCAAAGCATCTACCTTAGACTTTAATTGTGAAATGAGATAATTTTGGTATTTCAACATGTGAAACTGGCAATTCAAAGCTCTCATGGCCAAAGTGGAAGAAGTATACACTTTCTTTCCCCATCTATCCAAAGCCCTTGCCTCTTTATCTGGAGGAACAGGATTTTTAACAACAGAAGCCTTAACACCTTTAGGCCCTTGTGAAACAGTTTCTGAGTCTGCCCTAGGACTCTTAAAAAGATACTTATGAGCTTCAGGCACCCTATAATATCTATCTGGTTTAACTGGAGCAGGAGGCAAAGAGTCAGGGTTCATAGAAGCCACTGCAAAAACATCCTCCACCACATCTAGAACAGGAGGTATAGCTAAAGGCCTATGCTGGGGAAGAAACAAAAATTCCCTAAGCCTTTTCCTGGAATCCGAGAAATCCTGACCTTCCCATTTAAAATGCTCCCTCATAGAATGAAGAGTCTCTGAAAATGAAAAATCCTCAGGAGGAGAAGCAGAAGGAGTAGAATCATCTACATCAGAATCAGAGTAAGGGGAATACTCCTGCAAGTCTTCAGTCAAGACTCAGAAGCATCCGAACACTGCTCAAAACTCCCAAGCTCAGGTTCCACCCTAGGCCTCTTATCAGGAGGGCATAGAACCTCTAATCATTGTAATCAAATCTTCTGCCATCTTAAGCATATGCTTCTTAGGTACAGACCCTGAGGAGGAAGGGGTAACACCTGAAACAAAACCTGGCCTGCCCCTGGGAGAAGCCTTGGAAACAGCAGGAGGGCCTAACCACCTTAGGAAGGAGGGAAGAACAGCTACCTGAGAAGCCCCTTCCGCCTGGCCTACCTCCTGAGAGGTCACATCTTGCAATAATAAAGTCTCTCCCTGGGATTCCAAAGAAACTTCTGGCTGAACCCTGGCTCCACCGAGCTCTCTAAAGAACCGACGTCCGCACGGACGGTTCTTCCAGCCTAGGCTTTGCTGTTTTGTCCTTGCGCTTTTGATGAAGCGGGCGCCGGAGCATCCGACGGCATTTTATAATTACACAGCTTCCCAAAACTAACCTGGCACAATCTAATCTTCTTTATAGTGCGTTTGTTAAATCTAGCACAAGAGCGACAGCCAACCACGCCGTGCTCAGGCCCTAAGCAAGGTATACACAAGGTATGGTAATCCCTATGAGGTATCTGTTTCCCACAAGAAATACAGTTATTTACTTTTTCTGACATCCGTAAAATACTGAGGCAAGAAAAACCAAAATATTCCCCAACGGGTACTTAGCCAACTTGGATTCGGTCTGAAACTGAAAATCTCAGAACGCCAACCTGCACTTGCAAAACTGCTTCTGCATCGGACCATGCGGCAAAAGACTGAGGATATGACGCATTTGTACCCTGACGTCCTGACGTCAGATTAATGCGCCATGACCGACGTCAGCCATATACTTTGGTATTCGGGCCGACTGGGACAGCCGACTACCCAAGTGTTAGGACTGCAGCAATGTGGTATAAAGAACATCGGGGTGTTATACCTACAATATCTGCAATATGTGGATCTATTGTTAAAACATGCCAATTTTTTCTTATAATCCTTGTTATTTCTTTATTATCGTTAGTGAATCTAGTAATAAAAGTTAATCTCTTATCATTCATCTCCTTGGTAGCTGATGTAAGACTCTTAAAGCCAATGTACCCTTTTCTACCTATATTAGTGTTATTATTGTTATTATTGTTATTTTTTTTATTTAATATCAAATTCCTAATATCTTTCACCATGCCTCTATCATAGCCTCTCTCAACGAAGAGGCATTCCATTATATCAGCCTGTTTCTCTAATTCATGGCTCACTTTACATAGCCTAATGAGTCTCGTGAACTGGCTCCTAACTATGTTGGGGAATATATGGCGGGGATGCATGCTGCTAAACTAAAGCAGAGTGTTTTTCCAGCATGGTTTCCTGTATAAAGAGGTTACAACCTTACCATGTCTATCTATGCTTATGTTGATATCTAGAAAACTAATCACTTCACTAGAACAATCCATCGTGAATCTCAGAAAACTGGTCGTGGACTCTAGATAACAGATGAAATCCTTTAATTCATCTACAGTTCCATTCCAAAAAATAAGGATATCGTCCACAAACCTTCTGTAAAGCAGGACTTTATCATAGTATTTACTATTAAAAAGGTGGTTCTTTTCCCAGTAGTAAACTACCAGGTTAGCATTAATGATGGCGCATGGGGTGCCCATAGCGACACCCCATTTCTGTAAATATAACTTGTCCCTAAATATGAAGATATTGTTAGCTAAAATTACATCTAATAAGGCACATATAAGTATCTGTTGATCCTGCTTAAAGTTAACATTGTGTTTCAATAAGTCCCTAATGGCTTCTATACCATATTCATTAGGGATCGATGTAAATAGATTTTTTACATCTAGTGTAACTAAAAGACAAGTGTCTATTTTCCAATTAACAGAAAAATTTTCAAACATATCTATCAATTGGTAAGTATCCCTGAGTATGGTCGAAACCAATCTAACCATAGGACTTAATGTCTTCTCAATGTATATAGATACCATCCCTCTCCAGAGACTATGGGACGATAGGTAGCGGAACCACCTTCTTATGTACAAGTCCTTTGATATAAGGAATCACAGGTTGTTCCACATAAAAATAATCATACAATTCTTGGCTTATTTGTCTACATATCAACAAGTCATAAATCCCCTCATGGATATAAATTCTTGCTAGCTGTATTATCTATCTCGCTATATGTGGTAACTTCATTCAACATAGAATACATAGTTAGATCAGCGGTGTTCAGTATAACAACCCCACCCCCCTTATCAGCTGGCTTAATCGTAATGAATTAAACTTTGTAGAGAACACCATTCCTCTCTAGAAGTATTAAAAAACATACATTTCTTTCTAGTATGTAAAAAATATTTATAAAAATTTTGTTCACAGAGTTTAATGAAACATTCTACCTGAGCTGGTAATGCTGGCGTAAAAGTACTTTTAAGCTTAAAATCTGAAGGAAAAACAAGTATTTTTCCTCATAGTTTGTTTAACATTAAAAAACAATTTCAGGGACACTGAGCATCCAAAAACTCTTAAATCAGTTAACATCTCACTCAGGCTACTACCTTGTGAGGGGATATAAGTAAGTCCTTTGTTAAGCAAAGAAGGATCAGATGTTGAAAAATCAAACCTTGAAAAATTAAACACAAGTTCATTTAGTCTCTCACACGGGGTCTCTGGTCTTGATCCGCACCAGAAAACTTCCTTTTCCTCCGGCCTCTGCTGCTGGAACGATTTCTTGATATTGGCCTCTTTCTCAAAGGAAGAGGCAAAAAACGCTGTATTCCGCTGGTGGAAAACTTGGGTCTGGCTCCCAACATGTTACCCATGTGCCCCTCTCTGTAAACCTGTTGATTCGGTGGAGGAGTATCCACATGGACTGGATTACCTGGTATCGGATTACCATCTGGCGGTGTGGTAAAAGTTTTACTAACACTGCTCTTGTGTTCTAAAGGAGCTGTGTGCAAAGGAGCGAAATCATCAGCCATAGGAGGTTCACCATTATTGAGGTTTGGCGCTGCTAATGCTGTATCGCCTCTCACTTGTTGAGCAGTATTGGATCTGGGCCAAACAAACACTTGCCCAAGGGAAAAGTCCCTGAAATCACGCTGCAGCTTACGATATTTTATGAGTTGTAGCTTGTCACTATATGCACTGACTTGTAAATATATATTATCTAATCTCTTTGTATAATTCTCATTTCTGAAGCGGTTAAGCAGATCCCTATTCAGAGCCTCTACCTTGGACGTTAAATCCGCTTCAAGGGGAGAAAAATAATCAATTAACAATCTCATGTAATTGTTGCTGAGCTCTATGTTCAGTTCCTGCCATCTCTTGAGAAGCTCAGGGTGGCTATCGCCGTATGAGGGCATACAAAGAACCCTCATACCACGAGGAATTACATGAAAATGCAAAGATGCCTCCATATGCCTTCTCTGCCATACATATCTTTGCAGTTTGTATAAGTCATTCTCTAAGTTTCTACTCAATACTTGAAACTCAGTAGAATTGTCTACATTACCTCCCGAAGGAGCTACTATGGGTAATTGTAAATCCAACAAAAGTAAAGGATTAATATGTTGATTCATGATGTTATTCCATCTCAAATTAACATCTCTTACTTCAGGACTATAGTCCAATTCAACAGGTGTACATCCATCGTGTGAATACAACAGCACCAACACAAAGCAGAAAAACAAACTTGATGAGATTAGATGCTGCTGTAAGTCCAAAGGTTCCCTCGTCAAAAGACTGAACAAATCAAAAAACATACACGAGTGAAACCACCACGAAAAAATACTGCTGTATAAAAGTCCAACTGATTTATTAAATAAAAAGAACAGATGATGCGTCAACCAGTACACTTTTCAGATCTTAACATCTAAATTTATAAAACCACTTTTATACAAAGGCTCATACTCAAAAATGATCAATTAACCAATCAATTTAACAATTAAACAATTAAATAATCAGTGCAGTACAATAAAGTATACCAGCTTCCT